>NW_022900947.1:16693716-16704263 GCF_012274545.1 Fukomys damarensis | reverse complement strand
ATATTTCTTTAAATCCCAAACTTAAATACAAGTCTAATACTGTCAACCACAAGATATCTAGATTTATATTATGGAGAATACCCAGGTTGAGTTCCTAAAGACACACTTTTTTTCATGCTATACCATATTCTTTATTGTATAATCTGGTTGCCACTACCTTGGGATCAAGATAATACAAAGTGCACCTTTAAGCATGTCTCAAAAAGAAGACATATGAAGTTAATTTCCATTTTCACATGTCTCAAAAAGACCTAAGAAGAGAAAACTTGATTTTCATCCTCTGCAAATTACACATTCAACTACCTGCCGAAATCCTTCTTGTTGACTTATAGGAAAAGAACAAATGGAGAGTAAATCTTGTCATAAACATTTGTGTCTGCCACAAAATATCAGGACAAAAATTTCACCCTCTGTCTGTCTAGTAGGAAATGACTATGTGCCTCATGGTGAATTTCCACAACAATGAAATTACCTATCCGCACCCTAGAGAATCTCACCCATTACATTTGCAGAGCATAAATGAAGGCTTAAATCCTACATGTTTAAAAGAATAAGAATTATAAGTGAACTTCAAGCTGTTAATCTGTATGGTTTTCTCCAGTGATATGATAAAAAATGATTTATAATTGGGTCTTTGAATGGGAGATGGGAAGGCAGTGCTGACTTGTAGTGTTTGCTGACTTATGTGGGCAAATATCCTGCCACTGCTAATTTCAAGCAATGAACACGGTTCAACTGAGAAGGGATACAGATAACCAGCTTTCTCCAGATACCAGAGGGATACAGATAACTAGCTTTGAACTGGCTCTTGTAGAACAGTGAATCCATCTTCCTTTCTTCGTGGATATACCTTAAAGTGACTTACAAGGCCAGGGTCAATGTACAGGTCTTGGACTCCTGAAAATTCTACCACTAAAACTGACTTTCTGCTACAGCTAGACTCTAGCAACAACCCTTAGCCCCAGACACAATCTGCCTCTTTGCCTTCCACCTTGGCTCTCCTGTATATGACTAAGGATGATGAGTTATTGACAATCCTAGTACACCTTTAAGGTTATTGCACTCTGATCCTATCCAGCCCATCTCTTGTTCAGACACTCTTGGACATCTCCTGGAAAAGCTACACAGGGAACCTTGTCCTTGTTGCTGGGACAAAATACTTAAAACTTTTAATACTTAAAACTCACAATTTAAAAAGGAGAGGTTTATTTTGGCTCACTAGTTTTAGAGCATTCAGTTCATAGTTGAATGGCTCCAAGCCAGGAAGAGCAGGGTAGAAGGGTCTGGTAGAGAAAATCTGCTCACATCATGGAAGACAGGAAACAGCAAGGAAAAGGGGAATGCCAGGAAGGGAGATTTTACCTTTCCAGGTTGTGTTTCCAAGTGAACTGCCTCTTCCAAACAAAGCACACCCCCTAACAGTGAATTTAACCCTGAACTCTTCAGTGGATTAATCCACTGGCGAATACAGCACTCTCATAAGCCAATGACCTTGCAAAAGCCCCACCCGTGAACACGTGAGGCTTCAAGGGTACAGCTGAGATCTGAAATGTAACAGAGTTTGGGACCTCTTGGGCAGAAGACACAAGGATATGAGTTACGTAGGGATTTTGAAGGAGGGTGTAGAGCCACATGGGCTTTGTATGGTCAAGACCACCAGGTTCTGTGCATGTCCCACTCTACGGAAGTCAATAAACTCAGTCATCCAGAGAAGCCTCTATAAATAGGAAATTAGGGCAGGGTCCTCCTTGCCTAATGCTGAGACTAAGGAGTAATAGTGAGACTAAGACTTTCAGATCAATGCTTTCAGTTATTACTCTCAAGTCTCCAGGTCACATTGGCCATGGTAATACTTATTAGTAAACCAAAAATTCATCCAGTTCTGAGTTATTTTCCAGTTAAGAGGGAAGCAATATCAGGCAGCAGGGAGCCTCTTAGCATGGTGCAGCAGAATCTGAGTAGAAAGCATGATACCCAAATGTTTAAAAAAAAGCTGAAAAAAAAAATTAAAAAAGCTATTTCTGACCTTAAGAATAATGTGGCACAGCCTAGCTGGCTTTATGCCTTTATGCTTCTAGTCTCACTGCTTCAACTGTTGTTCCTGCCTGAAATCTGTGCGGGTGCCAGGCTGCCTCTCGACCCTCTGCCTGCGGGTGAGATACTGTCCCACTTGAATGTTCCCTTTTGGCTCCTGTCTTGCCCTGTGCCACACCTCTGCCTGGGTTTTGTCATTCAGCTTTTACACATCATGTAGGCTGCATCCCAAAAAGGCTTCTCAACTTTTTGTGAAAATTATCTTAAGACAGAGAATACTAACCATAATTCTAAAGACTTAGAATATAAACCCACAAAGGGAAATTTACAATTTTATGTTTTTAAAAAGTCAACATCGTCATCTGTAAAACTCCCAGTCATCGCCATAGTTTTCACATATTTATGTTTTGTCTGTTCATTTCGACAGGTTCTCGATTCTTGAGGAAACATCTCCCTGTCACGCTACTTTTATATCCTTGGCATTTATCAGTGTCTGGTATTTTGTAGGATCAAGAGCTTCTTATCAAATTAATAAAGAAATCTTTGAGCAAAATTAATAAGGAAAGAAGTATGTAAGAAATTAAGGGGTAAGTAGATGGAGGGAAGAACATAGAATATACTAATGAATGAATGAAAGGCTTCTAAAATGATTTGTTATAGTGGATGCATAATTACCACAAAGGCTTTAGTAAAGTGTCACAAATAATTTTAAGATGCATGTGAATTTGAAATTTGCAGTCTTCTACTTCTTTATGTTAATAAGCGAGAAAGCATTAAACATCACAAAGGCATGTAACCAGGAGGCTTTGCTTGTGATTTGGTAATGTCCAGAAGCAAAGTTAGATATGCGTATGTGTACACTGGTAGAAAAAATTCCAAATATCCACAGATTATCATTTATGGTGCCCCATTTTATGGAACATCTGCTGATGAAAATACAAGATATTATATTGAAAAAATAAAAATTGAGAGTTCATTTGCAATGCATTAAAAATAACCATAGTTATGTCAGAGGATGTCTTGTTGGTGTTTCTATTTTGAAAAGAAGATGGTCAGAATATTTGTGTTGACAAATTAATGACATCACAAAGGAATGGGTAGTTGGGGAACACTGACAAGAGGAAGTGACTCCTGGAGGCTCAAAAGTCC
Source organism: Fukomys damarensis (assembly GCF_012274545.1). Lineage (NCBI taxonomy): Eukaryota > Metazoa > Chordata > Mammalia > Rodentia > Bathyergidae > Fukomys > Fukomys damarensis. The sequence continues at coordinate 16,701,080 of NW_022900947.1, read as the reverse complement.
ACACAAATGTCTCAGACAAAATCATGGTTGGTGAAAGTCTTAGTGAAGACACTGAATATCCATTTCTCCCCAGTAAAAACATATTTATTGTTGATTCTTTAAAATGATAGAAATGCTCTTATAAAATATCAGTAAGGGGCCGGGGATTTAGCTCAGTGGTTCTGACACCTGCCTCGTAAGCTCAAGGACCTGAGTTTGATCCCCAGTACTGGGACAAAAAAAGAATATTAAAAATCAATGAAATATTTTTGTGAAGCCCTCATATTTTCCTAGTATACAGTATATATTTACTTATTTTAACAGGATATATATTTTAACATACTTTTTAGCACATAATGTGCCATTGACAGTTTCTCGTCAAAAATATAAATTTATGCCATTTGTAATAACCTTATATTATACATAAATTTTAACTATCACATTGTGATGAGCATCTAAAAATCCCTTTTCTCAATTTTTACCTTGGAAGTGATAAAACATTTTTGTTCATGAATGTATGTTTCTGAATTCACCCAATTCAGACCCATTTTTAAAGCCTGAACCCCTACGTATTACAGGTAAACTTAAAATTTGAAGTTTTCAAATAAACCAGACATACAAGCTTAAATCCTGCATGATATCCAACATATAAGTGAAGAGAAAAACAAAAAACAAGTTCCGGAAAGTAGGGAGACTTTTCTTTCCACACGGAAGTGGGATCTATGGTGGACGATGGGGAGGAATAGGGAACGAAAGGCGAAAGGTTGCATACGTGTGGAAACTCCTCACAAGGAACGTGACCATGGTGGAATGCAAGTACGTACTAATACAAAGCAAAAATTAGAGAAACAAAACAGCTGTGGATAGCGTGAGATTCCTGTGCTCTTCCTTTAGAGTCCAGCCTGCACGTGCGACAGGATCACCGGCTCCCACATTTGCAGATCAGTCTTAGCTTCCCCATCTCCTTCCTGAACCTTTGCAACCGATGTCTTAGCCCACAGCCCTCACTCCTTAGCCCCCTCCTCAGTCCTGCAGTCAATTCTCAATGTGGAAGCAAGAATGGCTCTGTAAAATTCCAAGTCAGATTATGCAATTCCCCCGCGTAAATTCCTCCCAAAGCTGGCTCACTGTTTCCTCCTCTAACTTATAGTCCTCAAAGATTCAGCTCCTGTCCAGATACTTGAATTCCATTTACTTTATTTTTTTCCCTTTCTGGACTTCTGGACATACTGGACTTCTTCCTTTCTTCTGGAAGCCAATGCCTTTTCTCTGTCATTATTCTCTATCATTTCTAGACTCTCTAGGGCTAGACTTAAAGGATGCAGACAGAGTTCAACATACTTTTGTAGACAATTTATATGTTGGAGGCCCAGCCTAATGTGAGTTTCCACCTGAGTCTGCACTAACAGATGAGTGAAAACTCTGTTTTCCCTTTGTTTCCACGGAACTAGTACTTAAGACTCTTAAGAACCACTGCTTATCAGTTTTTGTGCATATTTTTAAAAACAGACCTCATATTTTACAGCAGCCTTAAGATTACAGAAAAATTCAACATATGATACAAAGGTTTTCTAAGTACCTATTTCCATACATATATTGTTCCCCACATTATGAAAATCTCCCACAAAAAAATAAATCAACAAATAGGGTGAATGTCTAAATTCTTTAAAGTTTATTAATATAGAAGACATATTTCATTTAATCCACCCTCAGAATACTCATCCTTCCTGCAAACACATCTATCCCCTCGCTCTTATCACTTTTTGAAGTACTTCTAGAAGTCCTCTTCAGGAATGTTTTCAATTGTGTGGTTTTGGCTGCCTTTATGTCTTGTATTGGTAAAAAACTTTTACATTCCTTTCTTGGTCATTTTGACTGGGGAGGTTGCATGGTGACAGATCCACTAAATAAGATGGACAGGAGTATTTTTATAAGACTGACTTTCCATTGGCTGGCACTAGGCAGCAGCATTTGCTGTAGCTTTTCATCACATCAGGTAAAGAAACTCATGAAAAATGACTTCCAGAACTGCTTCTGAAAGCAGCAAGTGAGGGGCAGTAAGTGGAGGGACATTCATAAAGATGTGTCTTATACCATAATAATTTTTAAAAATGGAAACACTCATTGCATATTTTTATCACACTACCTATACCTATTAGATTGAAGAGCCTATATACATCAATGATGCCAGATTTTTTAAAGCTTTCAAGGATAACAAACAGCTGACTTGCTGCACACCTACCATAGGTGTGCAAAATCAACCTATATAAACACTTAATTGTCACATAAAATCTACAGTTCACTTAACATTCACTTTTGGTGTGGCTATTTCATAGGATTGGACAAATGTGTAATAATATGTATTCACCATTATAGTGTCATACAGTTTTGATTTATAGCCTCATCCTGTATTACCACCTATGCATCTATCCCTCCTGTTAATCTGGCAACCACTGATATTTTAAGATCTCCATAGTTTTGTCTTTTCCAGAATTACATATACTTGGAATCATATAATATGTAGCCTTTGCAGATTGGTTTCTTTCACTTAGTAATGTGCACTATGCCTTAAAATTTTGTTTATGATTTTTTCATGTCTTGGTAGATCACTTCTTTTAGCACTAAGTAATACTCTCTTCTCTGTTTTCACCACTGTCTTGCATTTATTCACCAAAGGGTATCTAGACGGCTTTGTAATTTTGTCAATTATAAATCAAGCTTCTATAAATATCGGTGTGAAAGTCTATGCATACAGAGTAGTTTTCTACTTCTACGTGTAAGTACTAAGGAGCACACTTACTGGATTGTATGTTTAGTTTGTCAGAAACTATCAAAATACTTCCCAAAAGGCTGTAGCTTTTTGTATGCCCAGGAACAGTGACGGTAGTTTCAGTCACTCCACCACGCTATTAGCACTTGGTATTTTCAGGGTTCTGGATTTTCACTGTCTCGATGGCTATGCAGTAGTAGCTCACTGTTGTATATTTTGCCTCTCTATGATGACATATTAAGTAGGGACTCTTCTCATATGATTACTTTTCATTTATATATCTTCGATGAAGGGTCTGTTAAGACCTTTGGCCTACTTTTAAATGAAGTTGTTTTCGTGCATTTTAACAATTGGGCATACACTTTGAATAAGCATTCTATATCTGATACATTTTTAGAAAGACATTTTTCTTCCTTCTATGACTTGTTATTTTATTCTCTTAGCATAGCTTTTTGCAGAACAGAAATTTTAAAATTTAATTAAGTTCATCATTATCTCTTTCATGGGTCATGCCTTTGATATTGTATTTAAAATGTCACCGGCAAACCCTAGGCTTCCTAGCTGTAACCATATGTCATCTTCTAGGAATTTTATAGTTGACATTTTTAAATGGATATAAGGTCTCTGTCTAGATTTATTTATTTATGCATGCCTATATATGTCCAGCAGCTTTACTGTCAACTATCGAAAAGCCTATTTTTTCCCATAGTATTGTTCTTATGGTTTAGATCCAGAAAGCCCTCCGCCAAAGCCTCATGTGTTCAAGGATGGGGCTTTTGAAAGGTGACTGGATTATAGAGATGATTAGTTCATTAGTGGAGTGATCCATACATGAGTTCAGAGCTAAATGTGCTGTTGGAAATTGAGCCTGGTCAGAAGAAGCAGACCACAGGGATGTGACCTGGAAGGGTGCATCTCCCTCCTTAGCTCCTCCTTTCCCTCCCTTTCTCCTGACTTCCACAGTGTGAGCACTCTTCTTCCATCCAGTTTCTTCCACTGTGCTGTTTCTGCCTTGGAGCCATCTGACCAGGAACTATAAACAGGACCCCAAATAAATCTCTCTTCCTTTAACCTGTGGGTCTCAGATGTTGTGCCTCAGTGACAAGAAAGCAACTAAAATATCTGCCTGTGTTCCTTTATCACAGGTCATTTGACTATATTTCTGTGGCTCATTTCTGAGCTCCTCATCCTATTGCAATAATATATTTGCCTCCTCTTTTGCCAAAACTATCTTAATTACTGTAGCTTTACATTAATTCTTGATGTCAAATGTTAAGTGTTCCAACTCTGTTCTCCTTCAGTATTGTGTTGGATATCCTAGATCTTTTGCCTTTTCATATAAAATATAGAATCATTTTGTCAATATTCATGAAGTAATTTACTACGATTTTTATAGGGATGTTATTGTCCTGTTGATCAAATTGGAAAGAACTGACATCTTGTCAATATTGAGTCTTCTGGTACATGAACATGGAATAGCTCTCATTAGATTATTTTTTTATTTCTTTCACTACAGTTTGAGTTTAACTCATATGGATCTTATGCATGCTTATATATTAGTTTTTTGGATAGAAATGTAAATGTTATGATTTTAATTTCAAATTCCACTTGTTCATTGCTGGCACAAATAAAAATGCTTTCCTGTTGGATACTTATTTGGTGTCCTGAAATTTTGGTATCTTTGATTATCTGGTGTATCAATTTGTTAATTATTTGTGATTTTCTTCATAGTTGATGACATCATCAGGAAGCAAAATTCATCTTATTTCTTCCTTCTTCGTCTATGTACATTTTATTTCCTTGTCTTGTCTTTTTAAGTTAGCAAGGACTTCTAGTACAATCTAGAAAAGCAATGAGAGAAGGGACATACTTGCCTTGTTCTCTGTAGAATAACTCTTCTAGTTTCTTGCCATTAACTGTGACGTTAGGTGCAGTTTTATTTGTAGATATTATCTAACATATTAAAAATGTTCTCTTTTATTTCGAGTTTCCTGAGATGTTTCACCAGGAATGAGTGTTGGATTTTTATCAAGCCTTATTTCTGTTTCTACTGGAATGACTGTGTGATCTTTCTACTTTAGCCTATGAATATTATGGAGTATATCTATTCTTAAATGTTGTACTGGTCTCACACACCTAGGATAACTTCTACTTGATCATGGCAGGTAATCCTTTATACATTGTTGAATGCAATTTGCTAATATTTTGTTGAGGTTTATTTCCATATTGAAAGGCATTGGTTTATATTTTTCTTTTTTTCTGTGTGCTATCTTCGTCTAGCATGAGTATTAGGATGTTGGCCTAACAGAATGAGGTTTCATAGACTTTCCCTGCTAATGTCTTCTGAGAGAGACTGCAGAGTACTGGTAATATTTTCTTAAAAGTTTGACAAAAATAACGAGGATCTGAGGTTTTATGTTTCAAATATTATTTTTAATTAGATATATTTAATAGAATAGGACTTTTTGAGTTGTTTATATTTTCTCATGCGAGTTCTGGCAGACTGTGTCTTTTAAAGAACTGGCCCATTTTACAAATATTATCAAATGTGTGCAAATTTCCTGTATTCCTAATTCCTATATTCCTAATATTCCCTATATTCCTAATATTCATTTTTCTATTAATGCCCATGGGATATAAGTCCCTAGTTTAATTTCTGGTATTAGCAATTCAATCCACTTTACTTTTTTTCTTACATAGTCTAATTAGAGGCCTTTATCAATTTTATCTTTCCAAAGAACTAGAATTTTCTTTCATTTGATTTTTCTATTGATTTCCTATTTTCCATTTAATTGATATCTGCTATAATTCTTGTGATCTCTTTTCTTCTGTTTACTCTGTATTTAATTTCCTGTTCTTTTTGATTTTTTACTTTCCTAAACTGGAAGGTTAGAATATTGATATAAAATTTTTCTTTTCAAAGCTATAAATTTAATCTAAGCACTTTTTCTGCATCCCACAAATATTGGTAAATTGTGTTTTAATTTTCAATTTAAAATACTTTTTAAAGTTTCTCTTAAGATTTCCTCATTGATTGATATGGTATTTTGAAGTGAGATGCTTAATCTGTAGGATATAAGAATTTCCCAGTGATCTATTATTAATGTCTATCTAGTTTAATTTAATTTAATAGATATTTTAGGATTTTTTTAAATTTAAGGTGTTTTAGGATCCAAAATGTGGTTTATCAACATGAATGTCCCATAAGAGCTTGAGAAGATAGTATATTTTATTATTGTTGGATAAAGTAGTCTATAGAAGTCCACTGTATCCATTTGATTGTTGGTAGTATTGAGTTCATTTACATGCTTACTGCATTTCTGGCTGACATATTTCTCCATTTTTCACAGATACGTGTTGAAGTCTATAACTATAATAATGGAATCATCTTTTCCTGATTGAAGTGTACTAATTTTTACCTTATATATTTTTGTACCCTGTTGTCAGGTACACAAACTGTAAGAATTTTTAAGTCTTCTTGGAGAGTTGGCCCCATTATCATTATGTCTTGATCATTAAGACATTGAGCTATCATTATATAATATTCCTTGTCTACCCTTATAATTTTCCTTACAGCACCATCTACTCTGTGTGGAAAAAATATTACTATCACTTTGTTTTTGTTAATGTAAACATAGCATATCTTACTTCACCCATTTACTTTAAATCTAAGTATGTCTCTATATAAAGTGAGCTTCTTATATACAATATATGGTTTAGTTTTTTTTTTATTCCATTTAACAACCTGCTATTCAACTGGTACATTTTTACTATAGGTATTCACAAGAATTACTGATATTGTTGGTTAATACATTGAATATTTGCAACCATTTCATTTTCTTATCATAGTTCCTCATTTCTGCTTTTCTTTTCATTTCTTTTTGTGATTTCATTTGAGCATGTAATAGTCCTCGGTTTTCTTTCCTTTATTAGCCTATTGATAATTCTTCTTTTCTCATTTAAAAATGATTTCCCTAGAATCTTCAATATAAGTTTAAAACAAAACAAACACTTTCACATAATATTACATCACTTCCTGGGTAGTGTGAGTACCTTATCATTTTCTTTCTATCAGAAACTTATTTTAGGGCCAGGGATTTACCTCAGTGGTTCTGCTGCCTGTCTTTTAAGCAAAATACTAATACTAATACTAATACTTATACTACTAATAATAATAATAATATTTCTTGCTGGGCAAGTCTATAGAAAACAAACTCCTCCAATATTTCTTTGTCTGAGAAAGTTTTTATCCTTCATTTATCCTTCATTTTTAAGGATAATTATTTCATAGGGTAAAGAATTCTAGGTTGATTTTTTTCTCTCAGTGCTTTTTAAAATAACTCTTTTCTTTTTTCCGTGGAATTTGTGAATAAGCTGGATATGAAGATTTCATCTTCTGTGGGTCAGGTGCTTCCCACCTGAAATTTTTCCTTTATCTTTGATTTTTCAGTAGTTTGAAAATCAATTGTCTAGAGGCTGTTTTCTGACTTTTATTCTGATTTATATTCCCGGAAGTTTGTGAAAACGTGGTTTGGGGTCTGATATAAATTTTTGCCAATTCTCAGTCATTATTGTTTCAAATATTTGAACTGTTTTCCTTCTTTCCTCTTCTCAT
>NW_022900947.1:16529982-16693653 GCF_012274545.1 Fukomys damarensis | reverse complement strand
TGTGATAATTGTACCACAATCCTTGTATATTTTGTTATGTTTCTTTTCCATCATTTTCCTTTTCATTTTTTGATATTTCTTTTGATTTATCCTGCTCAGAATGCTGTCCTCAGTTGTGTCCAATCTATAATAAGATTAATAAAATCATTCTTTATTTTGTGGTTTTTGGTCTGCAATTAATTTTATCCTTTCATAGAATTACCATCATTCTCTTTATATTACCTACCTATTCTTATATGTTGTCTATATTATGCATCAGAATTTGATCATATTCACAATTGTTTTAAATACTCAGCCTGATAATTCCAACATCACTGCCATATCTGAATCTGGTTTTGATGGTTGCTAAATTTCCTAGAAATATATTTTTGGTTTATGAGCATAATTTGTAATGTTTTCTTGATTATGAGCCATGGGTTACCAGGTTAAAGGAACTCATGTAAATACCTTTATCAATGAATTAGTAAGTTGTTTGTGTGAAGCAGTTATGACTAGATCCTATGTTAGGTCTCAGTGTTTGAGTATATATGTACTTCTGGACTATGATTTTCACATTTTTCTTAGACCTCCTATATGCAGAACAAGGTTGATTAGTGTGGCTGTAGAAGACTAGAACCTACTGGAGTTGAATATTCTTCTTCCCTACATCATTTGGGCTCTGATGAATCCAAGAGTTTCTTTAGAGGGCAGAATGTACTAAAAAGAGCAGAAAGTCTGGCTTATTTAAAAATGGTTCGTTTCTACCCCTTTCTGCTGAACCCATTAGGCCAATCATCTATAACAGTCACTGTGAAAACCTAGCAGAGCTCTAAAAGGTAAAGCTAACAAACACGTATGGCTCTTCCCTGGTGACTAAGTCTTCCTAGAGATATTTTTCTTATCTCAGATTTGTCCTTACCTAGCTAGCCTCCAACAATTGTTTAGTTTCACTTCAGGCTTTTCTACCTTGGTACTCATTCCTGGGAAGGTTACTGCTTATAGGATGCTGCTATAGTAAATTGTAATTCTCTGCATTTGTTTCTGAAGCTCTCCAATTTTGGGGGCAGTGGTTTGTCAATTGACCTTACTTCTATTTTAGACCTAAGGAGAGTTACTGATTTACAGCCCTTTTGATGTTGTTAGGTTGGAATAGCAACTCCAAAACTTCCTACAAACAGATTGTAAAGAGAATGACTGTGTGCCTCTTAAAATTGCCAGTACTTTGAGGGCAGAAACAAAGCCTCTTAGTTTTACATTCTTTTTTCAACTGGATCACCAGCTTGTTACTACATATTGTTATAGGTGAAGATACTCAGATAATCGTAATGGCTGAGATTCTCCATGCCTTTGTGAAGGTCACACTTAAGTAATGTAAATAGCCAATACAAACTTACAAATTAGAGGAAAAATAAAATCATTAAGTGGTAAGTTCTTTTTAAAAAATAAACCAAGGTCTTATAGTAAATGTCATCTACAATGGCGGGGGGTGATATTTGAGTTGAAAACAGCCGGGTGTGGTGACACACTCCTGTAATTCCCGTACCTGGGAGGACCGCTGTGAGTTTGAGACCAGCCTGGGCTACAATGTGAATTCCAGGTCAATCTCAACTACATAGTGAGACCCTGTCTCAAAAAACTAAAAAAAAAAAAAAAACTTGGAAAAGAAAAGAGACAGGCATAAGAAAAAATGTTATTGGAGATTATTCCAACAATCCTACATCCTCACCTGTGCAACATGCAAGTTACTCCTTCTCTCTGACTCTCAGTTTTTATTTTATCCAAAGACAACAATAGTAGGTTCTAATAGGTAAATAAATCCAGGTATAGAAAAAACAATGCCTAATCATAAAAGCTCTCAATAACCCATGCTACATCATGGCCTCTTTTGAGATATTTGTATTTTATTTTAATTTTGAAATAAAATCATTAACATACTTTCAGCATGGGGGCACTTGAATCTCTGATGATGCTTAGCATATTGGCTGCTAAGGAGTCCTTTCATATCAAATCACTTTCTTTCTGAAAGTTTCGAAGTAAACCATAGTTAATTAACTAATTTGTCGCTACATACATAAAAACCAGGTACTCTAAGTACTCCGTGGCTACCAGAGTTCTAACTTCTTTTCTGGAAAATACAACATAATTGACCTTGATTTCAAATATGTTGCCATTTATGAAGTTTGTAGCATTTTCTCTATAATGTACATAACTACTCTTTCTTGATGCCAGCACTGTTTTAGTCTTTGTTTCATAAAAAGTGATACTGAGGTGAAAAATTAACCAACCATACAAAATTGGCTAGACAAATAATAAGCACAAATAGTCCTACCAGTTAAAAAAAAAGCAGTGTGACAAATAATAATAATGGGAGAAATGCCCAAAATATATTTTGTAAAAATAAAGCAGGCTATGAAAAAATTCTGGAAGAAACTGCTTTTAAATATTAATAGTGATTAATGCTGGGAAAGGGGATGAGAGGATTATGCATGATTTAAAATTCTTTTGTCTTAGTGCATTTTCTGCTACCATAATAGTATACATGAGGTTGGGTAATTTATTTAAAAATAAATCAATATGCACAGTACAGAGCCTAGGAAGCCCAAGATCAAGGTATTACTGGGGTTAGTGTCCAAGAAGGCCTGGTTTCTAATTCCAAAGGGAGGCCTTGAATGCCACTTTATTTTCTTGTAGGCTGGGTGTGCTACTCCTCACATGGAAAAAGTGGGAGGGGTGAACCTGTTGTCCCCAGCCAGTTACTGCAGCGTTAGTCTGTTTATGAGGGTTTGGCCATTAGCACCCCTCTGCTCACCTTTAAGTCCTACAGCCCAACACTGTTACATAGTGATCAAATTTCTAACACCAGAGATTTGGAAGGTACAAACACTCAAATCGTAACATCTCTCCTTCAGATGTGATGAATTCTCCGAGGGAAATAAATTTTTCTGTATTTCCTAAATATTCCAAGGAAGGTGTATATTAGTTTGTAATCCACTAACCTCATTTGACTACAAATAAGTCTAACGGAAATAAAATGATTCACAATTGCTATGAAGAATATTTAAAGGAAAATTAGGACAGATAGGTAATTTAGCAAAATATATTCATAAGGCTGAAGTATGATCCATGATTTCAGTGAAATTTTGGCTTCTTCTGTGCTCTTAGGTCAGCAGCCTTTATTTTGAAGAGGTGCAGGAAATGTTCTCTGGTTATTGTCTAAGAATTTCTTGCCTCAAGATTATCCAGACTGGAAATGATTTGTCTGCACACTTATTCCATAAGTCCATGGTTATCTCTCTACACTGCATTGTCTGTATTTATGCCATTAAAACAGGCTTGGCTCAAATATTATGTCATAGAAGACTGTTCCATTCCCTCTGGTTCATCCTCTGCACTACACTTCGTTCCCTCGTAAACATACTGAGCCTGTAATTCTGTTACAATTAATTTTCTAAAGCATATGTTGTTCTCTGCAGTCTGGACTCTTTGCAGCTTGGGATATAATCTAACTCAGTCTCATACCTCTGGTGCCTAGTATAGTGTGCGACCTACAAGAACTCTAAAAATATCTGAGGAATGTATTAAGTTGCTGTCATTTTCTCCCACAGTCTTTCCTGATGGAAAAGTTTTGCTGCTGCTAAGTTCTTAAATTCCACATTCCAAGAGAATCAGAAAGCCAAGATGCTCATTTCCTTATGGGCATCTTTACACTAATGTGTTAAAGATTGTCTTGTTCTCTGGGTTTTCTTTTGTGTTTAGAAAATACTGGCAATGAGATACATTAGAAAGCAACTCAATGTCTGAAAAATCTTTGTTTTGTGACCTGTAACAGGAATTAAACTCTCAACAAAAGAGCAATTCTCTACCTGCGGGCCTAAGCACCGGACCTTAATGTAAATGACAATTGCAGAGCCTTAGAAAGGAGATGGGGAAGAGGGTGAGGTCCTACAACATGATTTCTGCTCTGTATCTGCCCCTTTGGCATTTAGAAGAACTGAATGACAGGTAAAGCATAGAGCTTAAGATGCCAGGAAAAAAAATGTCGGTAAATTTAATCATTTGCTCAAATCTTTAAATATCCTGTATAGCTTTGAGGCACAAAGCAATCTTCCTATCCAGAAACAAACCCAGGATGTGGTTACAAGGTACAGATCTACCCCTTTGTGTTCAAGTGCCTTAATGATCAGGAAAAAATAGATTTGCATGAATGCTTCTTATGGAAAGCACTTAGCACAATTGTTACTCAAGACAAACTTCAGCAGAAGTGGATATAACCAATATCATGAGTCATGCTGTGTGGTTTATAGCCACCATGAGCGAATGTCTTTTAATTCAGTCTTCATATGCCGAGAAATATCTTTTATAAAACTTTGAGTATCCAGGACATTACCAAAATATCTGAAAATCTAGCTATTTTGCTATTTGATTGTATCATAACACTGAAGGACAGTCCGATTTTCAAAATTATTCAGGTAAGCAGTATATGAACGCCAAAGCTTTTACTGAAATTAACCTCCATGCATTTTTTTCTCTTTCATTATCATATTATAAGATGCAACTAGACATGTAGTGCACCCCCATCCACACAAACACAGTGACGTCACCTGAAAATCTGAGTACCACAGTTAGGATAGGCCACAATATCATTTCATGTAAGCACATTAGTGATGCTTACTTAATCTTATGACATCAAGCCATTCTCTGGAGTAAGAATTATGGCTTTCTGTTTTAATTTCACAATTTCAATTACAAAGAAGCTTGGATCTTTGAAGAAAGTATGATCCCAGAGGTTTATTACTATATTGATTATATCTTTGATGATTTTTGTAAACTATTTGGTGATACCCTGGGAGAGATAAGTGATGTGTGAGAAAACCAAGCATGATTATCACTACTACGCCATGACAGTCTTGTCCCATTGACTATAGCGTTTCTCTTGACATGAAACAAGACGGTAGCATCCTTCTCATCAAAGTGCTCTGGGAGGACATACTAAATCAAATAGAATGATAAAGTGAAATGAATTTTATTTTTTATTCACAGTGAATTTCAGTCAATCAAAAAAAATCAAGTTTGTGATTTTCAGATATACTCCTTATCCAAGCAAAAGTTTGATAACACAAGGCTCTACAATAGCAATTATCAATACAGGATCTCAATTATATTAATAAGATGTCTCCTCATCTTGTATCCTTTTCTGTTTAATTCCTTGTTGAGTTCAACATTGTATGGGACCTATTATAGTATAATCAATCCAAATTATCCATCCATCAATTGTTGTGGTAATGATTCATCTAAAATGTGCCTTAATGTGAAGAAAAAAAATTATGTACCAAGAGTCAAAACATTTGAATTCTATCTTACTTTTTCCTGCAAATATCTGTGGTTGTGGACAAGTGCTTCAACTTCTATGGATCTCAGTTTTGTTCTCATGAAAATTGGACAAGGATCTAAATATTTCCCAAGTCTTCTTGAATTAGAAAAACTCATTAATTCTTCACAGACACCAGGATGAATGAGTACTGTTGAGGTATTTTAATAAGGAATAAAGTACAGTAAATACCTATTTTCAAATGTCTAACATATTTGTTTTCTCAATTTTCTTAGACTACAGAGATCCAATTTCAAGTTGGGTGTGGCTCTAAGAAATTGTGAAAACATCTATTCACAAGCACATATACACATGGAAATATTGATGAAAAGACCAAAGAGAAAAAGCCCTTGAGTTAGTAAATTAGTAGAATTTTATCCAGTTTTATTAATTGCCAAAAGAAAATCTTGGAGACCCCGCAACTTCCCTAACACCTCTCCAGGTTAAAGTTCAGTTTTTCTCCATACCATTTTTGCATATAATAGTCTGTTTCCCAGACAATCCCTTCACCAAGAAAATACCTATGTGTCTTTGTAGAATAAGAACATAATGCCAGCTTCTTCCTGAAGCCTTTGTAATTCTACCTGGCAATGCTGGATGGATAATTCTCTGTCCAAGTGCTTTCCTGTAACTTAAACTGTGCCTCTGTAGAAGAAATTACATAATTTCAAAATACCCATATATCACCCTATCTTTCCCCACTCCTTAGAAAGAGTAATAATGTAAGTACTAGACATGTTCTTCTAAGATTTGGGAGCCTACCTAATCTCCCATTCCAAAGTAAATCCCAGGATTCTCTGCAGCACTATTCTTGACCTCTTTCTATGGCTGTAAGTCCAGAATTCCCTTACAGAATGTCCCTAAAGTTTTTAGCCTTTTTAAAAATGAAGCTTATCAGAAAAGAAGGTGAACAAGAAGGCTGCAGGTCCTGTGATGTTAATTATTTTTAGATGAGAATAGATTATCATATTTTAAAATTAAAATCATAATTTCCCTTCATGTTTCTCCTTGATTATTGGCCTATATTACTAAGGTACCTGAGGTGGTAGTTCTTAAAGCCTTGTTCCTGGCCTTCTGGTCTTTACAGGGAAGCTGACATATAGAAGTACTTGATTGGCATTTGACAATTCCTAAAGGAATTACTTTCAAACTTAAGTATTTCACATTAATTTCCTCTTCCTTAAAATTACCTATGACATCCATCTTCACAAGGGTATGAAGCTGTTTTTCTGTGTGTACAGATTTCATATTTAACAGTATATAGAATCATGAGATCAAAGCATCAATTAGCAACTACCAAACAATAGCAAATGTGCTTGCTGAATGGATAGAAAATGACTTTTTTGTCTCTACTTCCACCCATACTTATTTCTAGCACAAGTTATCCTTATTGGTGATCTCTGACAACAGACTTTCCAGGTCTGACTCTGCCATTTACTCAGTAGACATGTTGACTGCAACAAACAATCCCCTGTCATCAAGCTTTCCAGATGTTTGCACAGTGGGTTCAGTGTTTCTAAACTATCTAAGTGACTGTCCCAAATGACAAATGTTCATTTTCAAAATTAAAGCTTATTACGAATTACCTGCCAAGTACAATGTGTCAGGAGAGGCTGAATGAATCAGAAATTTTGTCCACTGAGAATGAATGAATAAGGAAAAACATAAATGAGGCAAGCTATTATACATCCTGGAGGGACATAGGAAGAATTTTAAATAACAGTACTTTACTAAAAGCTGTTACATTAACACTTAAGATTTAGGTGAAAGAGGCCTGTCTTTACCTTTTGACATGAATTAGGCTTCAATTTTTTTAATGAAAAGAATAATGCTAAGGAAGACAAGGATAAACCCTAGTATAGGCGTATTTTTCTCTTTTCATCATCATCCACAGGAGTCTGACATACGAGGAGAAATACAGTCATCTAACGGTTGAACTCACTTCTATCTTTGCTAATTTATAGTTGTGTGGTCTATTGCTCATAACTAATCTTAGAAGCCCAGGCTCTTTGTCTATAATGTAAGAACAATAAAATTTGCACTCCAATTTTTTTCATCCACAATTTGTGAATGATAAGGTTGTGGTGAAGATTAAGCACAAACAAGGATTTGAATGTGTTTTGTAGTCTATAAAGTACCATGAGTACATATTGACAACATAATGACATAACTGTATGCAAACAATTCACTAACATATTAACTACTTAACTATATACCATATATTAACCAGTTCCATAGATTAACTACTTTTGGATGTGTAATACCTCATGCATTATCTTCCACAACCCATACAACTAATTAAGATAGGTGATAGCACCCTTTTATTTTATACATGGCAAAAGTGAATCCTATGGTGGCATTAAGGGACTGACCTAATTAATTGTTATCTTGGGGTGGATAGAATAGGAATCAAAGTAAGTCTTTAACTTTTCAAATGTATTACTCTTCTTTTGCTCCAAGAGCCTAATGCTCAGTGATGTCATTTTGATGTAAATGAAGACAAAAATATGAGAAAATGAAAGACTGGAAATAAAATGTTTGTAAATGGGGAGGGGAAGAGGGGGTGAAGGGAGCAGGAGAACATCAAAAATATGAGAAAATGAAAGACTGGAAATAAAATGTTTGTAAATGGGGAGGGGAAGAGGGGGTGAAGGGAGGGCAGGAACAAGGGGAAAAAATGAGAACCAAGACCTGTCATGTGAAGGTACAAGATTCCAATGATGAATGTATCTGTACTGTATACCTAAAATGTACCAAATCAATTAAAAAAATTTCAAAAATAATAAAATTCAGACCCAGATTAATTGAGTCATCTGAAGCAAACAGTCTGATTCCTTAGCTCCTTAGAAACTCGTCTTTTTGGACCCAAAGAACATCATTGACTCTGATCTTCTTGTCGGGCAAGAAGGCAATGAACATCCACAGCCAAGAGTTCTAACTCTTAGAAGATTCCAGGGGGGATCATTTTTCAAAGATGATTATGGAGCTTTTTTCCTGCACATCCTCATACCAGTGGTTTTCACCTTCACTACTATTATACTCCAAACCTCAAGGCAGCTTAACTATTTACATTTCCAACTCACAACTGTCCCAAATGTTTAAGTTACTATAACCCAGAACTAAGAAAAGAAGGTATATGTTAATATTTGAAAAAATAAACAATGTAAATTTTCTTGACTTTTTTTTCCTAGAAAATTTTTGGGTCCTGGATAAACACGAAACCAGACTGACCATGGAGTCAGAGTTTGCTTCCCAGGGAAAAATAAAAAAAAATATCTAAATTTCCCATCTTTAAAATTATAATCAGCAGCAGGAAGTAAAGCAATATCACTTTCCCTGGTATAGAAATCTAAAGGCTTTTTTATAGAAAGCACAGCAGCAAATGTTATCATGATGCTTGAAGAAACCATTTTCATTATCAGTTGCTTTTTCCCCCCAATTGATTATGACTTCTCCCTTAAAAAATGCATTTAGGCAAAAAATTTTTATGCTTGATTTAGTCCAATGGAAATTTTTTTTGAGTGTGGGTGGGGAGAGTTCTTGAAACTGAATCCTTTTTGCTGCTTTTCAGCTATGCACACATGGACAAAATACAGGCCATTTTACTGAAACTGTGTTTTTAGCTCCTGTGACTTAGAAGAATTTAAACAATGAACAATCCAGCTTTTTGATATGACTATCTTAACCAAGTTAATGAATATCACAAAGTTATGGTTGGTTTGTTTTGTTCAAAGTTAGGAAGGCTTGAGGGGCAAGAGAAATAATGATCTAGAAATCATTTCTTCGTTTGAAAAGCTTGAACTGGTCCAGAGCCACTGCAGAGCACTGAGGATATACTGATTCCCATTAGCAACCTCCAAGGTGATCAGTGGGAGACACTAGAGTTGAGGCTAATAACAGTTAAGAGAAACTGAGTTAATGGAGCCACTCAAGGTGGAGAGTGAATGTATTTTTATGTCTGGTGTAATCAACGATTTTTCTCTCAATGGAGGAGAGACAAAAGATAAGGATTTTTTAAAGCTGAACGAAGCTCTAAGATCCTTCAGTACAGAATCACATAGAGACATCTGGGGCTATACCCATTCTTCTGAGCAGAGAGGTAATATTCCTTGAGAAGAAAGACTAAGAATCACTGCAGCAAAGCTGGGGATTTAGAAGTCTAGGACACAACAAGCTTTCCCTTTAGTAGAAAAGAAGAGATAAAAAAACTTTCAAACAACATTTTGATTTAGCAGATATAAGGGACCTCTGAATTTAGATTTCAATATATAAATCCCAATTTTAACACGTAAAATTAATAATAGATTTCTCTAAAGCCAAACCCTCTTCAACTTCTGCTGTAATTCTCTTAAGAAAGCATTAAATGAAAGCATTTCACTTTGGTTGAAAATCAATGGCATTTCAGTGAAGCATGCCTCTCCCAAGTATTACAGAGTTGGGAATCATACAGTCCCTCCAGTAAGACGTGGGCCCTGGCTCTGTGGTAATAACTTTGTACAACACAGTCCATGAAAAAAACCGTGCAAAATAAGAAATTGAAAATCCAGTAGAAGCATGCTCAAATTCACTTTGAAATGCCATCCCAAATATATCATACTAGAGTAATGGTGATGATATGGTAATAATAGAAATGAAGACAGCAGTAAGTAGAAATAACTTTTATTTACTGCTTACTACATACTAGACAGTTGCTAAATACATTATGTGCATCATCTCATTTGATTCTCTTCAGAGCTCCTTCATTCAGTCTTATTAGCTACATCTCTAGACTCTTATTGAAGAGGAAAGAACTACTTGTGGAGATTTACAATAAATCTGAAGTTTATTATATGTTAATGGACGACCACTTCCACAATGAATTACTATCAATCCCACCTACTTCAAACGTTCTGTCTCCCTTTGCATACCAATAAAATTGTATATTACATTCTGTTGATTATAAAGATGAATAGGACATAGCCACTGTCCTCCAGGAACTCACAATTTGAAAATGGAGATGAAGCAAGTATTGAAAATCCAATTCGTGGAAGTTCATGACAAACTCTGTCATGCTCCTTAAAGCTATGAGTAGTCAGAGAACAGAAAATAATTCTCTGAGCTGAGGATAAAGGAGAGCAGGATCAGGAATGTTTCTTTAGAGGAAGAAGTATTAGTTCACTTGGGTTTCACAGGTAGGTATGTGTTAGACTAGGGAAGTTTTGATCTGCAATACCTTTGAAACTAGGAATACTCAGAAAGCCAATGTTTCTGGAATTTTTGACATATAAGTGATCAATAATGTGGGAAAATACTAGATTATAGAAGAATGTCACTCTCACTCTAAGGAGTTTAGACTATTTGGTATTCAGTAGCAAGTTTTGAAGTGGAGGTATAATATAGTCAGAGCTCTGCTTTGGGAAGATTAGCGATACATTAAACTCATTTATGCAATTTTAACTTGATTAATAAATAAAATCATGCTATTACCATATGCAAGGATGTACAGTAGTGAATAGTGAACATGGTTCATTCTGTGAAACAACATACTATAATGAAACAACTAATCAAAATGAAATAATCAAAACAGTGCCACCTGAGAAAAAACTGAGAAAGATCAGAGTAGCAACTACGTTTAGTAATGAGATTTAAAAAAAAAAAACTTTCCTGGGAAAATTTATTTCAAATTGTGTGTATGGAAATTTATGTAGATAAGTGTGTAAAGGCTGACAGGATAGGAGGGTCAATCTATGTAAAGATGAGTGAGGAAAACGTGTTTTGGGAACTTGATGTGGAATTATTTGCTTTTCAATCACATAGGTTCTTCACAACCTGTTATGTGAAGAGGTTCCTAGCATTTTATCCTGCAGACTGGCCTCACTTTCCATCAGCTCCCAGGAAAATCTATCAAGCATTATGCAGAGGGACCTAGTGAAAGCAAATTCTGCTGAATTGAAGTGGGTCTTCACAGACCTGGAAATCATCTGGTCTGAGATTATTTTTTTAAAAAATACCAAATTTGGATGATTCATTCAAGCCTGAAATAAACATTCTGATTGAGTATGGCTTTTAGCATTAGTTGATTCACTCCATTGTTCAGCAAATATTTATTGTTTGTCAGCACCATGGAATCCATAGTAGTAGATGTTTACTGTATCTAGTCCTTTGGCCATAATTAATCATCAATTATTCTGAACTTTGCCCTCATTTTTCTGTAAGGGAGGAATTTTACTCTCCTCTCTGTATCCCTTTTAACTTCTGACATAGACATAATAGGGATTCTATTGATGTTTGCTGGCTAGATGGAAGGATGGATAAATAGATGAATGGATAAAGAAAGAGATGAAAAGGGAGTGTTTTCTGTCTTCATGAATCTGACAATCTAATAATGAAGATCAAGCACATATGATTAGTTAGAAATACTTTCCACTGTTCAAATCATGATGGTTTATCTTTTCAACTGTTTACTGTTATGTCAATATTCTCATGATCCTAAAGAGTTCTCATAGCATAGAGTTTGAAATATTTTTTTATTTGATGCTAGCTGAACTCTGTTTTGTATGTCTCTAAAAGTACCCATTGCCAAGTTTCTCTTGAAATTCATTTTCAAATATACCAGCTCCAAACTCCACTTTGAACTCTTTTAATATATTTTCCTTCAAATTACATGGAATTGAGATGCATAAGCACAGAACAGGAATCCTAGAAACACAGGAAGTCTTCATTAATGCAAGAACAAAACAGAACTATGTCATTGCCTTTGAAAATAAAATAATTGACTTCATTTCTAGTTCTTCTCTTCAGTGGGCCCCTTTGATTGTTCTTTCTCTCTGTGCGCTCATATCTTCTTGTTTCCATTCAACAGTTAAGCATATTTTTGTAGACCACTCTATACTGTAGACTTCCATCTGGGCAACCAGGCAAACAGTCTCTCAAATGTCAAAAGGACCGTCTACATGGATGTGTTGCCCAATGATTTATTTTAAGAAAAATAAGTGAGACTTCCTTTAGTATGCATTATTGATGACACATACCTTTACATTTTGTTCCAATGAAAAAGATTCAATAGTACAAAAGTTTTTTTTTCCTCTAAAATCAGAGATGTTAATTTCATAACACACTCTAGAAATCAGGGAATTGCATTATGTTACATGAAGGAGATAGAAATTACAGTCAGAGAAACTAGTTTCTTAATCCTAGCAAACTTCAGATTCCTCTCCTGCAAAAATGATGATAATTACATATTTGAAATATTGTTATAATGTCACCAAGAGAATCTTTAAAGATAATAGGCATCAAAATGCCAGGCATTATTATACAGTATGTGATAGACTATCACTTATTGGGTGATTACTATGAGGAGGTGGTATGTTAAACTCTACCTGCATTTTTCTCATTTGGTATTTTCCCGAGCTCTATGAGGAAGCTCTCATTTTTATTTTTTATTATCACTGTGAATGAGGAAAACCATACAAAAAAGGAGGTAAAATTTGGCATAGATGATGTGGCACATCAGGACTCAATGCACTCATTGACAGAGTATGGTTAAGAGGTAATATTGCTATATCTGAGATACCTCCTTCTGTTAAAACAACAACAAAACAAATCTGAACCTGGTAAGTAAACACTGCTTTTTAAAGGGGTAGGGGTGGAGTTGGAAATGACAATTGTCAGAGGGACAATGTTTTGATGGTAGGATCAGCAAAATATCAGAGGTTAGTCCAGTGAAATCTTGGACCAAGGAAAAGAGAAGTCAATATATAAGGGTACCAGAGAAGATTGTAGACATTCTATTCTAAGGCCAACATCCTCAGAAAAGGTTATGAAGTAGTATATTTTTTTCTGGATCAGGTGAGTGCAAATAAAATTCAGGGGTCTACTAAGGACAGAATTTTAAACAAGGTTTAGTTACCAAATATTTTGCTTCAACCAATTAGGACAAGAAATTCAGCTAATTTTTTCTTGGTCAAAAAAGTGGAACTTTAAATTTACATCTAGCCTTGTCATAGGTAAACAGGAGATAACCTGGGAGTCTTGTTGAATTCATATAGAAGAAAGGTCATTCTTTGTGTCCCAGAACACAAAAGAACTGAGAGATTTCCTAACCTTCGCTGTTTTGCAAAATCACAAGGTTCAAGAAAAGATCAATATCACTGCTTCCCACTGGCTAGATACAATGCAGATGACATAGGATTTGGAAGCCATGCCTGAGGGGTGACGGAGTACCTGGGTAACACTGTGTCCTCTGAACCCTACAATGTTTATTGAATCATTATATTTTGGTAGTTCTTTGTTATAACCACTTAGTATCCAAATGGTGAACCACTCAGTTTTATAACCCATAATCATTGTGATTTGAGCCAAGCTACTTCATTTCATACATGCTAGTTTTCTTATCTGCTAAATTATGGAGTGAGAATTGACAAACACTTATAGTTTCCTAATTCTGACCTTTAGAAATTTATGAAGGCATAAAGATTTTCCCAAGTGCCCTGTGGCTTGATGTATGGGACTAGAAGCCAAACCAAGCTCCTTAGTCTTCTTCCAAATTCTCAGGCAGCATCACACAGGGAAACATTCAAAATTCCTTGGCTTTTGATGCCACTGAGAGTATATAGTTTTTTACTGCAATTCCGAGCAAGGCTATCATGGTTGCTTTTGTCTTGTATTCAAACAATCAATCATTTTTCCTTCCTAACCCGAAAATACTTCCTCTGAATTGCTTTGCATAAATGGGATGATTCTTTGATATCCTCTTTCCTGCTCTTTCTGATTTTCTACATTTTCCTTCCACAGATCTTCCCTCTAAAGTTATTTCTGTGTCATGCAAACTCAGTTTTGGGTGTTGTTTCATGCCTTCCCAAACACTAGCGCCAGTTTTCTACTTAATATTCAAGAAGCATTCTGGAAGCTCATCTCTTTCAGGAAAAGCCCACAAAACTCACCAGTGCTCAGCAGATGACTTATTTCAGGCTCTGTTGTTTCTCTGCATTCTGATTCTTTAGTGCAAGCTAGTTGAAGCAAGACTCTATGGGTCTTATATATCACCCAGTGCCTTGAGCACAGTACTGCAATAGATATAAAAATACCCAATTACCAAACCTGTTGGGATATTTATTCTTTAAAAAAGTAAAATAGTACTAATAGATGAATTTTTCATTTTAAATGTGGGTGACAGTTTAAAGGTTTTCCAGTAAAATAGAGAATGAATTGAAAGTTTGAGTAGAGCATCCAAACCTGCCTATAATCTTTATTCAAAGAGGAAAGCAGTGAGTACAATCTTGGTGAACAGAAGGGAAGGAGAGTAGAAGAGGTGGGGCCACAGTTCTCCAGATTTTCCTTGGAGCTGAGTGCAGAAGACCAAAAGTACAAAGACATATTATGAATCATTTCTTTGTGATTTTGGAAATATTGTATCTAAGTCTTAGTTTCCTTGACTATAAGAAAGGGGGCATAATTGGGACCATAAGGTTTGCAGAGTGGAATGAATAAAATAATATGTTCAAAACATCTTTAGCTCTGTAGATATAAGGTAGACATTCATTAATTTACATTCATTAATTATTAATAATTCATTAATTATTAATTGACATCAATTTAGCCAACTGGATTTACTAAACTCTACTTATCAGAAATATTGATTTAACTGAAAAGAGAGTAAAATCTCTGAGATCACAATATAAAACACAACGTGGACTCATCAGAGAACTGTTTTCTGTAGACAAAAACCTAACAAAACTGTGAAGAGTAATGTTCATCAACAGCTCTCTTGTTGGGATGGGTCAACGTGTCTCTTACTCTCTCATCACAGTCTACATCTATTTTTCGTTTTCTTCTCTTAGTGCCTTCCTACTCATATCATGAAGATCTTGTCTATGCCATCTTCCTATTTGTCTCTTCTTACATTCTTCAAAATCTGCTATATTTTGGTCATATTCTCAATTATAAACTCTTTTCATTTATCTTGCTATAGTCCTGTCAGGAAAGAACACAACAGCTGAACAAATCAACAAAGAAAACTCAAAGTCCAAAAGACAGAGGAACATAAAACATGTTTTAAAAGAAAAGACAAGGCTATAGTCTGCACAGATGGGCTAGTTTCACTGTGGCAAAGACAAAGAGAAAATGACTTTAGCTGGTTCATTTACAGGGAAGGTAATTTGGATGACTGAGTTACATGGAGTTATACAGCTCATATATTTATTAGATAATTCAAATCTCCCCCAATACTTTGTGACTATATTTGCAGTCCTTAACCTTAATGCTACAGAATTTTGGAGTAAAATGATCAAAAGGGAGAGCAATAATCTTGGGGATAAGTGATTCATTAAACAAATAAAAGCTTTGTCCTTAGAAAGTTCATAAATATACTTGGCTGGCCTTTACTCTTTGGGAACTTTTTAAAAGTTGATGAGAGTGATGGGATGAAAATTAATCATTTGGGGCTAGTTTTAAGAAATGCCTTCAGCCCCTTAGTGGTCTGCCAAGTTTCTGTTAAACATCTCCTATTATTGAAGATACAAGTCAAAATCACTTATCAGCAGTTCTTCTAAATAGCAAGGAACATGTATTAAAGAGGCTATGAAGGAATTTCTAATGAGAAAAAATGCCCTTACTTTTTGAGAAATTAACTGCTCCAATAAATTGCAAAGATAAAGTAGGAAAAGTTATCACAATAATGTCTGTTGTAATAAAACTAAACTGTACAGCTGATAACAGTTAAAATGCCAGAAGGTGAGTTAATGACATGCCATTCTCCTAAAAGCCCCTTTGGTCCTTAACCTAAAATATAATTCTGAGACTCACATATAAAGGATGTGTTGGAGCTACATGAAAATACTGTGTGTGTGTAAGCACATGTTTTACAGATTTATTGCCTATGTGCATATATATATATATATATATGTATATTTGTATATATATATGTATATGTGTATATATATATATATACATGAAACTTTCAGAAAGGTAAAATAAAATAATCTTGATATATAAAATTGATTCTTGAAATGTAAAAGAGATGAAAGTCTGTGGAAAGAGAAATCAGTATGAATTGCTGGCTAGTTCTGGAAAACTCCTTGGTAGGGTAATGGGAACCGAGGTATAAATGGAGTCAATGAGGTCTTCCTAACACTGTCTCTGGGTTCATGAATGCAGGAGAAACCTGAATCGTCTTTAATAATTCTTTACAGTCAAGTCCCCCAGAAAGCTAAGGATTTCAGCAACCAGAGGAATTCACAAGGATAATGAGACACAGAAAAAGAAAACAAAGAAAATGACCACAAGTAGAAGTTGAAACATAATTTGAAGTAGGCGAGAATGGGCCTATTAGTTTTACTATGCATTATTGAACTTCTCTCATTCATAATAGCGATCAAAGTCACCACAAATGGTGAAAATGAGTGTGTGTATGTAGAATCCAGGGGGTGGGGAGCCAGGAGAAAACAATTCAAAAGCCAAGGATGCTATATGTATATATGTTCAGACATCAGGGCTGAAATACTCAGGGCCTGCTGCTTCTTGCCTCGTAAGGAAAGCTACATTGCACAGAGTATCTTTCAAACAAAAAGCCAAAGAGAAATAAACAGAGCTATCTCCAATTGCTATCAGCTCAAAAGTATACTGACTAGAGCCCTATACCCATAACCATACTCCAAGGAAAAACAACAAATTAGCAACAAAAATTATCCAATAAATAACAGAAACTAAAATTTGTCAAAACTCTTTTTAAAAATATGAGGAAATAGTGCAAATCAAAACAGAAAGAAATCTCTCTGCTCTAAGCCATCTGCAATACCATTGGTTGGTAATAATGTGGCTGAATAGTAATAGAAATAATCAAAAGAAGAGCATTAGGAAGGCACAGCAGCAGGAGATTCTTTTCTGGATTCTGGTCTTTGTTTATGGATAACTGCAACATGGCAGTGCATTCAGAGGCCCCTCATGTGATATATCCTTTGTTTTTTATTTAAGCAACAGCTCACAAAAGACTTGCTTCAGTTTACCAGCATGCCAACTACATACCTGCCAAATGAGAACGCCTCTAAGTTATGCATGAGTTTAACACGATGAGTTCATTTAATGAATTTCAGAAAACTCTCTAAACATGTTTGTAGGTATGGATATTAAAATACAGTTATCTGTCAAGTGAAGGTCAATTTGATTACCTTATTGAAAATATATTTTTTCTTTCAAATTATGCCCATTTCATCTTAAGGCTTACTTTAATGTATTCTCAATATGTCTTTATATATACTTTATGATAGAAAATGAAAAATAATGTCGGTTAAATTCAGTTCATTCAGATCCAGTTAGACCTATGTTCAAATATGGCTCAGCCTTTTGTTGGAAACGAATATTTAAAATATCAATATATCAATCACGATTGCTTGGTTGCATGCAACCTGAAAAATTCTGGTTAATTTGAGATAAAAGAAAAACTTATTAGGAAGAAAGCAGAAGTGCTCTGATAGTCAAAGGAATAGTTTAGCAACTATACATTAGCAAGGTCAGATGAAGCAACACCAGGAATCCAGGCAACAAAAATCAATGGGCAAATTCTTCAAAGTGTTATCTTTTGGATGAGTAAAAGCTAACCATTCTCAATCTCTCTGTTGCGCAGTTCAATGTTAAAGTATCTGGAAGATCAGGAGGCTGATTTAGGAAGATTGCCATAAGTTTGAGGCCAGCCTGGGCTACACAGTGAGTTGAAGGACAATCTGAACTACATAACAAGACTGTCTAGAAAACACTTCCCACTAGGAATGTAATCATTATGCACTGCAAACACATACCAATAAGTAGCATTAATCTGAAAAAATGCTAAATAAACAAATAAAAATACAATGCAGCATATAAAAGAAAAGTTAGTTATAGCTTGGCTTGAATCATTTGTCTACCTTTATCCATGGGAAGGCTGACATATTATAGGTTAGTTTATTAAGAATAAAGCCAGTGAAGAAAATTGAATGTCTGTTACCAGAAGAAAAGGGAGCAAATCTGGTTTAGACAAAAAAAAAATAACTCCGTAACTAAAGACAAGATTAGTATACAATAGAATATGAAAACCTCAACATGATGAATAATTACTGTATATTTTATGATTTATAAAACTTCATTTATAACTCCTCCATTAAAATAATTAAGAAAGTTATACTTAGATTCATATTGAGCCAATATTTATTAGGAATATACTATAAGTACTGTAATAAAAGTTTCTCATATATTAGCTCATTAAATTATCAACTGAAATTCATGTTAGAATTTATATTTTTATTTTGTTCTTATGGAAACTGAGGATCAGAAATTTAGATTGAACTGCTTATTATCACCTCATTAATCAAGTGTGTAATAAGCACTGACATTCTGATCTATGGAACTGATGCTTAATCCATTTTTGGCTACTGTATTGAGATAATTCATTGAATTAACGGTTATAGGAGGACACTAAGCTTGAGTCACTAAAGGAAAGAAATAAGACTTGCAAGATGGTGCAAAAGAAATGCCACCTCAGTCATTAGGCCCCTGTTGGTGTTGAAACTATATCTACAGATGGATACTCTTACATACAACACAGTGAGCTCAGCAATACATGGCAGATTGAGCACATTTACCAGAGCTCCTTACAAAACTCCACTAAAATGAAAATAAAAGAATGGCGGAGGAACCCACAGGGTAATCAGTGGTAGGACAGAGAGACTAGCACAATTATGGGGGATAAAAAGCAGAAGGACAATAGGCAGGTCAGAGATAGTAAAATCCTAAAATATTATCTTAATCAAAGACATCATTTATCATAAGATACACCGCTCATTTGTTTCATCAAGTGAAAAAATATTTGCCAACTGCAATTGTTAAATGTATGATGGCAAATGTCCACTTGTCTATTGCTATACAAAAATCATGCTAAATTTACTATTATAAATCAACAATAATATTTTAATTAGTATTTCTCATAGTCCTGGAAGATGAATGCGCCCAGCTGGCATAGGGTCTCTCCTTTAATGGTAACTAGATGCTGCCTGAGGCTGGCATTGTCTCAGGGTTTTCTTTGCTCACCTGGATGATTATTAATACTATCTGTCATTTGGAACTTCAGCTACTCCTACTGGCCAGGATACATACACAGGGCCTATAGATGGAGCCTGGGCTTCATCATAGCCTGATAGCTCAGTTGTAAGAGCAACCATGCCAAGACGTACAGTTGGGCAGCAGCCATATTGTTCTTTGTTATCTATTTTCCAGTCATGTAGTGAGACTTAACTTTTAGGGAGACTACATTTGTGCCCATACTACTTGTTGAGGAAGTTGTGAAGTGTCAACCAGGTTTAGTGGAAGGAAACACACATTTCATGTTTCAGTGAAAGAATGGCAATGTTACAGAACAAAAAGTCATGTGGGATAGAAGATATCATTCCAATCACTTGAAAAATTCAATCTGTCACGA
Source organism: Fukomys damarensis (assembly GCF_012274545.1). Classification (NCBI taxonomy): domain Eukaryota; kingdom Metazoa; phylum Chordata; class Mammalia; order Rodentia; family Bathyergidae; genus Fukomys; species Fukomys damarensis. The sequence continues at coordinate 16,673,884 of NW_022900947.1, read as the reverse complement.
GATCATTGAATATGGTTCCCCATATTCAAAAAACATTAAAATGAAAAATGTATATCTGAGAATGAATCAACATTCGAGGTCAATCAAACGAGACACAGGGAAGTCTATGTCTCAAAATATTTGAATCCTCAGGAATTTGAAGCAATCCTCAGCCAAGATCAGGAATTGATTGAAAGTTTGGCAAAGGAGCAGTTAGATTCATGAGACTCTTTCTTGATCCTGGGCATCTATATGACTGTATGTCTTACTCTTATCAGGAGAACCTTGCTCTATGGATGTATTAAAGACTTCTTCATAATTTGCAGATAAAAAGGACAGTATCACTTCTTTGCCATGGATGTTTTTTCATAATCACTGATCCCCGTTCTCTTTTGTACACAGTGGATTGGATGATTCTCCTGGAGAAATAATGAGGGTGACAACTACGCATGGAATGGGCCTGCAAAGTGCACACAAAGATCTGCAGAGATGTATATTTGGGCAATTTGGGGGAAAGAGTGCTGTGGTTCTGTCTCAGTCAATCTACCGTGTGGTGTTAGTAACCCAGGACTTCCAATAATTTCAGAAAAATAGGTGCGTGATTAGGGATCATCAGGCATGTATGAGAACCTTCAGCATTAAAAGAAAAAGGAGACAGGAATAAACAATTACTAGAAGGAAGTTGCCATAAGTAGAGTTAAACAGAACAGCAAGAAAACTCTAAAAATAAATAACAAATCACCTTAACTCTCAAAAGATAATACAATCTTGAAAGAAAAAAATAATAATTAGAGAACAATAAATAACTATTAAGTGATGTCTTTAATTAAAAATTCAACTCCTAACTTGCTCAAGGTCCTGAATTCTGTTCTTAGCACCAAAAAAGAAACAAATAAACAAATACTATGAATACATAAGAAAATCAAAGGAAGATCAGAAGATTTTGAGAAAGTAAGAAAAAAGAATTTTTACATAATAAATGATGATCCAGGAGGTCCATTGTATGTCTAATATGTTTAAGAAAAATTTAAAAAGATTATCAGATAAATAATGCAAAAGAACTTCCCAGAATTGCTGACCCTCTTTTGTTTGGAATAGCAAGAAAAAAAGGAAGTAAGGAAGATCAAAGTTAAAGTGTTCCTAAATACCTAAAGCAGAAATAGGTTAAGATTCAAACTCTCACATGGAGGCAGTAACCGCTCACAAAACTAGAAGCTAAAGAACAATGGCTAATACGTTCAAAATTCTGAAAAAAAAAATCAACATAGGTTTCAATATGCAGTCAAACTATCAGTCAAATATGATTAGAAAAGAAAGGCACTTTGGACAAGTAGGCTTTCCTACTACTCATCATCAGAAAGGTTTTCTTAAGCATCTGTATTAGCTTCTCAGGAAGTATACCACCCAAACAAGGAGATAATCATGAAAGAAGACCAGGAACACAGGAAGAGTAGGTCTCAATGAAGAGGGAAGGAAGGCAGCCCTAGCAAGGGAGCAGCCCAGCAGCCCCAAAACATGAGATGAGACTGGAATAAGGAATGGAAACTGTGAGGAGCAAAGTCTCTTGTAGGAATGGAGAAACAAATATATTATCTAATGGTTTGACCACATAAAAATAAGATCTGAAAGGGATTTGATATTTGTTAGAGAGTTATAAAAATTTAACCATAGGGACATAGAAATATTATAAAAATTACCTCAATAAAATTATTTAAATTTAAAAAGTAAACCACTGCACAGGTAATGTACCTGAAATAGTATGTTTGGGTTGGCTCAGGAGATGTAAAGACACACTTAATAGTTGTATTGAAAATTGCTATATTTCAACAATTGTGATACCCAATTGTGTATACTGGGTGAATAAAAAAAGTAAAGTAGATAGTGGGGACATTTGCATGATAAGTCTCATATTTTATAATAAATGGTAATGGAAAATTTCTAAAATTGATAAATCACAAAATAGAAATACGAGCATACTACCTGACTCAGGACCTGAGAAGAAAAATGTGATGTTCAAGACGGATTGTCAATTTGATTGGCTTGAGAGCCACCTAAGAGACTGGCAAAGCATGACCTTGGGTATGTATGTGGGGATGGAGGTATGGTCTTAGGGACTCTATCTGGCCCCACACTCCTTCCGCTCTGTTGCTCTTCTACTCTATGTGTCCAGCTTCCATGAACTAAGCCTCCATGCTCCTCTGTGACTGTGAGCCAAATAAACTTCACTGTTTAAAATGATCAGTACCAGTTGCTTTGTCCTAGCAACAAGAAAACAGATCAATACAAAAGGAAAAGGTTCTCTGTCATTTGAAATAAGTTTTGTAGTAGGATTTGCTTTTAAAAAAACGGTTTGTAAGTATTATGCAATAAAAGTAGGACAATTTTTGAAAAAGTGAGAATGAACAAAGACTTTCAATTTAGAGAAATAAGGTCTGGATCTTCAATTGCTTCCCTGCTATTACCCGAATACCCACGTGTTGCGGTTTGGCTCTAGACTTCCCGTCAAAGCCTTGTGTGGTCATAGGTGGGGATTTTTTAGAGGTGACTGAATCTAGAGTGTGTGACGCTGGAACTAAGGTTGTGTGATTACTAAATCAGTTCTCTGATTGGCATGTCACTGTCCTCATTCAAGTAGCCTAAAGTACAAGGGACAGAAAGGGGCTCGTCTTGTCCCTTGTTTGCTTTGCTACCTTGTGCCCACCATTAACTGTTTCTCCTCTGCGACCCCTGTCTGCCATGACTTGGAGCCTTGGAGCCAGGTGATGACAGACTGAATCCTCTGCAGACTGTGAGCTGGATAAACGTTTCTTCCCTTAACTTGTGGGTGTGGGGTATTTTGTCCCAGGAATGAGCAAAGTAAATAAGGCACTATACGTGGACTTAATCATCTCTAATCTCAGTTTGCTATATGCAAAAAAGAAAACTAGTTACTAAGCACAGTGCTTATCATTTAGCCACAGTAAATCCTTGAATGCATTCTACCACTTAGCCATCACAACGCTTCTGTGGCTTTTCACGGTACTTAACAGTCAGAATGAATGTGTCACGGAAAGATACCACAATTTGGCTAAGTCCACGCAGCAAGTAAATGGTGATATTTGAGCACAGGCAACAAAATACGAGAAATAGGTCCAACTCTTTTCACTACAAAGTTAATAGGGAATTTAGATGAAACCACCTCTCCTTGACAAAAAGTGCTTAATGAATACTCATAAATAAGTAGCTGAACATTCACTTAACAATTCATTAACGCATAAAAGCATATCACGTATGATACCGACATACTAAATATACACAGTTAACTGGGCATTACAGGGACGTTATCACATGATTTGGATCTGAAGCAAAATACTCAGACATAACCAACAAATTATCTGCAATTCAATAAATCATATACTACACTTGATCTTAGCCAAAAGGCCGAGAAGCGATTAATAAATCATATAATAATTGCAGTTTACTCTGTTAATTTATGTTGCTGCCTGCTGAGAGAAAGTTTACAGACAGTGAGGGATATTTTTCGTTATGAAAGTCTGAGCGAGTAATCTCTATTGTTGAGTAATAGCCAGACATTATGATTTTCAAATCTGTATTTCAAGAAGGAAATCCTCCAACAGCTCTTTCTCTCATCTTCATACCAGATCAATTTCTCTATTGATTATGCTAATGTGTATCACATCAGATATGCCACCCAGATACTGGAATGTCTAGAATTGAAAGGTTGTTTTTTTTTTGGTTTTGGTTTTGCTTTTTTTGGCGGGGGGGCTTTTTGGATAGGCTCTTGCTATATATAGTTCAGGCTGGACTTGAATTTGTCTCCTGAGTGCTGGGATAACAGGTGTGCACCACTATGCCCAGCTAGAATTGGAAGTACGTTGGTGTATGACTGGGGTTCTTATCGCCCTACTTGGCTTGGCCTTTCTAGAATATTTTCATCAGATAGAAAGGGAATGGTCACAGAGCAGTTTGTTTCATTTCAATCAGTGGATAATTATCACAAATCAAGAAAGCTCTGACATTAGGTCTTTAACTTTTCAAATGATCCTAAGAAATCTTTCTCAATGGCCACATTTTTTTCTTTGTGGTCTTTAAAGATATAAAAGTCTATAAGAACTACCTTGTCAGCTACATATAGAATTAGATGGATTTTAAAACATGGCTTCTTAAAGATTTAAACAAAGAAAACTATAAAAAATTTACTTCCCTCTAAGAAAGATTCATTTGTTGAGCCAGATTCAAGATGCTTTAGTTGAAAGACAGGAAATTTAATTATGACCAATTTATTCTAGTATTTTACCTCTTATTTTTTTAAAAGTCTCATTGGATAGTGTCAATCAAGGAATCAAATTACTAAAGATGGCTAAATATAAATATTAAATAATGAACACAGAGGATGTTCATTTATGTCTTCATCGTGATACATTGTTCAAAAATTCCTTTTTAAAACCACCATCTGAATTTTTACAAGGTTTCAGTTTCCTGGCCTGCAAACTAATTTCTCCTTGCTGTACACAACTACCAACTCTAAGCATTGATTTTGTTTTTATCAGGGGTCTTAGGATTAGTTTCTGTTTTGTTTTTGTTTGTTTGTTGCAATTTTAGGAACTGAACCCAAGGGTCTTTATTTGAGCTACACACTCAGACTACTTTTTTTCTCTTTGTCTTTATTAGCATATGTTTGCAGTATGTAATGTTGACATTCCTTGTGGGGCGTTGTATCTATACCTGACATATCTAATTTTTTTTTTAAATTTTGAGACAGAATCTTGCCCAATCACTAAGTGATCAAGTTGGACTTGTGTTTAGATCCTCCTGCCTCAGTGTGTAAGAGTGGCAGAATTTTGAATGAAAAAAACAAAAAGCAAAATATCCAGAAACACAAAATAAACACACTTTTAAAAAGAGAGGGATATAAATAAGGACAGCTAACTTTCATTTTTATGGGTGTTTCCACATTGCCTAAAGCATTCTTAGAAATCATGTTAGTAGTTTTTATGAGATGCATATTTTAGTGTAAAATCATTCTTTCTTCTCTTAGACCTAAACAAATTATACACAGTAGTAACATCAGCATAATGTTCAGTATTGATCATACTAAGCTTGAAATAATTTTTGCTTTGTAGTCTGATGGTTTTCTAATTTTTAAAAAATGATTTATTTATTAATCTAACAGTCTATTTATTAGTTACCCACCCTGAAAATTATTACATCATGGGTCAGTTTATAACCATAGTGAACCTTATTCCAACCTCAAAAAGAAAAACATTACTAATTATTCTTATCAGTTACCATTTAGCAAGTACGGTACTCAAGTTTAGAAGGAAACTGTTATCCTTAAAAAATAAAGTAAATCATGTGGCTCATTCAGGTTAAAATTCGTTGTAAAATTATGTAACCATGACTACTTCTGCACTGCATGAAATCTTGTAATTTGAACACAGTTGACCATCTTGGATGACTTCTGAGAAATGAATGCTGGTATATAATCATATGTTGCTTTGTTTTAAATAATTATAAAGTTAGTGTGAGAATCTAGAAAAAGTAAGATTGGTATTTGAATTTGGTTCTGAACCCATTCAAATGTTACCATTGCTACTTTGTGGGAACATCTTATAGCCAGAGAATCAACTGACCTAAGTAATGAAAGGTTTAAAAGAGTACCCTAAATGAAGCAGGCTGTTTGGGATTCTGACTATAGTTTGGCTCGTTACTTGAAAATGCTTATAGGAGAGAGATGCAAGAATAGCCCAGAAAGCAGGAAGATTGTGGCATGGAGCTCCATGATATGCCTTGTAATTTGTACACAAGGTGGTGGGAGAGCACTGAATCAAGAAAACTTAATTTTGACAGGTCTGATGTATAGTCTATTTTGGTTAACCAAAAGGAACACATACATTTACTACATTAGAGAAATTTCCATTATTTTTCCCTCAGCCATGAAAATCGATTTTGATGTGATTACACTCTGAGGCTGCTTGATGTGCCTCTGACAGGACAAAATGGAGAGAGACAGTGGGCGGTGGAGCCTGTGGGAAGCTGTGGTTAAGCTGGACTCTGTGACAAACTGAAATTACCAGGATTCCAACACTGATTAGGACATTTTGTGTGAAAATAGACCTAGGATAAAATAATGATGCGTTATATTTAAATGGCAAGGAAGGTATTTCCATATGCCAGAAAAAATTTTATTTTTACTGTAAATAATATTTAGAGAGGTGCAAGGATGGCATCAGTTGTAATCAGGAAATGTCTGTCTCTTTAATAAAAATATTGAGCTATTACATATATATGGAATTTAGTTAAGAAGTCTTTATTAAACCTTAGATTTGATAAAGAATGACTAAAAATTACAGATTGCATGACTTCATTTCTCTTCCTGCTCAGAGTTCTCTATGTATAGAAGTTACACTCACTCATTTGCTCAATAAATGTTTATTGAGCCTCCAAATGCAAGACACTTGGCTGAGTATCTGGTCACCATAAAGGTCAACACGAACAGTACCTCTTGTCATAGAGCGTAGAGTACAGCTGAGCATGCAATTCCAGTGAAGTACAGTAAGTTCTGTAATAATCACAGAGCTCCACGGGAGCAGCGGAAACGGATGCCTGATCCAAAGGGAGTTCAGAGACTTAGTGAGAGAAGTTAGACCAAACTTCAGCTCAGGGGTGCTGAATGGATTCCGCTCAGTAAAGGTTCGCCAACAAAGCACGCTCAGAGGGGGATGAGGGTATGTGAGAAATGAGAATATCGGGAGGAGGAAGCAGCTCGCTCATAGAGACAGCATCAGAGTGGAAGCAATGATCATCTTATCCAGGTCAAGGGAAAAACACTGTGGAAAAACACGGCAAGCAGCTTGGAGTTTTATATGAAGGAACCAAGGTGTTTGAAGTTTTTAAGAGCTGCATGTACATCTATTTAGACTCGCACTTTAGTAAGATAAGGGAATCTAACTACATAGAAGAAATGGGTTGAATGCCAAGCAGACTGAAAGCAGAAAGACAATTAGGGATTATTCTAGTGCTGGCAGGGCACGGGATCATTGTAATCGTAACAGGAATATTGGTAGCTGGGATGGAGACAAGTAGTTTGTAAACATTTTGATATTTTATTTATTTGGCTTTTTGGAAGATGAATTGATTTGAATATGCAGATGACTGGAGATTGAGGTAGAGGAAAAATGACGGCAGTAAAACAACTAAAGTCTACAATGAACACACTATTTGAGGAATCGTTCATTCGATAAGAGGTGATCATGGTCCTCGATTCCTTTCAGAGAGACCGAGATATGGGGGTGGGGGAGAGGGAGGAAGGGAGAGAGGGGCAGACACAGAGACAAAGACAGAGACAGACAAAGAGAGGGAGGAGGAGGGAGGAGGAGGAGGAAGAAAAAGGAGGAGGTAGGAGAGAAGAGAAGGGGGGGAAAGGAGAGGGGAAAGGAGGGAAGGAGAAAGGAAAAGGAGGAAGAGGGGAGGTAGGAAGAAGAGAAAAGCACATGAACCGAAACTGAATACACAAAGCTAATGCTAAAAAGATAGGCAGAAATCAGAGTTGCTGAAGATCTGTTGGAAAATGAGCAAAGCAATGCTTTTGGGACCCTACAGGGATGGGAAGGTAGTCTGGGTCTCCAGTGCTGAGCCCATATTCTTAAGAAGTGGCTGAGAGACTTTCAGATTTCTGACACCCATTTGGCATTAGCACAAAGATAGGGACACTTTTAATTTATGTTGACATATGTTTGGACTCTTATGTTTAAGCAACAAAACACATTCTTCAAGATTCCCAACAGAAGAAAGCAAACTTTTGTAGTTGATACTCAACAGAAATGGGAGTCAAGAAATTATCCCAAAAATCTTTGTATTTGATGGAAATATCAGGTACAGAACACAGAGGAAAACTCCATATGAGATAAAATAAATCAGAAAGTGCAGTGCTAAAAATTTTCAAAAGTCTATTTGAAATGAACAGCTAGATTTTAAGCTAAAATAATTTCTAAAGTTAAACATACAGTAATTGAAATCAGAAATATAATTGACATTAAGCAGCAGATTAGATATAGTTAAAGACAGAATTAGTGAACTAGAATGTACAGTATATTTAAAAGTTGATGAGAAGCAGAAATAAAAAGAAATGGAAGACAATTAACGAGATGATATAAGACATAGAAAGCAATGTAAGTAGTAACAACACACATGTAATGAAGTTCGACATGGAAAGCATAGAAAATGGCAATATAAAGAGACAATAAATTTTCCATTATTGAGGAAAATATATTCACACAAATCCAAAAACTATCATGTTCCTCAAGTAGGATAAATACAAAGAAATAAAAGCTAGAGGAATAAAGACAAAGAGAAAACTTTAAAAGAAGTCTGAAAGGCACAATGAATGAAAACCACATTAGCGCTTTTGGCTACTAACTTTTCAAATCAACCTGCTTCTTGATAATGTTAGAAGGGCCTGGACAGCCTATAACTGCTGACCCATATTGGGGGTTACATGAATCTGCTTTGCTTGATTTAGTGTAGTCTATTGGGCCCACGTCTTGAAGGAAACACTAGGGAGGTTGTTTCTAAACACCGTTTCCTTGTGTCTTCTCATGGGCAACCCTGTAAACTTGATATTCATATCCTCACTTGAAAAATAAAAGGGGTACTTGAACTTGAGGGAAGTTTTGCAATTTACCTGTGTTAACACAACTAAAAGGTGAAAGTGTCAAGACATCCATGCTAAACTTCTAAACTGATACTTTTTTTTTTAATTTTATTAAGTTTATTGGTACATTTTAGGGATACAGTACAGTTACATTCATTGTTGGGATCTTGTACCTCTACATGGCAAGTCTTGATTCTTATTTTTTCCCCTTACCTCTGCCCTCCCTTCACCCCCTCCTCCCCTCCCAATCTACAAACACTTTATTTTCATCTTTTCATTCTCTCACATTTTTTTCTTTTCCCTTTTTGTTCTTCCCCTACCCATCACACCTTCCCTACACCTTTAGCTACTTTCTTCAAATTTCTAAATGTCAGTAATCTAGATTCATTCATAGGAAAATGGATACATATTGAAGATATACTCCTAAGTGAAATAAATAAGTCACACATGTGTAAATACCAAATAGTTTCCCTGGTGTGAATAATCTGCAACAATGCATAAGATCCTAAACTGATACTTTTTAAAAACACATTTCCTTATAGTGGTTTGCCTTTTATTGCTTAATCTCATGAGCCCTACATTAGAATGTCTTTAATTTCAAAAGTAACATAATAATTTTCAATTCCTAACAATAAAAATTACAATAAATAAAAAGAAAAAATAACAAATGAAAAAGAAAAATGAATGAATTTAATATCCCTGGAAGTAATGAAGAAGTAATAAGACATCATCAAAGCCTAAAGGAAAATAACTACTCAAAGTGGCATCACCAGTAAAATCAGTCTCAAAGTGTGAAATAAAGTCATGTGAAAATAATCTTGAGAAGCTACTATAAAGAAAACTGAACTAAATAAAAGTCTAAAGAATTTAAAGAACAAAACTCAAGCTAAACCATGCTTATATAATATGTGTAAGTCAAGAAGAGAGTGGTTTCATAAGTTTTAATTTGGGAATTACCAAAAACTAAATATTCATGGTAAAATATCAAGAGTATATAAATTCAAAAGTTGAACAATGTAATGAATTCAGAAAAATATTAAATTGAATATTAAAATATTCAAAACCAAGAAACATGGTAAAAGGGAGAGATAAAAATTTTAAACAATCAAAAGGTATAAATAGATTTAATATACCACTGAATTTAATAATTTATTATGATCATTAAATTACAGACATAGATTATTCAACTTTAGCTTTAACATACCACTAGATTTCATTTGTAGGGACAAGGAAAAAAATTAAAAACATGGAAAGTCTTAATTTGTTGGAAAAGCTTTAAATAAATGCTAACTGAAGGAATACTTACATAACTGTCTTAATAGTAGAAAAATACATCATAAAGTTAAAAGCATATGTAAGAAAATAAGTAATTATCATAATGACGAATTGCTACATTTTCTAACATTATAATTTCTATATCACTAATAAAATTATCTCAACAAAAATACCTAAAATGTTGATATGGTTACTGAAATAATTAACAAGTCCCTCATCCTTGTAGAAAATATAATAGGCTTTTCAACTTTTGACATCCACTTGGGAAGAAAAATCACAAAAAAATAAAATACATAAAGAGAGTTATGAATTTCTAGTTACTAGACATGACATATATAAAACCGCACAGCTCCATATAAGAGACTGTGAAAACTTAAACCACAGAGGGAAAAACATAGGATTAGGTCACAATATAAACTCAGAAACACTTACAAAAACATGTATTGACTCAATAAAAATGTACCAGGTCAATATTAAAGGTTTTGATGCTTAAATTACAGTTAATAGGTCATATTCTCTGCCCACAAGGCTATTAGTAGCAAAAGTAACATTATACATCAACTCATACATGCTCCTAAATAACTTATATATTATCCTGAAATGGTTTTAATTAAATTGTAGCAAACTTCCTATTAAAATTTTCACCTAGAAGGAAATTTACCCAATATATAAAAAGAAAACCTTAATTACACTAGTGAACAACTAAAGAAGGACAAAAACTTGTTATGAAAGGATATAACAAAACTAAGAGCAGGCTCAATATAATGCAAGATAGGGGTCTGGAGATGTAGCTCAGTGGTTCAGCCACCTGCCTCCAAAGTGCAAGGTCCTGAGTTCAAATGCCGGTACCAAAAAATAAAAGCAATAGTTATTTTTTAATACACATAATTGTTGGTTCTTTGAAGATATTAATAAAATAGACTATCTCTGGAAAGATTGAGAAAAGAAAAATAAATATATTTAAATATAAATTGGAAGAGTGACATAAATGAAATGTCCAAAAAAAGATATTAAATAGGGAAGAAAGTGCTGGGAATGAAGTTCTTACGAGATAACCATATCACTCAGTGAATTTAGAAAATACATTAAAAGAAAGAGGCCTGGGAAAGTATATTCAGACAGTGAATTTGTGGCCCTTTTGAGATGATATAATGGTGACATCACATAGCCAGCAGATAATTTCAAAACAAAAAGGTATAGGTAGGGATAATCAGAATTAGAATGTATTTTTTTAATCAATTACCCATTCTCTTAAGCAATGAAGCTTAGATAAGTTAAATAATTTTTCCATCTGAACCCACCCATGAAGTGGCAGGGAGATTTCAAAACTTGAGCACAGGTCTCCTGCCTTCAGGATTCATGTTCTTAAACAATGTCCTCATCCAAGCTGGAGATTTACAGTGTGGGATCCATTGGGTAAAGGCTAGAAATTGATGCCCTTGGAAGAGAAAATATTAGGGAAAAGTATTTAAAATAAAAATTTAAAATGGTATAAAGCAGAGTTCCGAAGGTCGCCAATAATTAAAAGATAGTCCAAGGAGAAAAGGATCACTAAAGAGACAAAAATGAAACGGTCAGAGAAGTGTAAGTAAGGTAAGTAAGGACGGTGCAGCAATAGATAAGTCATGGGGAGAGGGCATTGCAAGAAAGAAGGAGCAGTCAATATTGTCAAACCCTGCCAACTGTTCAGGTAGATAAGGACTGCAAATTATTTATTGGATTTAACTACAAGGCCATCATTGCTGACATTGACAGCAGGTTCAGCAGAGTTGAGGAAACAGATTCCAGGTTTTGGAAGGTTACAGAGTAAAAAGGAGAAAGAGAATGCAGACTTTTCTGATATGTCTGGCCATGAATAAGACAATGAAAATATGTTGGCTACTGGGAATGCTTTCCCCCACCCCAAAGGATGTGTGTAATCTTGGTCAGAAGTAAACATAGCAGATTTGAAACATATAGGAGGAACAAACTACTTGTCAAACAATTTCACTGTGCTTATTCTTTCAAGGTCTTTATCAACACTGTTTAGAAAAACTTCTTTCCACAATTCTTTGAAATAGTAATGTTTCATATCCCCGTTATCCAGCTGAGATTTGAACATGAAGAGGGTAAGGTCCCCGTGCATGTTCACGGAGTCGATTTGTTCAAAGGCAGGGCTGTGACTGGTTCCCTTAGAACAATTATCTATGGTTATGCAACAAAGCAAAGCCTATGAGGAGGAGGAGACAGTATTCAGCAAGTAGCTCTGGAGGTGAGGAGGAAGAGGAAAGCTGTTCTTGGTTTTGGGGGGGGGTTGTGTGTTTTACACTGTAATGGAATGAGGCCATGTTGTGCAGATGTGAGTGGATGAAGGCCAGGAAGAAGTACGGAGTGACTTGGACAGATGGCATGTGCTTCAGTGAGAGATTTTAGTTTTGTTTGTTTTCCTTTATGGAGTTGAGGGCCCAAAGGTCAGAAGAAGCATAGCAGAATCCTTACCTTGAAATGTTTTGCAGTTGGCCCCTAAGAGGGAGAATGAGATCCTCTTTGATTGACCAAATTGTAGATAAAATCAGATGGGAAGAGTAAGACCAGGCGAAAAGGTTGGGGTTGTAAAACAGCTTTGTAACAAATACAGTAGATTAAAAGGGAAAGGAAGGAAACAGGCTAAGCATTACCACCACATTGAAGGGATAAGAATTTCTTGGGAAGGTAATTGGAAAATTTTAAATATAGACTGTTGTAGTAGTCTTGTTAAAATCATAAGTAAGGTATGGGTGCCCCTTATTCAATTCTAAAACTTTTTAAAATGTTTCTAGTTTTACAATTGTATTTTATGTCATATGTTGCACTAAGAGAAATTATCATATCTATATGTAATGCTTATTTTGTTTTCGTCATTATCCTTTCACTCTCATGTTGTTTATCTAATATGTTTTTATGCATATGTGTATATTAGAAAGTAGTCTTTACTGAAATGTTTATAATAATACAATGCTTAATTATATCAGATATCCTTAGTTAACACTTAAGATGCTCATATGGTTTCTTCTTTGAACAGTTATACATAAATATAAATTATATGTAATATACAGTACATCTACTCGTATAACTAACACATAGTCCGACACCCTTGAAGTTTCTGGAATCAGTCCATTCCATCTTCCCATATTACTTTTTAAAAATAATACTAGGTACACATTGGCAGTATTTTCTTGGGGATGTTCAAATCTATAATACTAAACACAGTTGCTCTGTGATGTAGTTTTGTATGCTATTTTTGAAGTTTCGGGATCAATCTTTTGTCAGCTTCATAAAGTATGGTCTATGTTTTCAGAGATTTTTAATAACAAAAAAATGATTTTTTACTTAAACTTTCCATAAAAACATCTAAATCATCTTTCCTTGGCACCATTTCCAGGAAATAAATATATTTATTTTAGTTTCAAAATTGTTATTTGTTGTACTCGTCAAGCTTCTCCACAGAGAAAGAACCAATAACATATAGATACGGATACAAGAGAAGGTTTATTAGGAGAACTGGCTCCTATGATTATGAATGCTCAGGAGTCTGACAACAAATCCCCTGAAAGTGGGAGATCCCAGGATGCTGGTTCATGATCAACAGCTCAGAACCAAGAGAGCTGAAGGTATAAGTTTCAATCCAATGCTAAATGTCTGAGAACCCAAGAGGTCTCTGGGTGTGTCTTAGCGGCCAAGTGTTGGGGTCACAGGCATATACTACTCACTTGACTCAGTATTCTCTCTTTAAATAATCTTTTACATTTATTTTTCTATGTGTTACCTTCCTTATTAGTCATTCCCTTACTATGTATTGTTACATATTAGTTCTTTACTTTTTTCTTTATGATAAATTATTGAGTTGCTGTTTATTTTAATTTCTAGTATTTTTGCTTAAAATATGTACACTGAAGTTTATAAATGTCCCTCTAGATGGAGATTTGGGTATACTGCATTACTGTAATGTTCAGACACTGATTGACATTGTATTCCACGGTGTCATTGTGACAAATTTCATTTCTACATTGACCTCATTTACTTATGGCATCTTAATTTATTTCCAAACATTTTCAACATATATTTTCATTACTACCTATTTCAGTGCATTGTCGTTACATAATATAGCATATAGGTTTCTTTTTAAACTTATGATTTTTGTTGGTGGCCTACTGCATGTTCAGTTTTTGTAAAAGGTCTGTGATTCTAGGAATATTTTTTCCTTGTAGTATTTACTGCTTAGTTAAGTGTATCTTGTTTTATATATATAATAACATTTCATAATATAAATATAACAATTTTAACAGCTAATAACACAACTAACATATAGTATATACTAAATGTAGTAAATGTACACATATACTGTATATCAAAAGATCTTCCTCATATCTTAAAGAAAATTCTCCAATGATTTTTCCTACAACATTCCCTTAAATCATTTTATTTTTGTACACAAGTCAAAAATATTTCTATTTAAAAAAATATCAAGGATGGGGCCAGGGATTTAGCTAAGCAGTTCAGTGGACTGCCTTGCAAGCACAAGGACCTGAGTTGAATCCCTGGTACCAAAACAAAGCAAACAAACAAAAAAATATCAAGGCCTGGGGATGCAGCTCAGTAGTAGAGTACTTGCCTAGCATGTGCCATACTTTAAATTTAAGTACTGGTAATGAAAAAACAGTCAAGTTTTGAACATATTTTATGTTATGATTCTCTAAATTATTCATGACATCAACTCATATAAAGATAAGGAAAGTATATTCTTATTGCCTACTTAATTTAACTTTGTCTTCTGAATTTTGTGTGGAGATAGTGGATGTCAGTAGATGTGTTCCCTACTAAATTTATAGGTACTCATTCAGCTCAACAAATAGAGTAAATAAGGAAATATGCCAACAAAATATTATAATCCTGTAAATGTCAAATATGAGTGAAATGTTTTAATAACCAATAAATATTGATTTTCTATTATACAGCTATGCTGCTCTTCTAAATAAAAACTACTAATGAGTCTCTGTGATACTACTGGGTATATTTTCCTTTGATAGGCACACATTAAACATCAATATGAATTATTTATTTAAAAGGGAAAAATATGTCAAGTTTATACTTTTTGTGCTTCATGCAAATTACATTATAAGAATTTGTTCAACAAAATTTCCTTGTGTACACTGTAAATACATCCCTTATTTCAAAGTGTTAGCCCAATTATAAGAACTTTTGAACCACTTTTTGTGTTAACTGACAACTTTTAGTTTTTTTCAACTACTTCATTCTGAGCATTTTGGAATATATAAGTATAGCACACAGCTCTATAATGCGTACTTCTGGTTAAATAGTAACCAACATTAGTGGGTTAATTGCGTCTAGGAAGATTTTGTATGGCTCAGCTGATAGTGTACATTATTTCAAGTCTTAGAGCAAAAGGGTACTAAAATTCAAAGACTTGGTAAGGTGATATTCTAACCCCAGTGCATGACCAATTGCTTAAATTTACCTCTGATTCTGACTTTCAAAGGATAAAATAGAAATCATATAATTACATAGTTAATAACACAACCAAATAATATACTGCATAGTATACAGCAAATATAATAACTTTATGTATCTTTATATATATACTGTATATATAAATATAATTATATTATATTATAACTTTATATATATATATATACACACACACACACACATATATATGCATATACAGCATCTTTCTCAAAAATTATCTACATAAATTTGTACTTCAATAGATTTTTTCAAAGATCAATAAATTACAGACATGGCGATGTTCTAAAGGGAAGGAAAGAGACAAGTGCATGTGAAAAGGTACAAATTCATTGTAGATATTATCTAGTTCAGTAATGGAAAATAAGGTGGATTCTGGTAATTTGAGTCAATTGTGAACCTTTAAAGTGCCACATATCTTTTAACCTACCTAATTTATATCTCATGCTTATTCTTTCATATATTTTGACTTTGGCTTAATTTGCTTCTTTTACTTTTATCTTCTTTGACTTGAGTTATTTTTATTTCCTTCTGTTATACCTGCTTTCTGTTCATTTCTGTTGCTTTCCTACTTTCTCACTATTCTATCTCCATATCTATGATGTCCACATTTCCTTGGAAACAAGAAAAAGAACAAGTTGCACGTATACTTCATGTTCAAAGTATAATCTTGCTGGAAATATTACGCCAACAATATTTCATGGGTTTATCTAACTCCTCCATTTAACGGACATGTAAATAAGTGTATGACTTATTGTCGTGTATGTACTGAAATCTCTCAAATGAGAATATTTGGAGAGAAGGATTATTTGTTTATTCATCTATAAGCTCTTCAATACACTTATTCATGAAACTGATATTTATTAAATCCCGGCTGTTTGACAGTCACTGGGCTAGGGGATGAGTCCTTATTTTCTAGATATTTAAGACCCAGTTTGGAAAACAAGTAGCAAGCAAGTAAATGTAGACTAAACATGCAATTTCTACACTGTAATGCATGTTACAAAGAAAAGAGCCAACTGCTATGGTAGCCTATCAGTGGTTTACTTAATTTATACTGAGGAGTCAGCAAAGAACTTTCTGGAAAGTAGGTTCTTAATTACAGGCTCCCTCAATACAAGTAACTTTTGTGGGTACAACTAATTTCTCTTTGGCTACTACAATGATTATTATCTTTCAAGTCAACTAGTACACTATTTTTTTCTTCTTATTTGATGATTGTTGAATTATTTACATCAGTAACGGGTTTCATTTCATTTGCTGTGGAAGTATATCAGGGATCCATCTTAATTTAGAGCTCTAAACTGATAGAGAAAAGTGCATCCATTTTTCAAGTAATTATTTTTAGCCAGTACACCTATTTGTTCCTAAGAACAGACTTTCAGTGCCCCTCTGTTTATGCTGGTATTTAGATTCAAGATATAAATAATAAATAATAAGAATTATTATTATTATTATTATTATTATTATAAAGGAATTTTAATTTTCATATACTTCAATTTCCTTAGTTTTTCTTAATCTAGATGACACCACAATTTCATGGGTGAGAAAATGGAATAAGATATGTTAGCGACCTTCCCAAGATCAATAGTTCACAACATGGTAAAGCAAAAAGTTAAACAATTAGCAATCTAAATTCCCAGTCTATGCCCTACTTCTCTGTTCACCTCTTAAGCACTTTGCATTTTCATATGAACTTATAGATATTGTGTTGCTGCAAAATATATGTTGAAGTCTCAACCATTGGTACCTCAGAATGTGATTTTATTTGAAAATGGGCTCACAGCAAATGCAATTAGTTAAGATGAGGTCACACTGAAAAGTAAGCTAGGCTCTTCATCCATTATGACTACTGCTCTTCTAAGATTGCACAAAGGCACAGACACAGAAAGGAACATCACAGGACAACAGACGCTGATATTGAGGTGTTTTAGCTACAGGCCAAGGAATGCAAAGACTGCCACCACTTCACCGAAAGCTAGAAGAACCAAGAAAGCTTTTTCTCCATAGGTTTCAGAGAGAGCACAGTCTCTGTCCTCTGACGTTAAAAAGTGGCATTTTAAAGCAAGAGTATTAAGGAGGAAAAGAGTACCACGTAGGGTTAAGTTAGGTCCTTAGAAAATATCTGAAGCCATGGAGAGAGATGTTCAAGTGTTTCCACAAGCCTGACCACTTCTTCTCTAGCTGCCTCCAGGCCTAATGGAATAGGGAAGCCTTTGCTCAGTTTACCGGTTCTGCTTCTGCAGCAGGTGACCGTGATTCTGCCTGCACTGGGAGTGGCAGACATAGGGAACTCCTCCCTTCTGGTTGAGGATAAATCATTTGCCTTTCCTTGTAAACATGAGTCTGCTATGTGTGAGCAAATGTGGTTTTATTGTTCCTCGCCAATACATTATTTTCAGGGTCATATAATTAATGTCTCCCTTCAAATGCCATGTCCTCTATGAGACCATTCCCCTATTACTTTGATTTTACTTAATAATGCTGTAATATTTTAATCCTTTCCTTTTCCTGCTCTTTTTTTTTCCTTTTACTATCTTTTATTTTCTTTACTTCTGTATTATTTGGGATTGAATACCTATTATCTTGAATATTGCCTAGACCCATAGCAATATGTTCAAGAAGCATTGATTAAATAAATAAATGTAAAGGTGCATATATCTGGGGAAAGTATAAAAACAATTATATTTCATGTAAATTATGAACAACCAAAACATTATAGGCACTCGGATCAATAAGACCATAAACAAATTCAATCTCATAGTTATTCGTTTACACTAGTCATGAGATACATGAGATATTTACAACTAAATTATTTTGTGCTATTTTATTAACAGATGAAATAAAATATTAGTAGCTCAATGGTAAATTGCTAATAAAATAATGCTATTCTCACTGAAAAACAATGGCAAATAAGACACGTGAGTAGACTAGAAAAGGTTCAATTTATTTCAATATATTTCTTACCTTGTGTTTCTGAGAACATAAGACTATTATTCTCAAACTCTAAGAGACTGTCAGATGGTCTAGGGCACAACACAAGTTAAAACCCCTGACCTAGAGTGACCTCTGATGGGGGTGACAGCTGGTCCTGACAGTGTATGGCTGTGCCCCAAGTTAAGCACAGGATAGAAGTAAAGCACTGCAGAGTGTTTTGATAATTTTAAATGAAAGATGTAAAGCAAATGGATAATGTGCTGTTATTGTCAGTTTGAAGGGTATGGTTTCAGAAATTACAGCATTTTCCCAAGTAGTCTCTGCTGAGATAGAGGTCCTCTCTGTCCTCTTTTGTCAAGTTAGACTTGATAGGTATTTCCTACTATTCATTAAATAATATCTAAATCATAAAGCAATAACCATCATATGACTCTCACATAACTATCTGTTTCTAAAAGAATTATAGGGCTGATGGCTTTTAATGGCCATTTACAATGCCAGAATACTCTTAGGTGATCTCCAGTGAAATCAGTCCAAATTGGTTACCCAGTGGAATTGATCTTTAGTTAAAGGTCAAATCCAACTTTTACCTTCAAAATTGAGAAGATTTGGATGTGAAGGTTGCCTCTTAATAATAATCTTCAGGGGAAAATCCACTCTATATTCATTTTAAAACTTTAGTTTGAAGAAGAGAAATAATACCTTTCTTCCATCACCCCAAGCTTCAGAAGGATTGGCAGACTGACATAAGTAATGTCAGCAGGAGATTCAAATCATCACTGTTTATTCTGTATAAACCTCTTTATTGTAAATATCTATGGAACTGCTGCAAACAAGACTTGCTAACACTTCCCTGAAGATTTAAGTTTGCTCATATAGTCAAATAAAATCGCTGAACAGACACGGACATTCCAGTGGGCACGTTGACTGTTTAAAACTTACATTCCAGAGAATTAGAGAATACATTTCTTCCTTGCACATAAAATTTACCCCAGTAAGGGTGTCTAGAAAGGGCTGGCTAAGCTGAGCATGTCGAGATGCTTTTTTCAAACACTTCTGTCATATAACAATGGTGCTATGGAATCAGAGAGCCTCCCACACAGAGAAACTGAGGATCCTGTGTCTTTATAGTGTTTCCAATCTTAATATGTTCAATGCTGAGATCATAATCACTTGCCTGCCTGGAATCTCCTTTCCTCTGTTCAATGCATGTGTGTAAATGACCCTCTCATCTGGAACGCCCATGTTTTTTACACACTGTATCTCATAGCAGGTGTGTTTACTTCCAACCTTACTCCTGAACCTACTCCTAATTTGGAAACGAGTCATTCCGTTGAAGAAACACTCAGAGCTCACCATTCCATTGTGCAAAACTCTGCAGTGGCTTTCATTGCATTTAGTAGGAGCCCAAGGCCCTTCCAGTGACTTCCAAGGCCCTATGCCTTAGAATCTACTACATTTCTCGTGTCCTAATACTTGTCCCTTACTAATTTCTGCTCCAACCCCTCCAGCCTTCTTGTGGCTAAACATCTGGGTACACGGCTACTTCGTGGCCTTTGACGCAGCTATTTTCTCTGCCTAGAGACCTATTCCCCAAAATATCTCCATGGCTGACTTCACTTTCTCCCTGGGTTGTTTGCTGCAATGTCATTGTTATGGACTCAAGGAGGCACTCAATGAGGCAACTCGACAGAGATTTATTGCTCTTGTTTACCCCAGCCCTTTATTGCTTCATTGTGTCCAGAGTATGTAACAACTGAGACCATATTCTGTAACTTACCAATTTGGTTTTAGTTCTTCATGTTTACTGCCTTTACACCATGATATTTAAGTGTATAGGTCAAAGATCTTTCTTTGCTTCTATACCTAGCATAATGCCTGGCTTATAGTAGCCACTTAATAAACATGCTATGAATTAAATGAACCTATCAGAAAACCATGTTTATTCTACCTTCAAAGTATAACTTAACTCTATTTTCATACCACATTATCATCAGTTCCTTTGCCAATAACTCGGTCTTAGCCATCATTTTAAATGGTCTGATTATTGCTATTAACTTTGTTAATGATATATATATATATATATATATATATATACCATTATTTGTCTACCTTTATTCTAAAATTCACTCATAAAACACACAAACACAAAAATAAAAAGATCTAAGTTAGATTGTGGCACAGCCTCAATTTTCCAATGTCCTATTTCCTTCACATTCAGTAAAATCCTTGAGCTTTCCCATGGTCTTTCAAATCCTAAGGATTTACCCTCCTCATCCTTTCTGCCTGACTCATTCTACTGCCCTCCTCACCGCTCATTTCGTATTGGGCCACTTGCATTTGCACCTCTCTCTGTCTGATATGCCTTTTCCCCCTAGAAACATTCATTACTGGCTTCTTGTAACTTTAATGTCTTTATTTAAATGTCTTCCCTGATTATCCCACTTTATGTTCTAACCCCTCCACCTGTATTGATAGTCATCTTCTCAGCTTTATTTTTCTTCATAATATTTACAGTTTTGCCTCATATGATATTGCATATTTGCTATTTGTTGTTTTCCTTAACTAGCATCTAGGTATAATTTTCATCTCCTTTGTTCACTGCATTGCCCCCTGAGTCTATCACAGTGCTTGACACACGTAGACACTCAATTAATAACTGTAGGGGAAACAAAATGAAGTATGTACTCTTGGCACTTGGAAATGCTCAGAGGAAATGCATGTGTATTAGTCAGTGTCCAGCATGAAACAAATGGTACATTCTAACTAATTTGGAGAGTTTAATAAAAGGACTATTTACAGAGGTTAGGGCAGGGTGTACGGAGACTACATAGGGAGAGTTTTGTCCGCAGGATAGAGTCATTGCCAATCTCTCCTTCCTTTCCAAATGAAACCCAGAAAATAAGAGAGCCCTTTGACATGATCAGCTTTCAAGGTATCAAGCAGCTGGAGAAAAAAATCCTAGTGGAGCAAATATGATATTTAGAATGATACTGTTGGTGATTTTTAATGTATAATTGAGAGCGGCAAAAACCTCTAAATACTTTCCATATTTTATCTTTATGTATATTTTATCTGTTTTTTCAACTCTCTATATATTTAAATTCTCTATAAACATATGCATTAATTGCCATCATTCACCCAACTATAAAACCAAACTATTCATTTTCTAAGACAAAATTTAGATGCCAATGCATGTAGAACTTCCTGCATTTCTGGGGTTGAGATCTGGATTATTATAACATTTGTAAAAATTACAAGGTGGGGTATTGATTGAAGAAGTCAATATCATGAAGAATTGATGATTTGGTGTGTAATTTTTATAAACCAATAATATAAAGTAATTGAGCTACTGGGAAAGAAATAGTTAAGGCAATGTGATGAAGAACCATAGTGGATGACTTCAGATAACGTAGGGAGAACATTCCCAAGGAAGTGATCTTGGACCTCTGAGCTAAATGATGAATGGGAAACCAAGTCAAAGGGAACATCAGAGAGAGAGATCATTTTAGGCAGAGAGAAGAGCAAGTAAGTGTGCAGATGAGTTTGGAGAGCAAAAGTCTCTGAGGACTCAGAACATATTGCTCAGGGAAATCTGGAGGAAAAGATGCTAAGGGAAAAAAATTAGGGAAAAGAGAATGATTTGTGAATTTGTAGGGAATAGAAAGAGCTGGTATTTTATTCATATTGCAGCAAGTTGTCATTAGGGAACTCCATAACTAGAAATGACATGTTGATATACATTTTAAAAAATGCTATGGTATATTGTAAATTACCATAAGAGTTTAAAGAATACTATAAAGAAAATTGCAAATCTGATTTTGTTAAACTGTGGCTGTAGTATCTCTTTCCATCATTTTACTTCCAGCATTTCCATGTTATTTGCTTTAGCTTTGGCTTGAAAAATATGTTGTAGGAATTTGTTCTAAATTATTTTTGTTTACTATGTAATTTACTTACATTTATATCAGTCATTTTATTTAGGGTTCTGTTCTATGGCCTCTTGCAACCTTCTGAATTTTTTGACTTGCTTTCTTTTGTTTTATGTAGAATTGGTATAATACTCTGTTGTGCAGTTTAATGTCTTCTACTTATTTGGAGATGGTATAGTGTACTTTATTTCTTACACAATTAATTTACGCAGCACCAATTTAAAAAATCAGTTAAGAATACAAACTCTAGGCAAGACCCATAGATTTTTAACCTGTTCTCTTCCACTATCCATGTTGTCTTGAGAGAAAATTCCCTCAGTTAAACAAGAATAATGGCACGTAAGGCTATATCAAATAATATATACAGTCCTTAGTGCTTAATACATTCTCTGAATTATAAGAGTGCTTTTTAAATAAATGATAACACATTGCAGTGGGTTGAATTATGATCTCTCAGTGATTCCACTCAGAAGCGGTGAATCTGATATTATTTGGAAAATGTGTATTTGAAGGATCTCTTTCTGGATTAGGGTAAGCTCTAAATCCATTCACATGCTTTTGTACGAGTCAGAGATGGAT
This sequence comes from Fukomys damarensis, assembly GCF_012274545.1. NCBI lineage: Eukaryota > Metazoa > Chordata > Mammalia > Rodentia > Bathyergidae > Fukomys > Fukomys damarensis. The sequence goes on along the minus strand of NW_022900947.1, from coordinate 16,651,027 downwards.
ATACATGAGGATTGGGTCACGATGGAAGCAAACTTAGAAGAGATACACAGACAAAAGAAGGAATACTGAAAATTACTGGCAGCCACCTAAAGTTAGAAGAGAGGCATGGGATAGATTTTGCACTCAGAATCCCCAAAAGGAATCGATACCACTAATACCTTAATTTGGAACTTCTGGCAACCATCACTGTGAAAGTACACATTTCTGGAGTTAAACTATCCAATTTATTGTAATTTCATATGATGATCTTGAAAACTCATAAACACATTCATAGTGTCTAAAAGTATTTCAGTTCCTCCCAAAACAAAGACAAAATTTTTAGCTATTACTTTTGTTTTTGCATTCAGCGCCCTACCATATTTCTTCAATTAATTTGGAGTTTACTTTTGTTCTGTTATAACTTTTTTTTGTATTTCTGGATGTTCATGAATCATTCTTTAAGAAGTATCTGAAGATTCATAGCCATAATAGCTAATAATTATTTAGTCATAAAATTTGTAGCTATTTTATTCCCTAAAGTTCCTCACATCTTGTATCTTCCTTTATTCTGTAAAAAGGCTTTAAAATGGAAACCGTGTGGCAGGTTCACCCCTCACAATAGTTTGAATGGTGTGATGGTGATGAGCCACCCTTACTGTGTTACCTTTGCTGAAAAATAGATGTATGATACTTAGTGTAAACTTACAGATGTCAAATGTAACTTACATAGCTAACTCATAATATGACAATTATTAGCATTATCATCTGTGTTATCATTTTCAACATAGTTAAGACAGCAGAAGTTCCACACCATTACATTGTGAGAACAGCAGGTGAATGATGCAGATTCAAACATTTCCTTTGTGTGTGTATGATTATTTTTTGCTTTTCACTCATCTTTTGTTTACTTTATTTAGAAACAGTCTGAATGCAAGTTAATCAAGTGTGATTTAAAAGAGGTGAGAAATCTATCATGCTTGCCACTTCTATATAGCATATCTAAAGTCCAAGAGGAGATGAAGCTACCTTTTATTCTGCCCAATTATTTACGTAGTTTTGGACAAAAGTGACACAAACATCAACATTGAAATAATACATTCACTGATTTCCAAATAACATCAATTAAACTGGCCAGAAGTGTGTTTGGGATTGTCCAGTAACAGCAGTCATCATCACTGCTAAGACTCTCATATTTCACGAAGTCAAAGTAATCTCCTGGCTCACATCTAGTTTTCCCATCATTCATTTATCCAAGGAAGACAAATATACGATCAGGTGCCCTGAGAGGGGCTCTATTATGGGTATTATCCACTCAAGAAGGCAAAGGAAATAAATAAAGCTCAGCTTGAATGGAGCATCCTCTCTCCAGGATTTCACTTTTGAGTCAACTTAAGAGTTAGTAACATGGAGGACCTTTGCAAGCAGAAGTAGAGAAAGAACTCAGGAGTCAAAATTAAGAATTCACAAGCATTGGTTATGTCCACTGCCTAGGAGAAGCATAGTTATGTAGTCAGTATAGGGTATATGTGACAACTCCAGGAGAAAAGTATGTCTAGAGCTTTTCTTCCTATTACACAATATCAGTGATACATTTTGATACTTATTTACACTTCTAGTTTATCACATCAGAGAAACTATGTGGTATTTACACATACACATACGTAGGGGAAGTGGGAAGGGTAGGGAAAGGTAAGAAGGGAAAAGAAGAGAAAAAATGGAAAACAAAATCTTTGTAAATAGGGAAGGGTGGAGGGAGTGAAGGGAGGCCAGGGGATTGGGGAAAAAATAAGAACCATGATATGTATTCTAAAGGCACAAAATCCAATGATGAATGTAACTGTATTGTATACCTAAAATGTACTCATAAGAAAAAAAAGAAAAGTAACGTCTAGAACGTAGCTGAGGATTGCTAATGTTCAGAAATGAACTTCTCCAGAAATGAAGAAGGTATTTTAAAAGTAAACAGAATTAATTGTATTAATCACTTTACAGACACTGAGACTCAATACCTGGTTCCCACTACTTACAGGGGCGGTTTATTTCAAGTTTTCCAGTGGGTTTGGTCTAATGTTGGCTGACTCCAAGGCAGATCCTGCAGGATAGAAATCATGGCAGCCAGCAAGCAGAAATAGAAAGGAGGCAGCAGGGACACGAACACACCCCTTCTGGTTCATGCCCCAGTGACTCACCTCCAAAGAGTGCCCACCTCTAACAGCACAATGAGCCATGAACTCCTCAGTGGGTAACTCCGGTGACAAGTAAAAGGACCCCATGATCCAATTACCTTCCAAGCACATAAGACTCAAGGGGACCCTTTTAGATCTGAACTGTAGATCTAAATGCATATAACCCAAGGTTATTCCTAGCTTCAACATCTGTAGTCGGTGATCATTTCATCAGTAAAATATATAAATAAATAAATACACTAAGTTTTCAGGATCTATTTTCTGTATTCTTCCAGTTAATGAAAGTCATCAGGAAAATGCTATGATTAAAAATATTTCTATAATACATTTATTCTCTATATGATTTAATTTCCTTTAGCAAATCATCTTTTTGGAGTCATCTCTGACTAAAAACCCCTAAGTCATTGTGGAAACTTGGAAACAATACAGAAAACAAGCAAGTAAAAAAAAAAACAAAAACTAGTAAGAATGAAGGAAAGTGGGTCATGCTGGTATGCAGAATCAGTTTCCATGACCAGCAACCAATGGGTCGTATCGTTGACCATGAACCCAGAGAAGAGAAGGCGCCAACAAGAGGGAAGGCTAAGTTTACACTTTTGACCTTGTTCTTGGAGGCACTAATCCATTCTTCAGTATGGAGGCACGTTTATGCTTTAGTTATGTCTCTTAGACTTTGATGCTCACTGTATCAGTGTTTAAATAAGTCTTGAGCTTTTCGTGGTCTCCTAAAGGACACTACATTATTTTTGCTATTTAAAATGAAAAACAAATGTGTTTGGATAGCACATGAGTCCTCCCTTGGATGGACAGCACGCAGGAAATAGCCAGCTGCCTTGGGAGTGAGAGACTCTCCCTCCAACCAAAGAGATTTTCTTAAAACTTCAGCATATCTTAATACTTGATATCTTATGCACACCCCATTTAAGACAGAGCTCCTAAATAAAAACTCTCAGCATTTTCTCTTTTGCACATCTTATTGGCATTACTGTAAAACAAGGTTCATTCTCATTCCACAGAAGAAGCAGAATTCTTACTCTCATCTTTTTATATTGACTTGATGTGTATAAAATGCAGGTAAATCTTGATATCCATATTTCATTGGGATGGAAAGCTATTGAAATTGCAGGAAGCAGGTATCCATATAACCTTTAGGAAAATAAAAGAGCCTCAATCCTTTTTTTTTAACAGCACTTATTTCAGGATCCAGATATGTAATATATGCCTTCTCCAAAGGAAATTATTGGCTTCCTCCCTAGAATCTGCAGACAAAGATTGCCAACACTATCCATTGTTCTATTCCGATCTATCATAAGATGGTCCAGAATCACAGAATATCCAAGGTATTTACAAAGGAAGATGGGCAGTCCCTCCCTTAACATCTGTATATCTCTCAGTATATATTTACTGATATATGATTTTTAGGAGTTTGCAGGATTTTTCCATGGATTTATTCCTTCTTTCTGCTCTGCCAACTTCTCCTAGCTTCCACCAATGGTATATGGGATGATGGTGGTGAATAGGTGCAGTAAAGTCTCTGAAGAATACAGTAACCAGGACAGTCTTATTTCATGTGCTCTATTTCTTCATACTTTCTGCTAAGATTTCACAGCCAAAAATGAACTGAAGTCTATTGTACTGGCTTCTGTGCTCAGCAATATTAAATTCTGGATATTCTCAACTGGGATCTCATCTTATTAAAAGCCTTCTGTCCTGCAAAAGAAACCATCAACAGAACTAAGAGACAACCTACAATGTGGGAAAAAATTCTACCAGCTGCTCCTCAGACAAGGGAATATTATCTAGAATATAAAAAGAACTCAAAACAATCAGCTCCCCAAACATAAAGACCCAATTCAAAAATGGGCATCTGAAATGAACAGACATTTCTCAGACAAAGAAGTAAAAGCAGCAAGTAAATGTATGAAAAAATGTTCCACATCACTGGTCATTTGAGAGATGCAGATGAAAACAACACTGAGATTCCACCTCAACCCACCAAGAATGGCTGCTATCAAGAAATCAAACGATAAAAAATGTTGGTGGGGTTTCAGGGAGAAAGAAACCCTTCTCCATTGCTGGTGGGAGTGCAGACTGGTACAACCACTATGGAAATCAATATGGAGATACCTCAAAGAGCTGGGACTAGAGGTTCCATTTGACCTAGTCATCCCTCTGCTGGGTATCTTTCCAAAAGAATTAAAAGAATCATATCACAGTAATATATGCACACCAATGTTTATAGTGGCACAGTTTGTAATAGCTAAAACTTGGAAACAGCCCATTTACCCATCAGTTGGAACCTGGATAAAGAAGATGTGGTTTTTCTATAAAATGGAATATTACTCAGTCATAAAGAATGAGAAATTAGATTCATTCATAGGAAAATGGATACATATTGAGGATATACTCCTAAGTGAAATAAATAAGTCACACATGGGTAAATACTGAATAGTTTCTCTGGTGTGAATAAACTGTAACAGTACATAAGATCCTAATGAGATAACTGACATTATGAAATGGGAAGAAAAGGGCTAAAGTTGTCAGGAAAGTGGGAAGGGTAGGGGAAAGGTAATAAGGGAAAAGACAAAAATGTGAGAAAATGAAAAGATGGAAATAAAGTGTTTGAAAATGGGGAGGAGAGAAGGGGGTGAAGGGAGGGCAGGGACAAGGGGAAAAATGAGAACCAAGTCCTGTCATGTAAAGGTACAAGATCCCAATAATGAATGTAACTGTACTGTATACTTAAAACGTACCAATAAACTCAATTAAAAATATTCTAGATATTCTCATGTTGTATCATGGATATGTACCAAATACCCACAATGAAAGTAGTCATTATGTATCACAAACATGTAGTAATGCATAAACCTCTTTAAAAACATCTTCATTTCAATACATAGAAAACCACCATGAACAATATAGATAATAGAGATGTAAGGATGTAAAGAAATGGAAAAAAAATACTTCTCAAAAGGCAACTGGGAGTAGACACCTCTGTAAAATCACAACCTCAAAAACCTATACACCAAAGAACAGGATAGACAAGGAAAATTGCCTACAAAAGCAGATGTCAAGTGCAAGACATGATCAAAATACAGAGTTATAAACAAATTTTAAAAATTTTCTACAGTAAAAGAAACAGTGCCATTAGTACTCTTCAGAATGCCCCCCTAACTTCAAACCACTTATCTCGTTGTTCTAGTCCGTTCCTGAAGCAGTTCTGAAAGTCTTCTTTCATGAGTATCTTTATAAGGTGTGATATGTTGGTCAATATGTTGATTGACGTCAGGGGAAAAGGAGGCTTATAAAAACAATACAGTGTGTCCTTATCTACTTTATTCTCCAGGTCTAGCAATATATGATTTCTGTATCTTCCCCAAAATAAAAATGATTGTGAAAAGTAAACATTCTGAATCGATTCATAACGTCTAGGTAGTCTTGACAGGGCAACCAAAGACACTGGCAACAAAAGATATCCAGAACTGCTTCAGAAGAAGGTAAGAATGATGAGGGAGTGTGTTTGAGGGAAGTATTTTGAGGGGGATTAACAGCAATACACCTTTTACAGCAATATTTTTAAAGTCAATATTCAATGTACAATTTAATCATACTTTATATTTTCACCATGATTATTAAGGAAACAAAAAACATCTACAATGAATATATGTTTACATAAAGCAGTCTAAGTTCATTGCTAAATGTGAATTCTTATTTTCTAATTTGCTGAAACTTCCACACTGGGAAAACTGTTGATAGTCATCATGGTTTGATAATTTCTCCAGGAGCTAAATACAAATGATTTTTACAGAAGCATTCTCTAAACTGGGGCATCATAGTATTCCAAAATAAAAATGCAAGAAATATGAGATTTTTTTAAAAAGGAGTGGGCAAAATATAAGAGTAACAAAAGTTACTATAAATGAGCCACACTTTTATAAGAATAAAATGAATTTTCCATGGATAAATTAAGATTTGAATTAAATCTCACTGTACTTTTTAGTAAGCAGACTTGTTTCTTCTATGAAGAGAAGTAATGAGGCAAACCTAGATCCAACAATATTACCTCAGAAAGCTCTATGGAGATACAAAGAGAGATTGAGGAATGCAGAAAATAATCATGTGTGCTATACTGTTAATCAGACTTCCAGAAGGAAATGAAATAGAGAGAAATATCTGAGGTTATAATAGCTGAAATCTTTCCTTTAATACCAAAACACAGAAGAGAAAACACAATGAATCCAAATCTGAATGAATTTTCAATCCACACTCAATTATTCTGTGGCAAACCTGTAACCTATTAAATAAAGTCTGAACATAACCACCTTAAAAACAAAAAGAGAATATCATAGTACTTGAACATTATATTAATAATAAAGGACAGAAATAGTACCTAGAATATAGTATAACATGGTTCCATAAGTAACTATAAAATAGTCAGGGAGAAGGGTTGAAACTTGGAATTGTAAATCCAACTAACTTGTTCAAAAAAAGACAAAAACAAAATTATCAAAAAAAATTGAGAGAATATATGAACAACAGACCATCACAAAAGGAATACCTAAAACTCTGTTTCAACAAGGAAAATAATTCCAGACAGTTAATATGCAAGAAAAAATGATAGGCAAAGGAATCAATAAGGAATTGAATAAATCTAAATAAAATTCAATGATTTAAAACAATAATGAGAACATGTAATAGCTGGAGATAGACGATAGAATGGTTTCTAGTCATATTCATCATAATTGTAGTGGTTTTTCGGTCAAACTTTTCTGAGGTTCACATTGAATTAAAGATTATGTTAGTAAATCTGCTAAAATATCCAGAGTAGTCACTAATATATTCCATATAAATGAAATAACTTTTAAATATATTTAAAAAATGGAAAAAATTATAAAAGAATTAAGTGCAAGAGAAATCAGGAAAGAATAAGATGCACATCTAAAAGTAGGACAATACAGGGCTGGGGATTTAGCTCAGAGGCACCGCACCTGCCTCACAAGCACAAGGTCTGGAGATCGATCCCCAGTACAAAAAAAAAAAAAAAAAAACCCAAAAAAAAAAAAAAAGAGGGAAAAAAAAGAAAGCCACTAAGACAGACTTCCAGTCCACCAATGACAAACAGTAGAGCAAAGGAGGATGAAAAATCAGATAGTGAACCTCCAGGACACTCAGAACTCACAGCACAGGAAGTAAAAAAACTGATTAATCAAGCTCTAGAAAAATAAAAAAAAAAAAAAAAAAAAACCCAAAACAAAACAATAAAAGTAGGACAATACACAGTCATACAAAATAAGATGCTAGAAAAATTCCAATATAATAACAATTTTCCTACACATAGACTATTCTTGATAATTAAAAGACAAAGTTGCCAGGCTAATTAAATAAAACTATCCTGTTATATGCTTATCAACGACATACTAAAATCAATGTAAAAGACAAAGCTTAAGTGGAAAATCACTGAGAAGTTTCCAGGCATTTACTAACTAAAATAATGAGTAGTTACATAGATATAAAAAAGTACATATTAAGAAAGAAGAAATTGCTGAAAATAAAGAATATGTCTCCATAAGCATAAAAGTTTCAGTCTAACAGAATTACAGGACAATAACAAAACTTTTAAAATCCTCATAGCGTCATCCCACATGCAAAAGCTTTCAGTACTTAAAGGAACATGTAAAAAAGCAGCATTGTACTCAGACTCTTTGACACACGTTCAGGAATTGTTAAGTGAAGGGCAACAGATCAGTAAAAACAGGCAGGATTAGTCCAGTCTGATGCATTGAATATATGTGGAATGCTGCATCCAGTAATTTCAGTGTGTACATTTTTGGTCAAGAACTTGTCTTTCTATGAGGCCACGTGGCTTGATCAAATCTCAAAGAGTCATCATCATGTAGGTGATAATCTAAACCTAAGAAATAATTACTAAAATTATAAAATTCAAATAAAATTGGATATGAGAGACTAAACATTCTCAAATAATTGATAGGTAATACAAAACTGTTAAAGTAGAAATGTAAAAATTTTAAGAAACGAATAATTAAGATTCTATACATCAATAACTAAGGTTATAAATAAAGTGTTAACTGGGGTGAAACTTTTTAAATGTTCATATTATGAAAGAAAAAGCTGAAAGTTTATGATAAATTAGGTAAAACGCCACGGAATAAACTCAGCCAACTTAATAAATGAATTGAATAAATATGAGATCCAATTATGAGAACTGACACAAGTAATTTACATTATTTGAAAAGACTGATAAAGCAGACAAACTTGCATAAGGGTTGATTAGAAAAGGAAAAGAGAAAAATGAAGGAATCATTTTTAGAAATGAAAATGAAATATAGTAAAACATGTATGTATTTGTTATGTAAGAGACAATGGAAGAAAATTATGAAACTCTTTATGTTAGTAAACATGAAAATTTAGATTAAATTATTAATTTTCTTGCAAAGATCAACCTAGCAAAACCATGTTAGGAAAGTAAAAAGAATCAGTATTTATTTTCCTTTGTAAAAATGTATCATATTTTAAATTCTGATGAATTATTAATAAAGTCTCAAAGATTTTATTAACAACTTTTAGCAAATATTCTAAAAATAGATGATTTTAATATCATTAGTATCTTCAAAAATATGAAAAAAGAGAGAATACAGAAATTATCCAAATGACTTTAAGAAGCCAGTCTTAGTCTTAGATTTTTAGAACAAACAAACTGATAAGGATCAGGTGGGAGGACTATTACATGTGGATTTGGCAGGTCCAAATATTCCTATAGAAATCTCCAAAATATACACTTAAGAAAGCAAGTGATATACCATCAGCTGGCTCTACTCATGTGTGAATGCAGGTCTCACTTTAGGAAATGTCATTAACATAACTGACCATATGTTATGTATGCTTTCAACATGGGTGTCCCAGGTTGTCCATGAATTAAATCCCTGGTCCGAGTGCTGCTCTCATGTGGTTCTGTACCTCTTCAGGCCTTGGGACCTTATCAGAGGTCCTTGTCTCACTGAGGTCCTAAAGACACTATGGGACCCCAACCCACCCACCTTCTCTTCTCTTTCTCTCTCTCTCTCTCCTCTCTCTCTCTCTCTCTCTCTCCTTCCTGATTGGTGATATGTAAGTGGGTTTTTCCACCATGTACTCCTGCCATGATGTGCTGCCCTCAACAGAAGCCTCATGTATTTCAGTGTAGTAACATAAAGGCAACAGATACTCTATTCTAAAATATTAAGAATATATGCACACCCATGTTTATGGCAGCTTATAATAGCTAAATCTTGGAAGCAACCCAAATGTCCACGAACCAAAAATGGATAAAAAAGATGTGGGCTATTTTTTTTTTTATGGAGTATGACTCAGCCATAAAGAAGGATTGAGTTGAGACATTTCTAGGTAATTGGATGCGCCTTGAGACCATATTCAAGTGAAATAAATCAAACACACATGTGTAATATCACATTGTCTTTCTGGTGTGAGGAACTGAAAGTGTACATAAGGACCAAAATGTATAATAGATATTGTGAAACAAAAAAAAATTTTTCAAAATAATGCCATGTCAAATATCTTGTTATTAAAATGTTTTATACAAAATACGATATAGTTTTCTTAGGAGATGAGTTGAGAGATTAGCAATAGAAAATATATTCTTTTAAATTCATGTACACAGTGTATTTACCAGTTACCCTAATTATTTTGTCCTGAAATTTTATTTTTTCAAGAATTATTTTTATATTTCCGTTGTTAATATCAACTTGTGTTATATCAAAATAAAAACATAAAAATATTGAATAGGAAAAACCAAGAATATGAAAATTGAGGTAAAAATGAATTAGGTACAATGCAATAACTATGATAAAATCTAACAATCCAAATAAGAAGATGAATGAATGTCTTAAAATAACAGATTCTGACAAAAATTATGATATATGCTATAAAAATGATTCCTTCTGAATTAAAAATGAGTTAAAGTGCCCACTTGTTTACATCATTTTCAATTTTTTTCATCTACTGTTGAAGAATCTAGTGGTAATGTTTTGGAAAAAACAGTACAAGGTTTGAAATGCAATCAACAGCAATGCCATCAGTTATAACAAATAAGATTGTCGTGGTAATAAACTCCAGTAAATATAAAATAATAAGAATTTCTGAAAATTAATACATTATAATATTTTCTAAATAAAATCTATTTCTCTCATGCAACAGGTGGAAAATTTAAAACAAGATAAAAGTACATGCTGTGTGCAAATAAAATTAATGAAAGAAGTATATGAACTTTTAATATAAAACTGTGAGGAGTAGCATTGAACATTAAAAAAAAAACCCTAAATAAATGGAGAAACATACCATGTTCACGGATACAAAGTCTCAACATTTTAAAATGTCAATTCTCCTCAAATTGCCGAGTAAATTCAAACTAACTCCAATAAAAAGTTCAAAAGCATTTTCCATGGAATTTGCCAGGCTGGTTATAAAATGAATATGTATAATAATAGCACCAATATTTAAGAGACATTGGGCCAGAGATTTGGCTCAGTGGTTCGACTGCCTGCCTTGCAAGCACAAGAGCCCAAGTTTGATCCCTGGTACCAAAAAATAAAAAGCTTCAGAATTTAACAGACATTTTAAAAGGAGCAAATGGTGGAACTTGTATATATTAAGAGTTTTTTTTTAAATGTATAAGTAAGACGACATCATTAGCAGAGATTTGGACAAAGAGGATAATAAAATAGAATATAGAGAGTTTTAAGAATTAATCCACACTTTTATGTAACTTGATTAATGATAGAACTGACATTTCAAAGTAGTAAGAAAAAAAAGGACTTGTCAATAAATGCTACTAGTAAAATTACTTATTTATATGGAAAATAATAGAATTATATCTTTATCTCAAACACTTTCTTGGGTTTTAGGAGATAGAAAGCCAAACTTTTACATTTTCAAAATAAAATCTGGAAGATTATGTTCATGTACAGGAGCTTATTGTAGAAAAAGATTTTGTAGTACATATTATCTAACAAAAATAAAAACAAATACAAATATGTTTAATGTTTTTCCCAGCTTCTGGTCAGCAAATGATGTTATAACATGAGAGAACAGAGAAACCTCAAACTGGAAGAAAATTGCCCTAAAACAATGACTACAGCAGGACTGAGATTCAGAATATGAAAATATAAATCTGCAACTGAAAGATAATGCAATAACAATGGAAAAAATGAATTATGGAAATTTAAAAAGACAGGAAATATATATGTAGTAAATAAATATATAAAGGATGAGTAATAAAATCATAACAATGTTACTTAAGGGGTTGAGGAAAAACTAAAATTTTGGCATGAGGTAGGCAAGGTATGAAATATCCAAGAATCCTACACACCATTGGTGAAAGTAACATGGGAACATAGAGTTGAAAGAAATTGATATTTTTTAGTAATACTGGCAATATGCTTGCCTTATAGCACTACTATTCCTCCTCTAGGTCTTAATCATCTGCCCCAGAAGACAGGTGTACATTGTTCCTAAAAACCCAGTTTTAATAGCTCAGGCTCAATCATCATCATCAGTGGAGTGTTTAAATAAACTGTGGTGTATTCATACAATTGTAAAACTAAGTTATGTACGCCACACACATGATTCTTACTTAAAAAATAAATTTTTGATAAATAGTCTTTTCTTAATACTCAAAAGGGAAGCACTCGTAATAAACATAAAAGTGACATTAATGATTATCTGTAGACAATAAAGCAGAAAGCCAGAGCCCCAGAGAGTACTACTCTGACCCTGTGACGTGTTGCATCTAAAGCCAGAATTACAGGAGGTCAGTTTTAGTGTTATACACACAGTATGCCCACAAAGCGTGCCACATATAATACGTAAAAATACATACAGAGCAAGTATATGGTAATTTTTAGAATGGTGTCCCTAAGCACCAAGTCAAATGTACTTAGTTTTCAGGAGTCCTCTGATTACAAGTAAAGTAAATGAAACCCAAACTAATATAAGCAGAAAGGGAACCTACTAGTTCAAGTCACTGGAATTGCATGCTGGAAATAATAACGCTCTTACAGTTCCATCTCTTCGCTGTTTCTCGCTCATGTACGTCACTGGCTTCATTTGCAGTCTCCTTGTTGCAGTGAGATAGGTTCTGTAGCTCCAGTTTTATAACCTCTGGGGTCCAGGTACAACAAAGAAGGGGTAACTCTTCTATGACCTCACAAACAGAAACTCTAGTGCTGGCTCGGGCTGAATTCTCCTTTCCGGGATTGAGCCCTGGGCTCGCCTCTGCCTGAGAACACACGGGAAGCAGCAGGTGATGCTCCAGCTCATTAGGTGTGAGCCACGCGTTCCCAAGCCCGAGTCAGCACAAGTGGGCACCTCATCAAGGGCAGGTGCTGCATTTGGGGGTGGTAACCGGGATGGGGTAAGCAAAGGTGCTCAGATATACCCACAAAAGCCTATTAAATTCAAATGCACCAATTACCATTTATTATTAACGTACAGAAAATGTAGGCATTATAGTGATTTCTTGAGGCACAGAGAACTAAATCAGTCTCAGCTTTCTTGACGCTGCCTGTGTAAGTTTGAGATTTTCTGCAACATGGAAATTATATTTCTACTGCACTAGATTGTTGCAAGGATCCAGCAATATGTGCAATTGAGTTCATACAGCATAGCAAATGGGAAATAAACAATCTTCATCATTACCATCGTCGGCACTATTATTTTCTTCATCATCATTGTCATCACTATTATCACTAACTGAATATTCACCAGGCATATGTTTCATTGGCAAAAATTTTTCAGAGTTTATTTTATGATCGTTAAGAAAAAATATTCACTTCTACCCCATCTATGTGTTGTATTTTTATATTACTGTCCTTGTCACAGTGTACTGCATTTGTGTTTATATATGTTTTCTCATCACATTAAGATGTTCTTGTGTACAGTATTTAATCCATCTCTTACTGCAGCCCTTCGTGTATTTCCCTGCACATAATGGGAGAGGAGGCATAGGATAGCATAAATGGGACCCATTCTACCTCATGGAAAACATTGTACATCATGTGTAACAGGCATCTCACTGTATCTTCTTAGTTTGAACTATATTGTTTAAATAGTGTTTTTCTCAATTTTAAATATGAAGAGATTAAATAAGATTGCCTAAATAAAATGAATCATCTCATAAATTGCAGCACCAGAGTTAGAAATGCAGTCTATTGGAATTCCAGAACTATTCATTATCCCACATTAATATTTCTTTTTTTAAATTGAGTTTATTGGTACATTTTAGGTATACAGTACAGTTACATTCATCATTGGGATCTTGTACCTTTACACGACAGGTCTTGGTTCTCATTTTTTCCCCTTGTCCTTGCCCTCCCTTCACCCCCTCCTCCCCTCCCCATTTACAAATATTTATTTCCATTTTTTCATTTTCTCATATTTTTTTCTTTTCCTTTATTATCTTTCCCCTACGCTTCCTACTTTCCCTACACCTTTAGCCCTTTTTTTCCTATTTCACATTGCCAATTATCTCATTAGGATCTTATTATAGTTTTAGGATCTATTATAGTTTTTTCACACCAAAGAAACTATTAGGTATTTACACATGTGTGACCTATTTATTTCACTTAGGAGTATATCCTCAATATGCATCTATTTTCCTATGAAGGATTCTAATTTCTCATTGTTTATGGCTGAGTAGTATTCCATTTTATAGAAAAACCCCATCTTCTTTATCCAGTTTCAAACTGGTGGGCAAATGGACTGTTTCCAATTTTTAGCTATTATAAACTGCACCACTATAACATGGGTGCGCATATATCACTGTGATATGATTCTTTTAATTCTTTTGGAAAGATACCCAGCAGAGCTATGGCTGGGTCACATGGAACTTCTAGTCCCAGCTTTTTGAGGTATCTCCATATTGATTTCCATAGTGGTTGCACCAGTCTGCACTCCCACCAACAATGGAAAGGGGTTCCTTTCTCCCACAACCCCGCCAACATTTATTATTGTGTGATTTCTTGATAGCAGCACATTCTTTGTGGGCTGAAGTGAAATCTCAGTGTTGTTTTCATCTGCATCTCTCGAATGACCAGTGATGTGGAACATTTTTTCATATATTTATTTGTTGCTTTTACTTCTTTGTCTGAGAAATGTCTGTTCATTTCAGATGCCCATTTTTGAATTGGGTCTTCATATTTGGGGGGGGCTGCTTGTTTTCAGTTCTTTATATATTCTAGATAAGAGTCCTTTGAGGAGCGGCAGGTAAATTTTTTTTCCTACATTGTAGGTTGTCTCTTAGTTCTGTTGATGGATTCTTTTGCAGTGCAGAAGCTTTTTAATAAGATGAGATCTCAGTTGTTGATTCTTTCTGCTAGTTCCCGTGCTACTGAGGATTTGTTCATGAAGTCTTTTCTATGCCAGTGTCTTCCAGAGTTCTGCCTAACTTATCTTCCAGCAAGTTTAGTGTTTTGTTTTAATATTTCGATCTGTAATCCACTTGGGTTTTAATTTAGTGCATGGTAACAGATAAGGGTCTAGTTTTAATCTTTGGCAGGTTGAGATCCAGTTTTTCCAACACCATTTATTAAAGAGGCTATCTTTCCTCTAGTGGGGACAGTCAGCTCCTTTGTCAAAGATAAGACAGCTGAGTGCATCTGGAGTTGTTTTTGTGTCTTCCAATCTGTTCCACTGATCCTCAGGTCTGTTTCTTTACCAGTACCATGCTGTTTTTATCACAGTGGCTTTGTAGTATAGTTTCAAATTGGGAATTGTTATACCCGATGCCATGTGTCTGTTTACTAAAATTGCTTTTGCTATTCTAGGTCTCTTCTGGTTCCAAATGAATTTTTGGATTCTTTTTTTCAAGTTCTGTGATATATAATTGGAATTTCTTTGGGAATTGTTATACCCGATGCCATGTGTCTGTTTACTAAAATTGCTTTTGCTATTCTAGGTCTCTTCTGGTTCCAAATGAATTTTTGGATTCTTTTTTTTCAAGTTCTGTGATATATAATGTTGGAATTTCAATTGGCATTGCATTGAATCTGTATAGCAGTCTTGGTAGTATGGCCATTTTCACTGTGTTGATTCTTCCTGCCCAGGAGAAGGGGGTATTTTTCCATTTTCTTGTATCTTCTTCGATCTCTTTTTTTCTTTGGCATTGCATTGAATCTGTATAGCAGTCTTGGTAGTATGGCCATTTTCACTGTGTTGATTCTTCCTGCCCAAGAGAAGGGGGTATTTTTCCATTTTCTTGTATCTTCTTCGATCTCTTTTTTTCAGAGTGCTGTAGTTTTCAGTGTAGAGATCTTTTGCTTCTTTTGTTAGGTTGCTTCCTAGATACTTACTTTTTTTGGATGTGATTATTGAATCTGTATAGCAGTCTTGGTAGTATGGCCATTTTCACTGTGTTGATTCTTCCTGCCCAAGAGAAGGGGGTATTTTTCCATTTTCTTGTATCTTCTTCGATCTCTTTTTTTCAGAGTGCTGTAGTTTTCAGTGTAGAGATCTTTTGCTTCTTTTGTTAGGTTGCTTCCTAGATACTTACTTTTTTTGGATGTGATTGTGAAAGGAATTTTTTCCCTAATTTCTCTCAGTGAGTCTGTTATTTGTGTACAAGAAGACTATTGATTTTTGGGTATTGACCTTGTATCCAGCTACTCTGCTTAAAGTGTCAATTAAGTCTAGAAGTCTTTTGGTAGAGTTTTTTTGGGTCTTCAATGTAGAGTATCATATCGTCAGCAAATAATGAAAGTTTAACTTCTTCCTTTCCTATCTTTATTGCTTTAATTTCTTTCTCTTGTCTAATTGCTATGGCTAATCTTTCCAGAACTATATCAAAGAGAAGTGGTGATAGTGGCCATCCTTGTCTTGTTTCTGATTTTAACATGAATGTTTTCAGTTTCACACTAATATTTCTAAAACCATGAAATAAAATCTCTGGAATTCCTAAGACAAATTTCTCCGGGTTATTGGGATCTCTGTGAATTTTTATAGTTGAGTTTCAATGACAATATGAAAAGTAAATATGAACATGTTATTGATACTCAACACAACTTACCACATAACCTCAGTCATCTTTCAGAGGCTCACATTTCAGTTTTCAATGACAATATTGATACTCAACACAACTTACCACATAACCTCAGTCATCTTTCAGAGGCTCACATTTCAGTTTGTTTTCAATGACAGTAGTATCAAGGAAACGACAGAAATGGCAGCCTGTAACTTTTTTATCACAGCATTTTACAAACTGGCATCTGCAGACCCCAGAGGATTGATCACTCCATTCCCTTTGATAAATGTTTGTTGAATAAGCAAACTTATTAGGATAAAGCTCTCCTCAAGGAATAGATACACCCTCTGGCAGAGTTTGGGGCTTTCCTGTTTGCTAAACTCTTCCCAATCATCAGTCAGTAATAACTGAGGGTCCTCGGTTTCATTTTGAATTCTCCCTGTTGAAACCTTGAGAAGGTGGGCCACTGTGGAGGTGAGAAGAGCCTTGAAGACTGAATGGCAGGTGAAGATAAAAGCATTCTTAACCCACGGAGTTATAGCCCTGTGATGTCCAGATGTGGGCACCTTGAATCTCTGGAACCTATATGAACACAGTGTGTCTATTAGTAATCCTTCAAAGGCCACAAGAATTGAGCTGCTCCATTCTCTTCTATCTGCTTTTACAGTGGACCCTCAAGTTAAAATCGCTAACAGATGAACAACTTGGATTATTAGGTTAATGGAAGATTCATCTGCCTCTTGTTATTTACAGCATGTACCTAGGTAAACATCCAGAGCTCAGATGTATTGGCTTAGTTTCAACGAGCAATAGAGTTCATAAGTCAAGGGACCGCTGTATTTCCAACCACACCAGAATTTTTCTTTCTTTCATTGTCCTGGATGAAAACAATGGAATTCTGATCTTACTGCAGGAAAGGAAATGATCTTACTGCAATAGACAAAAGCATATGCAGGATTCACTCAATCCAATAGAGCTTTACACTACTCTTCAGTATTTTCTCTTTCTTATTCCTTCTTCATATAAGGGGAAGGAGGGACAGTTGACCTGGCTTTCATTAGTGAGCACATACAGTTGGCGAGACCAAATTTTCAGTAATGGGCCTGGGGACCAGGTGCAGCAGATCCTAGCTCATGCTGAACGCAGTCTCTTGAGCGCTTGAAGCAGCTCACACCCAGGCAGAGTGAGTTTTCCTTCTCTGTCCTCTGTTCCCAGGAGATAAATTCCCTGAAGAAGAAGTGCATGGCTGCCCCCACTTCTCTCTCACTCTCTGGCAACCATGTGTGAGGCAGGCTGGCTTTAAAGGAGCCTGTTTCCTTGACCTAGCTTTCCTCGCAGACTTTGTTTTCAAATGAAAGTAAAGTTTTTTTTTCATTAGGCTCTCGTACTAAGCTATGTTCTCTACTTTACCACGAGACCTGTATTAGGAGGACAGTTGAGCATCTGATTAGCCATTAGAAAAGCTAATATCTTGTCACATTTAGCTAGTGATCCTTGTGTCTGTTTTCTATTTTTGTGACATGGAAGGAGGGAGAAAAGAGGATTCTTAGGCCTATAATCTCCAGAACTAAGTTTTAAGCACTTCTTATTCTGTCCTGCTCTATCTTTTCTTGTTTAGATACTGGAGAGGGAAAAAATACGTAGCTGATATTGTTCTAGCAGACAAATTATCTTGGAAGCCACATGAAAGTTTAGATGAGGCTTAGTTAGCTATAGGTAACCCAAAAATATAAATTGCACCAAGATGAAAAGAAAGACTTAGGAACAAAAAGAATAATGGTGATCTGCGGGAGAAAACTTTTCTCCATCATGCATGTTTTTCATTTGAGCCATTCATAAAAACTGCACAAGGGGAATATAAAAAGTTGGTGTGTTGGTCAGCTTTTCGTCACTGTGATAAACAATTTCAAAGATGGAAAACTTTATTTTGGCTCAGAGATTTCTGTCCATGATTGTTTGGCCCCATAAGTTTGGGTCCATGCATATATCATAATGCCAAGCATGTGGTGAAACAAACTTCTCACTTCATGGTGGTGGCCAGGAAGCAGAGCGGTGAAGGGGGAAAAGGGAAAGAGAGAGAGGGAGAGGGGGAAGAGGGAGGAAGAAGACAAGGGGAAGGAGCCTCGATACCGCCACAAGGCATGCCCCATTGATCTGATGTCCTCCTACCATCTCTGGAGAGCTGTACCCTGTGGACCAAATTGAACACATGGCCTTTGCGGGACATTTGAGATCGAAACCATAAAAACTGTCAAAATATGGATTGGAAATGTCTTTGTCTCCAAGAAAATAAAAATAGCCACAACAACTGAAATTAAAACCACAAACACCTGTTCTAGCCTCTTCACCTAAGACCTCACCAAAGCAAATACTGGAATTATTACTGCTTTTAGAAAATCTTATATTTCTGTAATATTAAGATTTTACATTTATATACAGTTATAATATCATCGGGGGAAACAAATCCAGATATGAAAATATCTAATTAAGAACTAGTGGGTTATTCACGGAAACATAATGTGGTCCTTGAATGAGCTCTACAGAGGATTGAAATAGAAGTTTGCTTTAAAATTTCTGGCATACTCATAAATAACAGTTTCTTGCAGTATGCAAAAGATATATTTGGCATAAATGTTACTTGTCATGACATAAAGCAGAGGATATTCAGTGAATACAACTTGTCAGATATCTCTGCTCCTTCAGTGAAGAATAGCTATGGATAGAATTGGGATTATATCATATTCTACCTAATATAAGAAATAGTCTTCATGACAATCTTAGGTATGTAGACAGCCCCATTTCACCATCTCTAACAGTCTTTTGGGAATATAGTGTGATTAGATAAAGCCTCAATATCAGTGGCTAGAAAGCAAACTTGGCTGGGCACTGTTACCATATAACTAAAATTGTGAGTTGACTGCAGTTCTATAACAAGTAGGACTTGTTTAGATTGTCTTCTAAGGGGAAATTATTTCCTGGGAAATTACTCAATTTGGTCATGTGATAGAGCCAGCTTTGCAGGCACATCTTAAGTTGGGTGCCTACCCTTGATTAGTGGCTTTTTAAAATTAGAAAATTCAGAAAACCATGAATCAAAGGGACTAGACCTGAGTCATTATTTCAGAGGTGGTTATGAGTATAACAAATTGAAAAAGCCCACTTTGAGATTTTTCCTAATGTAGCATGACTTCGCTCCGACAGGCAAGCTATCACCACTCTGTACTTAAATGTTCCCAGTGAGATGTAGAAAACTTCAGTACTTGTATTCACTTGATATTCCAGGGCTGATGATGATCCCTAGTGGCAAGTACTTTTGAGCTTAGTGCAATAAACTGAGATTTATTAGATATATTTTGTATAAGAATGCTCATTTACATACCTTTTATTTCGCAATCTTATCACAGAAATTCTAGCTTGTAGTTGGCTAACTTGATCCAATATCTGAGTTCTAGGAATATATTTATGATGTCATGGTGCCCATTGACAGATAAAACAAGCACTTGTATCTTCTATCTTGGGTCTATTTTTTTTTCCTTTTATTGAGTTTATTGAATCTAGGTATACAGTACAATTACATTCATTACTGGGATCTTTTACCTTTACATGACAGGTCTTGGTTCTCATTTTTATCTTGGGTCTATTGATAGTCTATATTTCTCAATTCTTTCTGCAGTTAGATGTGGTCATGTGACTAAGGGCTGTTACTATGTGGGGGTGGGTGGGTGTGGGTATGCACGCGCATTTAATGATTGCAACTCCCAGGCTTGGACTTTATAAAATTTTCATGCATTCTGACTGCATAATGATGTCCAGAGTCAGCTGTAAAGACATTTGTTATAGATAGTTACATAGCTTCCATCAAAATAGATCTCTGAACTATTTTGTGATGCACGTTTATACCCATCCCTTTCAAATATCTTCCGATGTAATCTTAAATTATTTACACAAGTGAAAAACAAACTTATTTTCATTAGAGCTATTATACTTTTCTGGGTCTATTTGTTATAGCAGTTCGCCTATGCTAATTCTCAACTAATCCAAACACTCAGAAGCAAACAGCTACATTACTCACTATTGGTAAAATAATGACCAGGCATCATCACACATAGGTGTATTGCAAGTATGTTACAATATCTCACTTGTAAATGCAACCAATCCGTTATCTGTAAGATCCACATTGTAGGGACCAAGCACACCTAGTCAAAGCCACTTCAGCTTTCAGGGAGAGGAGGAAGGGAGGGGAAGACAGAGAAAAGAGAGAACAGAGAAGGGAGAAAGAAGGAAGGGATAAATTAAGGAGGTAAAAAGAAGGGAATTAAAGAGTAGAAGAGAAAGGTGAAGCAACTTGCTATGGTCTATTCAGGCTATAATTGTTTATTGGGTATTGTTTATTATAATTGTAATTGTTGTTATTGAGTGTGTGTGTGTGTGTGTTTATGTATCTGTGTGTATATGGATTCAAGTTAAAGAATTTGGTCACTAAAAGTAGTTTCCAATACTACCTGAATGTCACCTTGTCTCATTTATAAGATGATTTACAGAATTAAATAAAATTACCAACTTTCAATTGCATTCTAGGCATATAACAAACTTTTCATTTCTCTCCTTTTAGACCTTAATATTTTTTAATATATTATCCTAGAATACAAAATCCTTAGAGTCCACTTGAAATATAAAAGCTTTGGTTTGCATAAACTAATTATTCAAGAAATATTTAATGAGTGTATTAACATCTATCTTGAGCCTGTGGTGATTCTAATATGAGACATATTGTTCATGGGTATATTTTTCCAATGGGTGAAATTAGTTATCCAGTCATAGAAATCTAGTTTTGAGGACTTAAAGACAATGGTAACTATAACCCCTACACATTTTTACTATTACCCCGTATACACATTTTCAAGGCTCATGAGATTAACTTGATATAAAATCTTTGATATCATTTTATATTAATTTTGTGAGAGTAGTCACATTTTATCATCAAAAAACAACATCTATATTCCTCTTAGGGATGTTTAAGTGGAAATATTTAAGAAACTAAGATCTAAGTTTATGTCACATTCTAGGTACTTAGCAACCAAAGTGAGAAGCATTGTGCTTGGCTAGAATTTCTAATATAATTTAATTCATTGCCAAGACTCCAAAATCATGAGAGTTTCCATAAAAGTCAGGATTTGAGCTTTATTAAAAACATTAGATCTAATTATATTTGGCCTATATCCTAGCATAATAAGAACTGACTTGAGCGCAAAGCTATTCTCTTAGATGGAGCCTATCATTTTTACTGCTAGAGTCTACTCCCAGCTTGATTCACTATTCTACTCATTCTCTTGCCCTGTGTAGATCTATGCACCCTCGTTCCATAGAAGGAGAGGTCCAAGTAGCCAAGCTTTGTTCATTTAGGGGGCTGCGATTTTCTAACAAAAAATTCTAGGTGGTGCATAGATTCTTACCTGAATGTGTCTCTTGATTCACTGTATCATTTCGCTGTTACTCTCAAGCAAAAGCAGACATTAAAGCTAAAAATATAATAGGTGGGGATCAATTCTGAATATTCCTAAGTTCACAAAGACCTCTGAATGAATATTCCTATGTCTACATACCTTTAATTAAAGGAACTTGAAATTCCATACACTTCAGCCTGGAAGACAACTTGTGTTTATGGAAATTTCTAGAAATGTCTCGCAAGTTGTCCAATAAATTGGAAATGGAACCTGGCAGCAACTTTTGGGAGATGATAAAAGAGTAATAAATTCAGGCACCTACGAAAAGATGCCTGGCATAGCACTGAGAAGGAAGTCATAGGAGCTGTGAGGTAGGCGATAGAAACTGTGAGAACACATAAGACCATTCAGCAGCTCTAACTACTAAATGCATCACTGGTGGAACTAGATGGAGAAGTTAGAGTCTCTGTGCAAGCTCACAGGACTGACAGCTAAGGAAATGCAGGATACAAAGAAATGAATGACAATTTGCAGCATGCTACAAGTGTAATATTATTTTTGGGCCTCTCTACACCACTACTCTTAAATACAATGGAAAGGAATGGGTGCTAATATGAGTATAGAATTACGCTACAAATTCTATTTGCATGTAGCCCTGCCATTCAGGTTAAAAAAAGGTAATAATGACTTAGAGATCAGATTGGCTCACTGGAGCACAGCAGGAGCAAAGAAAAGCCCCAAATGATTTACACAGAAGGAAGAAAAGAGAGGCAAGATTGGCCTTTTTACATTCAACCACATTCCCTTCACTTAGTCTTAATAGCAGCTATTAAAAATGTCTTTTTACCAAAATATTTAAATCATGAATTCATTCATGAGGGATAAATGAAGACATTTTTAATTTCTTGTGAAACTGAGAATGTGAATTATTACTTTTCACTTTTGAGGATATTCATCAAAATTACTTTGAAGAAGGGCTCCGCGTTCCAGTTGCTATGCAGTATGCACTGCACCCTGCAATCTTTGCAATCCATAGGTACAGCCATTGCCCATGCCCCTCGGGCCTCCCTCACACTGGGCACCTGCCAGGATGGCCGGGCACTTCTTGCACTTATGCTTACTTCAGAAGTAAACGTAGCTTAGTGAGTCACCCGTGCTAAGTCTCTGGAAAGCATTCTGATGAGGTTCACAGAATCTATGATTCTCTTTTTACTCACTTTCAGTTGAATCACTCACTTAATTAAATCACATGGTTACACTACAAAGCAAAACTGGCACACAAAATATTTAGGAACAAACCCAATTTGCTCTTCATAAAACCATACTTCATTGGGGGGAGTAGTTGTAGACAGGCAGAGGGCTTAGGACACTTGTGTATCTACGTAAGAGGGGCGGAAGGACTTGGTTAATCCGGGTAGTAACCCCTGTTGAGACAGTTTTGAGTGAGCTTTGTTTTGTTTTTTCTTATTATCTAACCTTGTATACAGACATGACAAAAGGGTGTATAACATACTTCATTTCACTAGTAACACCGAGTGTTCAGTGCTAGGGCCCAGTGCGTAAAGACTACATGATATAAGCAGCATTCCAATTAGTATTTGTTAAATGGATAAATGACATACATATATATTCTCATAAGATTCTAAAATCTAAATATCTTGACAAAGCTTCTTTATTTTCCTCACCACTGAAATATTTATATTGTTCTCTAATTTTTGTTGTTGTTGTTAGCTGGAAAACGATGAAGCTACTGACAAGCTTCCATGTTCTGATGAGCCAGCACCTAGTGGGAGAATTTTTTAAATGCTATTCTCTCAAACACGAGTATAGTTTCTTACAGAGTTTCTTGTCAAGTGTACCACCCTCCATGTCATTGTTGTCACTGGCTGATCTTTGGATCCCAGTTCATTCTTTTGCAAAACACGAGGGGTAGGGGTAAAGAAAGAACAGTGATTGCATCTAGCATTTTATTGGTATCTGTTTTGCATTTGGCTTATGCTTTTATAGAAAAAATACATTAAATTAACACATACTTTTATTGTTCTGGGCATTTTGAGCTAAAGTACAGTTTACTGAGATATATCTACATTGGCAACACCAGTCTGAAGAGCTTAAAACAAGGACGTGTGTTTTCCATTCAGGGTTAAAGGTAATAAAAGGGACCCTGGATTTGGGAAAAGTCCATACACTTCCAGGAAGGTATAGAGAAATTTTAACATGGCTGCCGTGGTCCTGAGTTATAGGAAATGCCTTTTGGTGATTTTATGAGAATGTGATGCAAGTGACAATGAGGACCTGGTTGGAAAAATCATGGAAGTTTTACAGCCACAAACTTTGGCTGGATCCTGAATCGGTACATCTACCCTCTTGATGCCCAGTCAGAGACACTTCTAGAAACACATCAATCTAGAATTAGGTTCCAGGATGTTTGACTGTCTGGCGCAAGGATTGTATCTGGTGCCTTTAGCTTGTCTCTCTCACATCACACCTTACACTCTGCTCAGGTATGTGAGGACTTGGCAACGTGGTCAAGGTGCTGATTTACATTGGGATCCTTCTTCTCACCAGGAATCCACTTAGTGAACACTCATTACTAATGAATTGCCTGCATCTGCATCACCATTATGGAGAGGGGCAAATTGGACTCCATAAAAAACTCTTTGGAACCCAGATAAATGATTAAGATCTTTGTTATCATAAGTACAATTTCTGATCAAAAGTAGTTGCAAGGCAACTTTAAACCAGTAGAATATTTCAAAGTGAAATGAAATGACCAGTTAGAAGCAAGGAAGGCAGGCAGGAAGGATATTATGCTTTGTGTCAATGATGCTGAGTGAAAAGGCAGCCCATTTGCCGCATGGGACTGTGGGAACTTATTATTTGCTTTGAATCCGAGTAAGTTTCTAAATATTGGGGAAGTCTGGGTTCACAAATTTGTAGAATACATATCTTCATATACTAGGAAGCCTATAAAGTTATTATTAAATTGCACTATTAATTACAGATTCTCCACACAAGTACACTTCTCCATGATTAGAATAACACTAATGGAAACATTGTGCTCAACCGTCTGGGTGTACATTCTTTTTTAATGCTCCCAACACCCCGCCCCTCCCCGCCCCAGGTAAGATGTTATTGTCTTTATACTGAGGCTCAGGGAGATTAAATAATTTTCCCAAGTCACACAGCACTGAGCAGCAAAACTGACACTGAAACCCAGTTTTGTTTGACATGAAAGCAAAGCTTATTTTTTCCTTGCGCTCTGCTGTTTCAGCAGATACTTTCTAAGAATTCATGGTAGCGTTTGTGTCTTTGGCTGAAAGACGCTGGGCATACATGAAACACGTGTGTGGGGGCCCAGCACCAGCAACAGATGATTTCACTTTCCACTCAGCTCCACTGTGGACCAGAAAGCTTGCAATTCATATTTGTTAATATTTCCATATAATAGCTTCTGTCACGGTGCTCTGTTGAGAAGACAGATATTTTTTTAAAGGGGGCTTTTTCTGTATAAATAAAATGAAATAAAGTGCTTGGATTTGAATTGTTATAACACCGAAAAGGACTGATATGCTACAAAACAGGACTTAGTGCTTAAATGTAATAAGTCCTTTTTCTTCTTCTGTCTTTATATACTAGTAAGCACACTGGTAATCTGATAAACTGGAAATCCTCACTCTCCATGTTCTCTGGCTTTTAAAGCAGGAAAAACGAAGAAAAACAAACAGTCTTTATAAATAAATTAAAATTCTAACTAAAAAGCTAATTATAAGTGTATTTGTTTTGTTGGAGGTAAGGCACATCTATTATCATAAAGATAATTAACTCAGTCTGACAGATCTAATAAAAGGACAAGTTTAACACTGGCTTAGCCAGAAGCCGAAGGCAAGCAATTTTTATAATTACTAGTTATTGTAACTGGGCTCAGAGAAAATGGTCTGTGATATTTAAACAGTAATGTTAATTTGCATTTAGACCTGCCCTCTTTTCCCATGAAAGAATAAGTATAAAACTGGATTAAGTACAAGAAACCCCAATAACTAAAATATATTCAAATATATAAAAGCATACAGAATGAAAGTTTCATCATCTATAAACTCAAGAAATTCTCTAAACAGATAGTGAATACCCTTACAAGGCAAATATCTTATTATATTCATCAAACAATTAAATAGGTTAGCCCAACTCGTCAGTTCTTAACAGAAAGATGTGGGATCGACTATGATGATTAAAACTATTATATTGTGAACTTTGTTCATTCTCCTGTCTAAATTTATGCTCGGCTGTCCCTACCATTGCCTATCTCTTGATATAAAGGGATTAAAAAGATTTCCATTGTTACCTGGTAGCTGCCCATTAAGTAAAGTTTGTCTTAAACACTTCTCAGCAGAACCACTCCTTGAGCAAAGCAAATCAACCTTTTTAAGAGAGGAAGTTACTCTTTAACTGCTCCTATAATAATGGCTGTAGAAATAAGTAATAACCGGTGTCAGAATATAGGTTCAATATAGTAAGAAAGCACTTTAAGGTAAAATACCTGTTAGTCAAGTACACATTTTATTATGTTCTACAAATTTAGTGATAGAATTGGCCCATTACGTTTGGTAAATATGTTGTATAATTTCCCTATATATTGCACTATCCACACTGCTGTTACCCAGGTAAATATTAAACCTATCAGCCTAACTAATTGCATTACCAATACTTGTAGAAAAATGCTGACAAAGTACCCAGGAAATGGTCTTGTTCCCTGCACTCTCCAGCTTCTGGCTTCTAGTTTATTTCCTCACATTCTCGTTGGCCTTGATTATCACTAAAGTAAATTCTTTTGTTTTCCGAGATATTATAATTGGGAAAGCAGGTTTGATACACTCCTCTGTTTTCAGCTTTGCACAAAGCAGATTTCCTTATTATAGAGGGAAAAAGGACAGATGCAGTCCTGTGAAGTGTGGTGCCTGTGCTCTGACCCTGGCAAAGCAACATTCTTTTTCTCCCATCTCTATTTCCATTTATTTCTCAGTTGGTTCCCACCCATAACCCCGAATTCTCTCTCTTCATATATCCCCCAGATCATGTTCTTATTCCGCGCCTTTATGAAATACTTCCAACCAACACTCATTAATGCAACCGGCTTTGAAATGGAGGTTCAAGAAAAGGAAAAGAAGACAAAGAATAAGACAGAATTTCTCCCTTCTAGGGTCTCAGGTCTACAATACAACAATGATTTAGGCAATAATAATAGTGTAATTTGGGAGGTGACTCTGAGAGTAAGTGTGGGAAGCTACAAAGAAGAGAGGCATCTGAACCAAGCTTACAAACGGAGTTGATCAAGAATGAATCCAAAGGAAAAAAAGGAGCCAAGACACTTTCTGGAGGATGAGAGAAGAGAGAGGAAATTAGATAAATGGAATGGTACAGGCAGTGTCACCTAGGTAAGCAATGATGACATCATTAAGTGCACCTTGGCCAGTATGTATTCTCCCAGCTTTAGCCCTGTCCATCTGGAGCAGGCTCATGCTAAGATTAGAGGGATAATCTTGGATATTTTATGAATTCATTGTGTGCTTGTCTACTTTTCTTTTTTGATTTCGTTCTCAATGATCAAGCACCACATTCATTATTTCAGTATAAACTATGAAGTATTTTCATGAAATACAGTGAATGTTTAATTTTTTTAAAAAACAGCTTATTAGAGTAAAGACACATTGTCATTAATCCACCTCAAAATACTCTCCTATGTTTCAAGCAAACTTGTGCCATCATTCTCAGCATGTTTTGAAGCAATTTTGGAAGTCGCATTTGAGAAGTGTTTGTAGTTGTGTTGTCATGGCTGCCTTCAAGCCATGAACTAATTCAAAATATTTTCCTTTCCTAGTCATGTTGACTTTGAGAAAGCCCCACACATCGTGTGACTCCAGATAGATAAATAAAATGGTTGAGGACCCACTGTAATGTTTTCATTTGACAGAAATTCACCTAAAAGTTTGCCCTTCAATTGAGGTATGGTCAAAATGTGAGTATTTGGAATTAAAAATGTTATTCCATTAAGACACATTACCATGCAGTCCCCCCTCAAAACACTCCACTTTGCTCTGAACACACTTATCACATCATACTCGGCAATGTGTTTTTACTGTGATACGTTTTTTAAATATTTAAACATTCACTGTAATTTTTGATCTCCCCTTATAAAAATTTACAAAGTAGACACAAACAAGCTGGGGAATTCCCATATCTGCAATCCAAAGATGGCAGAGGCTTAAAATACTGAAACTTTACATGACACCAATAGGTAGCTCCTTAGGCAACTAATTCCTCCCATCTTCTCCCCCTGCTCTCCTTTCCTTTCTTTTCCATTCCCTCTTCTTCTCCCTCCCCATCTTCCCACTTTTCCCTTCCTCTTTCCCTCCCCATCCCTTGCCTCCTTCTTCGTCTTCTTTTTGTGCTTGGAATGGAACGTAGTTCCTCTCACATATTAAAGATACACTCTACCACTAAACTACATCCCCAGCACCACCTATTTATAAGCTTCCTCATTTGAAGCATCAGAAATGAAGCCTTTATGGTAGTGAGGTAGTAGGTTCAAACTTAAGGATTTTCCAGCAATTTCCCCTTACCGGTTAGGAAGAGTTGGGTAAACCAGTCCGATTCTATATATTTTTCAAGGTGCCATTCCAGGTCATGGCTGCAAATGTTCCAGTGGCAATGGAGCATGAAGTGGGGGGGGGACCCTGATGGAATAGACATCTCCAACCTTTCTCCATATATGGGTGGGCAGAGCACATGTTTCATTTCTTCTGATTACCAGGGGTCACGGTGTAAAGGCAGGGTTCATCTTCCTGGAATTGAAACCGAATTGACTATTATTTATGTAGTCCCAGGTAGGAGTACTTCGTTTTGTGTGGTAGAGGAAAGTCGTTCAGAGATGAAGGGTGGAAATTCTTTGCACTAAGAGTCCTCATGCGTATCTTGAAAGTACAGGAAATTAGAGAACAAGTAACAAAGGTGATATCGAGTAGGTAGGAGGTCACGGTAAGCAGAACACTTCACAGAAGAGCTGTGGCTGGGGGGCTTGATTTTGCAAAACAAGAA
Organism: Fukomys damarensis; assembly: GCF_012274545.1. Classification (NCBI taxonomy): domain Eukaryota; kingdom Metazoa; phylum Chordata; class Mammalia; order Rodentia; family Bathyergidae; genus Fukomys; species Fukomys damarensis. The sequence continues at coordinate 16,622,297 of NW_022900947.1, read as the reverse complement.
GACAATGGACTTGGTGCAATGGATTGTCAAGTTGTTTCAGAACAAAATGTGTCACTTGAAAGAAGCACTGGTGCCTTTCCGGAGAGTGAACAGATATTTCAAAAAGGAAGGTAGAAGTTGAGTCAGGAAGACAGAAAATGTAAATTGTACACAGGTCCTCACTTTGAAAGACTATGGTTGTTCATATATTTTACCACTGAACACAGAATTTAGATGATCAAATAATACCTTAAAGAGGAATGAAAAATCATAAGCCTCATGTTCCCAGAATTCCCCTTAGAAATTCAAGTATTAGCAGAAGCACCTTGCTAGGGCACGGGCCTCACTGAAATTTTAGCAAAGCCATTGCATCTTCGATTTCATTGCAGTACAATTGCTGGGACCCAGGAAAGGATTTGGTTTCCACTTTGATTCATTATTCAAATCAGTCACCAAAGATGGGACAACACTGCCTCCTTTAAGGATTGAATGGATGAAGGCTCTGGATTTTTATTATTGTCCATAATTTATTTTGCACAACAGGCCTGTTACACAAAGCTATTCAGAAACACTGTGTAATACCTCCTCAGCTTTTAATGCAGGTCAACCTATGGGTCTTAAAAGATTGACTGTGGCCCTTTAAAACATTCTCTGAGTTGTAGTGTGTGATTAATCACAGCAGCAGAAGCAAAATGTATTGTTTCCTTGCTGAGAATAGCATGTTTTCTTTGTTTATGAATTGATTCCTTTAACATTCCTCATGGGAATATATTTTTCCCTTCTAATGCAAACTGGCTTTAAACTACAGATGTGCTAATCTATCTGTAGGAAGTTCCAGGGCTCATTGATTTGTGGGATGCACAGGTATTTATCTATTTTAGATGGAAAACTGAAAGAAGAGACAATTAATTAAGTCATTTCGTACTTATTTTTCAAAATCATAATATAAGCAGTGACGGGAAAACTCCCAAGGCTTCAGAGTTTGGATTTGGTTTAATAAGCACCCTTGCAAGTTTGATTTGAGAAAATTAAAAGTGATTATATTATGCGTTAGAGAATGTGCACACTGTCCTTGTCACATTGGGCTTATCAGGGTCAGCCCTCGGTTTAACACACCAGCATAGTGGTGCACATCTTTTTGTGCGGTTGTGGGTCTGTGATCACCTCTATTTGATGGCAAGGGATTCCGGAAAGAAACTACACCACATATCATTCTGGGTGCTGCAACAGTTAGCTCAGCACTTGGTCTTGCACACAATCATCCATACCGACCTCTTCAATAAAGTATTCATTCATTATCCACTTGATCCCAAGCACTAATGTAGCATCTACTGAGCATCAGACTCAGTCTCCTAGAACTCAGTGTAAGCTAAAACCCATACTTATTACTTAGACATAGACAGTATTTCTCAATGTCAGTTTTCTGGTTTGTAACCCAATAAGCTTTTAAGAAGAAACATTCTTATAAGTATGTTCTCAGAATTATGCCACAAATCCTTGTTAGAAGTACGTAAGATGTAAATATTAAACAATGGAGACGGTTAGGTTATCTATGAAATAATCAACTACACAGAAATATTTGAGCACCTACAAAATGAAACAAGCAAAGCTAAGACTGCCAGTAGCATAGCTCTTAGAAATGTCAACTAACAGAAAGAACTTTCTACAATTCATATTTAAGTGGTCCGTGAACCAGTTGAAGAAACAGTCAGTGAAGTTTCAGTGATAATATGTGGCCTCTCTACTCTGACCTTTCTCCTTGCCTTCCCACCTTGTTTTGCTATTATGCTCTATGCCATGGGCATTTTGAGTGCCCTATGGTTCTCTGGAAATGTCAAGTTCTTGCTCCTCTCTGGGACTTCACATACACTGTTGTTTGGGGCTGGAACTTCCTCTACCACCACCCTACTGTCCAACTATTTACTAACTTGGCTTCAAGTCTTCACTTATACTTCACTCTCTGTCCCTGTACCTTTCCTTATTTCTACATCTGAGTGTCATGCATGGAGGCCAGAAGAGCCTACTTTGCTGCTCTCTTTATATTTAATTTCATGTAAATTTTGGTTAGGCGCCTCTTCTCTGTTGTATTGAGTTCTATGCTAGGTTGTACAGCTAGCAAATGGCTCAGAGTCTAGTACTTAATGTGTATTTAATAAATATTTATTGAAATAATAGATTAAGAGAAAAGCATATATCTATTCTCAAATTTTAATAGAATTTTCATATAAAATATTTACCATCAAAGTCATAGTAAACATATCTGAGGTTTCTTTTACTCAGAAAAGATTTTGAAATTTCTCAGTGACCTGTGGGCCATTGTTTTGAATGCATACTCTGCAATAATAAAAGAGAAAATCCCTCTTGAAATAAAATAAAATGAAATAAATAAAAATGAAACTTGTCTGTATTGTATTTTATTCATTAATATAAAATAATGTAAAATATCATTGCTAATATTTCTACTCTTTTCACATCATCACAGAGAATAAGAAGCAAAAAAAGAAGGAAAATACTGTGTTCTGGTTGGCAATTACCAGGAATAATGTAGGTATCTTTTCTTACTACTTTTGGGTAAATTAATAGGACCCATGTTCAATCTTCAGTTCAAAAAAAAAGAACCAAATACAAAGGAAACTCATTCAACTATTCTGAGTTTTTGGATCTATAAATACATGGAAAAATCAAAACAAAGAAGTTATATAGCATAATAGATTAAGGAAGTGAAATTAAGTCTGGTGCACCCATTTTTTTTTTCAGAAAACTGAAGAAATTGGAAAGCAAAGTATTACTTTGTAAAAGCAAAGAACTCTTAAGACTTTGTAGGTTCACTTAAACATGCTAATTGTGACTTTCGACAAATTATTTTAGTTTCTTCACCTGTAAGAAGATAGAATACTTTTTAAAATTTTAATAAAGTTACTATTGTCATTATGATCGATGCTCCTGCAATACAAAAGCACAAAATTTGCTCCTGCCTTTACTGCATTTTTGGTAGCACGTTATGGGCTGGGAATCTTAGAGGACAAAGGATAACACTAAAACTGCACTGAATATTTAAATTTAATCACCCTATTCCACATGAGTTACTATCTATGTTTTTTTGTAGTTATTGTTTTGTTTTCTTTTTTTATTATTATTAAATGAGCTGAAAAGCTCCCAGATTCTGAGAGAGTTTTTCCAACATGCACTAACATGATCCAGGGCGTATGTCCCAAAAGAAGGTCCATTTGAAAAAGAAATTCTCAAAATATTCTTAAGCAAGCAATAAAGGATCCTACTTGGGTTTCTTAAAATTTATTTTTCATATTTCATAGACTTTTAAACTACATCTCAGAAGTCCAAGTCAAAGAGAATTGAGAAGAATAAAAGAAAGATGAGAACAGAAGAGAGAATAGAAATGTTTTGTTCTTATAAAATTGATTGATTTTTATGACAGCAATATTTGTTTATTATAGCATAAAATAAATGTATGACAAGCATTACCATCACTCCCCATCTATATGTCAGGTCTTTCCTGTTCAGTCAATATAGGTGCTGATATGAAATCAAGGTGTATTTGGTTATATTCATACACACACACACACACACACACACACACACACACGGGAAAGTTTTCTGTCATCACAGTCACAAATGTAGAAGATCTGTGCCTACCTATAACTATAACTTTATGTCTACATCTGTTACATTGAAATTTCGACTAGGTTTCTTAAACTCACATGATCTTCTTCCCACATCATCTGTTAGGGATCTAACATTAACAGCATGAGATTTCACTGGATACTTTCACTATGGTTGAGAACACCTTTGTATTGAGGAAACATTCAAATTGTTTCCAGGTTTTCATATTACTCTGATGAGCATTAAAATGATATTATGAATGACCCAGTAAATATGAACCTAATATCTGAACAAGTCTAACTGGCCTGTGACATGAGCACTTGGGAAGCTTGTATCCAGTGTGGGATATGAAGCGTTCAAGGGCAGACTGCACTATGCAGCAAGGCCCTTTCTCAAAAAAATATTTTTTGTCTATGCATATAGAATATCTGTATTTATTTTATGAAAGATTTATGGCTAGATATTTCCTTTTATTTACAGTAATATAAATAGAGCTGTATTAATTTAAAATCAATGTTTTATACTTGGCATAAAAAAAAGCAGTTGAGAGGTCGCGCACCCGCCAGATGATCTCAGGCAGGCAGGCAGGTGAAGAGACCCCCTCCGGAGTCCTTGGGTCTTTACTGGGTCTGTTGTCGCACAGTCCGGGAGGTTGCACACCCGCCAGATGATCTCAGGAAGGCAGGTAGGTGAAGAGACCCCCTCTGGGGTCCTTGGGTCCTTCTGGGTCTGGTGCTATGCAGTGAGGGAGGTCGCACACCCACTGGGTGAGAAGCAAGTATCACTTTGATTCCCAAACCAGGGAAAGATACAACTAAAAAGGTGAACTACAGACCAATCTCCTTAATGAATATAGATGCAAAAATCCTTAATAAGATACTAGCAAACAGAATACAGAGGATTATTAAGATCATCCATCATGACCAAGTCGGATTTATTCCAGAGATGCAAGGGTGGTTCAACATACAAAAGTCAATAAATGTAATACATTATATTAACAAAGTCAAGGACAAAAACAATATGATCCTCTCAATAGATGCAGAAAAAGCATTTGATAAAATTCAACACCCATTCATGATAAAAACCCTGCAAAAAATTGGAATAGATGGTCTATACCTCAATTTAATAAAGGCTATCTATGAAAAGCCATCAGCCAACATCATATTGAATGGCCAAAAACTGAAAACCTTCATGTTAAAATCAGGAACAAGACAAGGATGCCCACTATCACCACTTCTCTTCAATATAGTTCTGGAAACATTAGCCACAGCAATTAGACAAGAGAAAGAAATTAAAGCAATAAAGATAGGAAAGGAAGAAGTTAAACTATCATTATTTGCTGATGATATGATACTCTACATTGAAGATCCAAAAAACTCCACCAAAAAACTTCTAGACTTAATTGACAGATTCAGTAAAGTATCTGGATACAAGGTGAATACCCAAAAATCAATAGCCTTTCTATACACAAATAACAGACAGACAGAAAGAGAAATAAGGGAAAAAATTCCTTTTACAATAGCATCCAAAAAAATGAAGTATCTAGGAATCAATCTAACAAAAGAAACAAAAGATCTCTACACTGAAAACTACAGCACTCTGAAAAAAGAAATCGAAGAGGATATAAAAAAATGGAAAGATATCCCCTGCTCCTGGGTAGGAAGAATCAACATAGTGAAAATGGCCATACTACCAAAACTGCTATATACATTCAATGCGATGCCAATTGAAATTCCAACACTATATTTCACAGAACTAGAAAAAAGAATCCAAAAATTCATTTGGAACCATAAGAGGCCTAGAATAGCAAAAACCATTTTAGGCAAAAGACACATGGCACCAGGTATAACAATTCCCAATCTGGAACTATACTGCAAATCCACTGTGATAAAAACAGCATGGTACTGGCAAAGAAATAGGCCTGAAGATCAGTGGAACAGACTGGAAGACACAAAAACAAACCCAGATGTACTCAGCTACCTCATCTTTGACAAAGTTACTGACCATCCTCAGTGGAGGAAAGATAGCCTCTTTAATAAATGGTGTTGGAAAAACTGGATGTCAACCTGCCACAGATTAAAATTAGACTCTTATCTTTAGCCATGCACTAAATTAAAATCCAAATGGATTAAAGATCTAAATATTAAAACAGAAACATTAAACTTGCTGGAAGGTAAGTTAGGCAGAACTCTGGAAGACATTGGTATAGGAAAAGACTTTATGAACAAATCCTCAGTAGCACGGGAACTAGCAGATAGAATCAACAACTGGGATATCATCTTACTAAAAAGCTTCTGTACTTCAAAAGAAACCATCAGCAGAACTAAGAGACAATCTACAATGTGGGAAAAAATTTTACCAGCTGTTCCTCAGACAAAGGACTATGATCAAGGATATATAAAGAACTCAAATCAATCAGCCCGCCCAAATATAAAGACCTGATTCAAAAATGGGCATCCGAAATGCACAGACACTTCTCAGACAAAGAAGTAAAAGCAGTAAGTAAATATATGAAAAAATGTTCCACATCACTGATTATTCGAGAGATGCAGATGAAAACAACACTGAGATTCCACCTCACCCCACAAAGAATGGCTGCTATCAAGAAATCACACAATAACAAATGTTGGCGGGGTTGTGGGGAGAAAGGAACCCTCCTCCATTGTTGGTGGGAGTGCAGACTAGTGCAACCACTATGGAAATCAATATGGAGATACCTCAAAGAGCTTGGACTGGAGGTTCCATTTGACCCAGCCATCCCTCTGTTGGGTATCTTTCCAAGAGAACTAAAAGAATCATATCACAGAGAAGTATGTGCACCCATGTTTATAGCGGCACAGTTTGTAATAGCTAAATCTTGGAAACAGCCCATTTGCCCATCCGTTGGAAACTGGATAAAGAAGATGTGGTTTTTCTATAAAATGGAATATTACTCAGCCATAAAGAATGAGAAAATAGATTCATTCATAGGAAAATGGGTACGTATTGAAGATATACTCCTAAGTGAAATAAATAAGTCACACATGTGTAAATACCGAATAGTTTCCCTGGTGTGAATAATCTGCAATAATACATTAGATCCTAATAAGATTACTGACATTTTGAAAAGGGAAGAAAGGAGCTAAAGGTGTAGGGAAGGTGGATTGGGTAGGGGAAGGGTAATAAGGGAAAAGAAAAAAATGTGAGATAATGAAAAGATGAAAATAAAGTGTTTGTAGATGGGGAGGGGAGGAGGGAGTGAAGGGAGGACAGGGACAAGGGGAAAAATGAGAATCAAGACTTGTCATATAGAGGTGCAAGATCCCAACAATGAATGTAACTGTTCTGTATCCTTAAAATGTACCAATAAACTCAATCAAATCTGAAAAATAAATAAATAAATAAAAATGCCTGGGATTGTTAAAAAAAAAAAGCAGTTGACTTTTATGGTTTAAACTTGCATCTACAATCATATAATAATTGCTTCTATGTTCCAAGAGCATGGCGTACTTTTTTGGGGGGTTTGTATTGTTTCGGTTGATTGGTTCATTTGGGATCATCTGCATGAATAAACATGTCACCTACCAGCACAGACAGATTTTATCCCTCCCTTAAAAGTCTATATACCCTTAAATAAAAGGAAATACCTCTTAATTTCTTATTGCATTAGCTAAGACTTCCATTATAATGATGAATGATAGTGTTTTTGCCTTGTTCCTTAGCAAGGAAATATCTATTTCCCACAATTAAGTATGATGTTAACGATAGGTGTCTTTTTTTTTTTTTGAGACTGGGTCTCACTATGTAGTTGAAGCTGACCTGGAACTTACTATGTAGTCCAGGCTGGTCTCAAACTCATAGCGATCCTCCTGCCTCAGCCTCCTGAGTGCTGGGATTACAGGAGTGAGCAACCGCGCCCAGCCTAGGTGTCTTTTGTAGACATTACTCATCAAGTTGAAGAGGCTCCCAATCCATTTTCAGTTTGCTGAACATTTTGTCAGGAATCTAAAGCTTGTCAAGTATTTTATTACATTAACTGATTTTCAATAGTTTAACCAAGTATGTATCCCTGATATATATATCTCACTTGGTTTTAGAGTATAATTGTTTTTATACATTGTTGAAATAAACTTGCTAACATTTTTTGAGCATCTCGGTCTGAAGACTTCTTCATCCTGTTTGTTTCCAGAGGAATGCCAGTCTCACAGAATGACTCACTTGCTTATTTCTACATTCTGGAAGACATTGTAGAGAATTGTCATAACGTCTAAATGTGTGATAGAAACCATCAGTGCCCCTGTCTAGGCTTGGAGCTTTCTGTCTCACAAGGCATTAAGGATTGATTCACTATTTCTCATACATATACACTTAATCAGCTTATCTACATTTTTCTATGTGGCTTTGGAAAATTGCAGCTTTCAAGAAATTGGTCAATTTCATCTCAGGACAAAGAAAAAGAAAAAATACAGACAAACTGGACTTCTTCAAAATTAAAATTTTTGTGCTTCTAGAAACAATTTAGAAAGTGAAAAAAAAGAATGAGACAACATATTTGCAAATCATATATCTGATAAAGAGAAATGATTATAGGGTGTAGTTACTTTAGTGAGCTGTTGAATTCAGTTTGCTAGATTTTTGTTGATTTTTTACATTTACATTCATCAGGAATATTGGCCTTTAATTTTCATTTCTTGTAGAGTCCTTGTCCAGCTTTCAATCAGAATATGACAAACTTGTAAAATTAGTTTGGGAACTGGTCCATCCTCTTCAATATTTTGAAGAGTTGGAGAAGAATTGGCATTAACTTTGCAAGTGTTTGGTAAGTTTCAGCAGTGAAAGACTTTTCTTGTTGCACTTTCTTTGTTGATAGGGTTTAATTACTAACTCAATCATCACTCATAACTTGTCAGGTTCTTAAATTAACCAAGGAAGTGAAAGACTTATACACTTGAAATTACACAGGCCTAATGAAAACATTAAAGATATATATGTAAACAGGATTGCATTCATTAGAGTGATTATTATTAGTAAAGATGTTCATATTACCCCAAATGCTATTCAATGTTATTCTCAGTGAAATCAAATGGCATATTTTTACAGAAATTAAAAATTTTCTAAATCTTGCATGAAACACAAAAGACCCAGAAAAGCCAAAGCCTTCTTGAGAAAGAACAAAGCTCGAGGCATCACACTTTCTGACTTTAAACTAGATTACAAATCTCCAGTATTATTGGCCTTGACCATGATGTCTTTGACTATGACAGCAAAAACCAGAGGCAACAGAAGCAAAAAAAAAGATGTGTGAGACTACATCAAACTAAAATATGCACAGTGAGCCTAAAATCAACAGACTAAAACATCAATATTACACATTGAAAGAAAATATTTGTAAACAATATACAACATAAGGGGTCAGTATCCAAAGCATCTATGAAATTTATATAACACAACAGTGAGAAAATAATGTAAAACATTTTATCTTACTTATATAACACATCTTGAAGAAGTTTTCATATTTTTTTCCTTAAATCTATAATAGAATCCTCAAGAACAAAATCTGTAAATGTAGTTTCCTTTTTAGAGAAGTCTTAAATGTGAATTCAGGTTTCTAAATTAATAAATCATTCTACCATCTTTTTTTCTTCAGTGACCTTTAGAAGTTTGTGTCTTTGAAGAATTGATGTTTTTATCCTAAGTTACAACTTTATTGGACTACAGTTCTTTACAAGATCACCTTAATTCTTTTAATATCTATGGAGTCTGTAGTGATAGCTTCTTTTCCAACCTTAATATAGTAAATTTAACTTCTCATTTTCTTATTTAGCCTGGTAAGAGGCTTATTACTTTTTAAATTTTAATTTTATTAATATATTTCATATATACATAATGATCACATTCATCATTGGGAATTTTTACCTTACATGCTATATCTTGATTCTTCTTTTTTCCCCATTCCCCTTCCCTCCTTATTTACAAAAGTTTCCTTTCAATTTTTTCCTTCTATTCCCTTTTTTCCTTTTTCTGTCTTTCTTTTCCACTCCCCATTCCTTACCTCTTCTCATTTAAACATTTTCTTCTTGTTTCACATTTATATTTTTGTCTTTATTTACTCTTACAGTTTCTCACACCAGAAAAACGATACAATACTTAAACATGTGTGTCTGATTTATTTCACTTAAGAGTATTGTCTTAAAGTGCATTCATCTGCAAGAGGCTTATTACATTCATAAGTTGTTTACTGACTTTTATCTAGTATTCTTCCCTTTTAGTTTATTTATTCATATTTATTATTTTCATTTTTGCTTGACTGGACGATGGTTTGCTCTTCAGTTTTTATATTTCCAGTTCCTTAATATGGCAACCTACACTTTTACACTCATTTTCTATTGAAACATATGCACAATGCTATGACTTTCACAATATGAATATCTGAGGCTGAATACCTCAAATTTGGCTGCTATATTTTTGTGTTTCAATTCAAAATATTTTCTCATTTCCTTGGAGATTTCTTATTTGATTCATTGGTCATTTAGATAAGTGCTGCTTAATTTCCAAATATTTGCTGATTATCTAGCTATCTTCTGTTATTTGCTTCTCATTACATCTGATTAAGGCCAACCAACACACTGTGTATGATTTCTAGCATTTAAATCTATTGAGATTTGTTTCATGGCTCCGGGTATGGTCTGTCACAATGCATATTTTATACACATTTGAAAATATAGGATATTCTGATGCTGCAGATTAGAAGCAGCAATAAATTTCAATTAGTTATAGTGTAATTCAGTTCTCTATTCTTATTTTTCTCTTGTTGTGTTAATTATTATTACACCATCAATGGCTAATATATGCAAGAGTAAAATCTTCAACTATAATTTTACATGTATGTGTTTTTTTGCTTTCTGGGTTTTTCTGCATGTACTTTAACATGCTAAGTATATACATATTTAGAATATACATATTTAGAATACATATTTATGGGAAAGTTGATTGTATTATCATTATGTAATATTCCTCATAATCTAGGATAATGTTTCTTGTTCTGCACTTTTCTTTGTATAATATTAATAAAGTTACATTTTTGGTTCGTGCTCACATGATACAATCTTCCATCGTTTTATTTTAAAACAATTTTATATTAAATTGGATATTTTTAACATTGCACTGCTTTATATTTTCATTGAAATTTTTGATCTGAATTTTTGTTTTACACAGTGTAAGCATGTGGTTTTCCTTTATCATCCAAATATATATATAATTTTATCAGCACAGTTTATATAAAAACTCTCAGTAAAGGTGAGTGGTACTTTTTTACCATATCAATTGTTCATACATACTCGAACTTTTGGAGTTCTTTTATCTATTTTCACTGATGTATTCTATTTTTTTCCTAGATCTATCATTCAATTTTAAGAGTTCTCAGTGAATAATTCTACAAGTGCTTTTTATAAAGAAATCTACTGTCTCGAAAAGCTTATGACCAGAAAAATCTAAAATCAAAATCCCTCAAACTTTCATCCAAAATCATTCAATTGTAAAATGCCTTTCTCCCTTCAAAACTAATATAATCTATTTACTTTCACCTGAACAAAAAGACTGCAGAGGAAAATGTTACTTGTTTTGTTTAACACTGGCTTTCACATTGTCCTAAAAATACAGAGGAAGCAACTGTATTAATAGATATGTTGGTCCTTATTTCTTTCTGTCAAATTTCAATGGTGAAAATTAGATGTTCTATTCAGGAAGCAAGGTTAAAGAATGTATTTATATACAGTTGTTTATTTGGTGGTGTAATATCCAATAAAGCCTTTAAACTCTTATTTTCTATTCAGACATGTTATATACTCTTTGGAGATATGTAACCAGATGTAATATAATATTAATAATTTGTTGTAGTTTTTGCAAACTAGTTAGGTAGCCAGCATAGACAGTGGCATTTATCGGTGATATAAGTCTATACATGTCTAGTGTTCAATGAGGAATTTAATTCATAAATACTTGAGTTTAGCAGTGCATAGTAGAAACTGTTTAAAGAGCCATGAACTTTTGGCTCATGTATTAAAAAAGTGTGTTTAATCTTTATTACTACCCTGTGACTAGGGCTTGGTATCTCAAATACATTATTGATGCAAACTATGCTGAGAGGTTAGTTCACAGAGGCTGGGAATTTGGGCCATGACCAGTTCAAATGGTGCAATAATAGTAAGTGTGAATGTTACAGGTTGTATCTGGAATTACAGTTAGTGTCGGTATAATTAGTTGAAATGAGTTAAAGAAAGGCAAGACCTTTAATCCAGTATGGCTGGTGTCCTTATAGAAGACAGCCATATGGAGACAGAAAATACAGAAAGATCACCACGTGACTCTGAGGCCTGGGCCTAGAGCTATGTGGTTCCAATCCAAGTAATGCTAAATATTATTTTTTAATCTGTATTAAGTTTGTCGGTACATTTTAGGTATACTATACAGTTACATTCATCATTGGAATCTTGTACCTTTACATGAATTATATTAGTCATTATTTTTACCCATTCCCCAGCCCTCCCTTCGGCCCCTTCACCCTTCCTTGTTTACAAAGACATTGTTTCCATGTTTTTCCTTTTCACATATTTTTTTCTTTTCCCTTTTTACCTTTCCACTACCCCTCCCACTTCCTCTACTCTTTTAGACTTTTTGTTCCTATTATGCAATATCAATTATACATTTTTATCCTCATTTACACTTTATAGTTTTTCACACCAAAGAAACTATTCGGTATTTACACATGTGTGACTTATTAATCTCAGTTAAGAGTATGGCCTCAATGTGCAACCAGTTAGCTATAAATGTCTCTAGTTTCTCATTCTTCATGGCTCAGTAGTACTCCAATTTATAAAACACACACACACACACACACACACACACACACATACACACACATCTTATTTATCCAGTCTACAGTTGATGATGGGCAATTGGGCTGTTTCCAAGTGTTAGCTATTACAAACTGTGCTGCTATAAACATGGGTGAGCATATATCACTGTGGTATGATTCTTTTAATTCTTTTTGGGAAGATAGCTGGATCAGATGGAACTGCTAATCCTAGTTCTTTGAGGTATCTCCATATTGATTTCCACAGTGGTTGCACCAGTCTGCACTCCCACCAGCAATGGAGAAGGGTTCCTTTCTCCCCACAACCCCACCAGCATTTATTATTGGTTGACTTCTTGATAGCAGCCATTCTTTGTGGGTTGAAGTGGTATCTCAGTGTTGTTTTCATCTACATCTCTCAAATGACCAGTGATGTTGAACCTTTTTTCATGTGTTTATTTGCTGCTTTTACTTCTTTGTGAGACATGTGAGTTCATTTCATTTCATGCCCATTTCTTAATCTTTATATTTAGGGGGTGTGAGTTTTTTAGTTCTTTATATATTCTAGATAGTAGACCAGTTATTGTGAGACATGTGAGTTCATTTCATTTCATGCCCATTTCTTAATCTTTATATTTAGGGGGTGTGTTTTTTAGTTCTTTATATATTCTAGATAGTAGACCAGTTGCCACCAACTAGTAGATAGTGTAGTGATTTTTCCAGTGTCTGGTCTTTACTTCTTAATCATCATCCCATGAGTAGTACTACATGGTTTGAATTCACTGTTGTTGTATAATTGTGACCTGATGTTGGTGCCGTACAATAAACAGTCCTTAACCAGCTTCACAAACCACACCCACCCCAAATAAAGGGACAGTTTTGGGGTGCATGCAGCCATGCACCATTCTTATACACCCGATGCATTACTTTTCTAGAGAACTGCTGTTGACGAAGTGCTACAAACTTGATGGTTTGATGAACAACAGAAATATGTTGTCCCATCGTTCTAGAGGATAGAAGTCTAAAATTAAGATGTCATCATGGCCGTACTCGCTGAAAATCCTTCTCATCCTCTTCTAAATTTTCTGTGGCTTATTTGCAATCTTTGGCAACATTTGGCTTTGAGCTGCATAGCTACTGTGAGAGTGGGCTAGAAAAATAACTATGCAAGCAAATCTTTATAGTCAAAGGAAAATATGGACTATTTTATAGCCTTTGAAAATATTTGTCAAAATGTTAAAAAATCCTTTGCTTATTCAGATATATAGGGACATTATAAACACAATAACAGAAACAAATATGCATCACACTATAATTTTACATTAGAAAGATTATTAAAGTGTTCTGTCTTTGTATCAACAGTTTGAACTGTGCCTTCTTTCTTCTTATTGTATTTGGGTTTTTTGTTTTTTGTTTTTTTTTCTGGTACCGGGGATCGAACTCAGGTCCTTGCACTTGTGAGGCAGACCACCAAACAGCTGAGCTAAATTCCCGGCCCTTCTTCTTATTGTATAATTTAAAATATCTTTTACATGCCTTGACAAATTGTTATATACTTTTCTAAGTGTGGATCACCTTATGGAAATTTTTCAATTTCAATATCCTGACATAATTTAGAATATTAAATTCTTTTAATATGAAGTTTTTGTCAGAATTACTTCCATTAGAGAATGGTTATCCTTTTTGTTATGGGTACATTCTCCAGGGGTGTTGATAAATTTACCTGCACTAATTTTCTCTGGCTTCACAGCTAAGATCTCCAAATGGTCACAGTTTCTGTTTGTTACTTTCAGCTACATATTTCTTCTATAACTCCATTTACATATGATTCAAATTTCTCTTCCAGTATATTCACTTTTCATTTCTTTGCTGCACTTTTATCTTTGTTGACCAATTCTGCCTTTCAATTATTCATTTTCATAAAATGCTTAATGGTATGAACTGAATGTGTATGTCTTTCACAATTCATGCATTGAAGCCTGAATCCCCAACATCATGATACTTATAGATGAGGGCTTTGAAAAATGATCACATCAGGAGGATGGAATTGGGGCCAGGGATTTAGCTCAGTGGCACTCTGCCTGCCTTGCAAGCACAAGGTCCTGAGTTTGATTCCGGGTACAATAAAAAAAAAAAAAAAAAAAAGAGGATGGTATCTTTCTGAATGAAATTGGTACCTTTATAAGAAGAGATACAAAAGATACTATCATCTTTTTCTCTGCAATGTGAGGATACCATAAGCAAGTACCTTCAAGTGGAAATACTTGAGGAAGAGAGCTCTTACCAAACACCAGGACTGCCAGTGCCCTACTCTTGAATTTTCAAAACTTTAGTACTGTAAGAAATAAATTGTAGGCCCCCTAGTCTATTGGAACCTGTTCTATATTAAGGTAGCTACATTACTGGGCAGGAAAGCAAAGCAATTGTATGCTTTGCTAACTGCAGGTAAAGTAAAAATGCACACAGTAACGTTCACCAATAGACTTTGAAAGAAATGACATGTTTGGCCAGCAATTATATTGCACATCTGTTATTTACATAGTGATTTGTAGACTGAACATCTAGCATGGAATATGATGCTTTATGCAATTACTCACAGTTAATGTATCTTGGTAACTGAAAGTTGAATCCTCTTTGGAGGAATGGTGTCTTTTTACTAAACCATAGCTAAAGTTCATATATACTGAAACCATTTCAGTGAAGATTATATGAATATCCTTACTTATGCATAAGAAAGGTATTCAAGCTTACACCACAGGGAATAAGGTGAGAAGAGGAAGTAAATATATAGGGTAGTGGTTCTCAAAGTACAGTCAACAGAACAGGAGCATTGGTATTATCTGAGAGCTTGTCATAAATGCTAGTATCACCCCTTACCAGAAAGACTGAATAAAATACTCTGCCAGACAGGCTCAGCCATCTCTGTTCCAATAAATTTACTTGGTCATTCTCATACTAGAATTTAGGACTCACTGATACCACAAATATGAAATAATATGCTTGAAAGTGGTTTTAATAATCACTTCACATTGTAAAGATGCAAGACACATCTCCCAAAGAAATTCTTTAGTGTTCTGTGAGTCAGGACCTCCAGAGATAGCTACCATGTGCATAGGCTCCTATAAGTTTATATTAACTAAAAGTGCAAACTGATGGGAGAGAACAGCATAACCTGCTCTAATCTACTTTTCAGGTCATGAATGATCCTGTTTAATAAAGAACATTAACTGAGAGGCCACAAAAACCACACTGTCAGTAATTGGTGGAGAAAAATTTTAAGATCAGCTCTTTTTGCCTCAAAATTTCATGCTCTGTAACTTTTATTATACTGTTTATTCATGGCTTCAGGGAAGCCCAATGAAATAAGCAAGACTTATTCATGGGTTTAAATTCAAATTTTATAATTAAGTATGTTTATGTGTGTGTGTGTGCGCCCTTGTAAATAATAATATCTTCTCATGTGAGTATTGGAAGGATTGAGAGGTAACCTAGGAAAAGTTTCTCGTTCAAGCAATTATACTTGATAAGAATTCAAATATTTTCCTTAATTCTTCCATGGATTCTCATCCAAGAATACAATAAGTACTTAATTAAAATTTCTGAAATGAATCAATCCTGCCACTGCCATCTCAATCAAAATATTTAGAGTTGATCCCATAATCACTTCCTGACTGTGGGATGTTTTAACTGCATTTTCACCACTTCTTTGAAAGTAGTAGAAATCTCCCTCTTTGCCCATTTGTAGTGCTAGAGCAAAATATCTACTAGTAGTGTATATAGATAGTATATAACCATAGTATAAAATGATGTGTAGTATACAAAGAGCAGAAATTTATTTTCCCATGATTCTGCGAACTAAGACATCCAAAGTCAAGGCACCAGTGGGTTCGTCATAGGAGAAGGCTACATCCTACAGCGAGGAGGAATCCTGTGTTCTCTACGGCAGAAGATGAAAGGGCAAGTTAGCACAAAACTATTCGAAGCTTCTTTTATAAAGACCTTCGTTCTATTCACAAGGAGTGGAACTCTCACGACCTAATCACTTCTGAAATGCCTCTTTTCTCGATACCGTTCTATTGGCCATTAACTTTCAATGCCTTCGTTGTAAAAGGGACACAGACATTTCACTACATCCTAACTACATACAGATAACCAAGTTTTGCACACTGGAATGGGACTAAAAATGATGATGTGTGTAATCCCTGTCCATGTTGCATCCCTTCACTTTTCACAGTAGCTGAAACATGGAGTGGATGAGGTACCATCTTGGAGAATGCAGGTGAAGACAAACCCACTGTGTGGATGAGCTACAGGAAAGAAAGATGCTAAGCATTTGATGGTTTTTCAGAGTGGAGATGTCATCCCATTTTGGACTTTTATGAATGAAAGAAATAACCGCTCAGCCTATATCTTAGTTAATTTTCTCATAGCTGAGTCACGATAGCCAATACACACAAGTTCAAGGGGCAAAGATTTGTTTAGGCTCACAGTCTTTGGGGTTTCAGTCCCTAGTTGACTGGTTTCAAAGCAGGGTGACAGGGTAGAGGAGCATCACAGAGGAGAAACAGTCCATGGCAGAGTAGCAAGCAGCAGCCTACTTTCCTTCTTTTCCCCTTGTATTCCATCCAAGCTACAAGCCTATTGATTGGTGCAACCCACACCCAGGGTGGGGTTTCTCATTACCCACATTGAGAACAATACTAATCCAATCAGGGAACTAATCTAATCACAGACTGAATCCACATTCACACACCCTAGATCTAGCCACCTTCTAAACCCCTACATATGAGAGGCTAAATACATACATGAGGCTTTGGAGGGACATCTAGATACCGACGATAAACAGCCTACATAAGCTGTTTTTCATCTTGGATCAATGTACTCAAATGTATAATGATGAATATAAATTTGGAAATGTCAAAATATCAATTTGGAAATGTCAAAATGTCATTATGATTGTAGTATCTGAGATCACCAAACTTTTTCTATGAATGATCAGCTGTTGCTTTCATACTTTCAATCCTACTCCAAAGTCCTTATTCTCCATAAAGACAACCCAGGAAGTTTTCAAAGCATTAATATGATTATTTGAGACACAAAACAGTGTAATAGCATTGTCTACATTGTATTGGAGATGAACTGGATGAAAGCATTGTACATAGAGAAATTAGCTACAGTTGAAGATCTCAGTATTATGCAATATGGAAAAAAGACAGCTTATTGGGAGAAGACATAAATTACCTGTAAGAAAGGAAGAAAGGGCTAAAATGAAAAAAAAATGGCTGGGTGAACATATGAAGGTGTCAGAAGTTGGGAGAATCAGTGCAAATCTGGGAGTGGAAAGTGAGATAGATCCAGAAAAGTGCTACAGGAACAACGCTATAAAAATTTGATGCCCTATAGTGCTCTCTGCATGGTGCTAAGGCTTGCAGGATTGAAAAATTTTTCTTGCATGCATTTTAAATGCTTTGATTTGTACTTAATGACAGGGAACTTGTATATGCCACTCAGTAGAGATGGATTTGTCCAAGGCCCTGCTAAATCAATGCATATTCACTGAAATCTCTTGTCATTGTTCTGTCACAGAAAGCTCTGCCTCCATTCTGCCATGTGGAGATTTGGCTAGTCTGTATCTGTATTTGTAACCAGCTGGGATTTTACTGGCTTCATTATGCCATTTATTTATCAGTAGACAGTTTTCCTGTAGTCTTTGTTTTCCTTGGTGGAAGTTATACTCCTTTTGTTTGTGTTATAATGGAGAACAAGTCATTTCCTTTTTCAGCATTAACAATTCCATCAGTCATGCACTTTGACTTATAATTCTGAGAGCCTTTCAGCACTTTTAGGACCAAGGAAAGATGATATTACTCTGAGCCACAATAAGAAATTCCCTCAGTAGTTCATATAAACCAACTCTCTGACTCCAGTTGAACATCAGCTTCCATCACTTATAGATAATATCTTTATCTTTGCTTTATATTCACATGGCATTGATGGGGACTACATTTTCTATGCGCCTAGAGGAAGAGAAAATAGATCTTTTCAAGACAAAGAGTCTTACTTCTCCTTCCTACCAAGATTTACAACCAAAGAAATCTGTAAACTGATAATCTCTGTAAGCCAGAGTTCTGGCTAGCCGTGATCGTTGAAGGCTGGAGGTGGTTTATATGTTTTCTCCTGCTGCTTAACAAATGACTTCAAATTTAGCTTTAAAGTAATACAAGATATGATCTCATAGTTTCCATGAATCAGGATTCTGGGTCCAGGTTAGCTGCTCCTTCTGCTTGGTATTTCTCCAGATGGTTGAATTCCAGGAACCCGCAAAAGGTATGAGAACATCTGAATCTCGAGGTCCTCTCCTAAGCTATAACTATTTTTAGTTGAAGGACCGAGATCTTCAGTTTCTTTCTGGCTGCCTTCTGGAAGTTATGCTTAGCCCACCATGACTGGCCAAGTGATCGACTCCAAAACATGACAGATTACCTTTTCTCTTTTTCTTTTCAAAAAATTTTATTAGTGAATATTAAAATTACATGATGATGGAGTTTATTATTTTTTCATTTGGTACATGTATTTAGCATATCTTTATCAATTTAACTGTTCTCTTCACCTATCCTGCTTCTCTTCCCTAATTCCAAACATCTACCTCCTAATTTCCCTTCTTCACTCCATTTTATTATTTATTTACCATTGTTTCAGTCTCTCATATAATAGAAACAATCTGATGTTTAACTTTCTCAATCTGATTTCACTTAATATGATGATTACCATTTCATCTATTTTCCTACAAATGCTACGATTATATTTTTTCTTTATGACTGAGTAATATTCCTATTTTCTTTATCCATTCATCTATGATGAACATGTAGGCTTGGCTATTGTGAATTTTGTTGCTATACAGATGGGGTGGCATACATCACTATAGCATGTACTCTGTAATTCTTTTGGGAATATGCCCAAAAGTTGCAAAGATGGGCCAAATGGTATTTATATATTTAGTGTTTTGAGGAACCTCCATACTCATGTCCATGGTGGTTGTACTAGTTTACATTCCCACCAAAAATGTAGGATTGTTTCTTTTCTAGAATGTAGGACAGTCTCTTCTCTTTCAAGTACTTCTTACCTCTTTTAAGGTCATGCTCCATTAGATCAGCTGCACCCAGAATAATCATCCCTTTGATTAACCCAAAGTCATCTGATAAGAGTCTGTAATTACATCTATAAAAATCCCTTCATTTTGCCTAATCACAGGCATAATCTTCCATTTTATTCACAGATTTTATGAGCATACAGGAGAAGGTGGAATTTTAGGTACACTCTTAGAATTAGTTTTATCAGATCAGACACATTAACTTATAATTTAACTTTTCATGCTTGTAATCCACCCTCAGATTCACTATCTTAAAACAATAATAATTGATTATAGTTTAAGATACTAAATGGGAAGACATACTGGAACTGAAATGAGCTGTTCAAGTTTTCTTTCATTTCAACTGGATTTACTCATAGAAGTGCAATGAACTTTTAGGCTTTCTTGGGCTTCTTGATCATAGGTGGTCTCACTCACATTTCTAATGCTTTGCTAGAACAACAAGGGCAGATAGATCACCTTTCTTCAGAATGTGGAAAACTACCTTAGCTTCTTCACAAATTAGGAAATTGAACTCACAAGAAATGGAAAGCATCTGTCAACTATTGGCTTGTATTTTGTTTGCTAATGTTTTTTTATAAACAAAATTGCACGTCCAAGCCAAATACAAGTAGAGGAAAATATTCTTAATGAGACAAGCTGAAATGTATTACAGATTTTTAAAAAATTTGCCTCATCTTTAGAAATCTAAAATTAGTCAAACAAGGCACGAGGAAGGCCCCTGGGTATAGCAGTACCTTGACATGAATAAAGAACCACATTCATGTTGCACAATATACAAATACTTGATATCTATAAAGCAGATAATGATTTTATGATTTATCTGCAAAAACTTAGTTCATCTTTTTAAACTAGAACATGAATTCTGTGTGTCATATTTTTCTGTGTTTCTTTGAGCTTTTAATCTTTCTTCTGATTTCTTTTTAAAGCAACAGCTCTCCTTAAACATGCAATTTTGAAAGATATGAATCACTATTTCTATATTACTTCATAAAAGATTTTGTAAGTACATGCACCCTATGACCCCTTCTCATTCCAGCTTCATCAGAAACTAGGCTATACAATTAGAATATGTAATTTTATTCAATTATATTCAAAAACCAACCAGACTTGGACCTCTTCCCTGAGGACATTGAAGCCATCAGCATTCAAAGAAAATGACAAATGACTCAGAAAATCTGATGGTAATTCAGGCAGATCTCTATAATGAGGAACTACAGGAAAAAGTGAAAACTAAATAAAAGGGGGAATATTTGTTTTTAGACTTTATTTTTCTTAATAAAAGGAAACCAAAGTAAGAAAAATCTCAAGGGTAATTTCTAAGTAGAAGAAAATAAGGAATTGCTGATTCAAACTGAAATACAGACACTGTCTCATGAGGTTCTAAAATGATAGTAATAAATATTTAAATTCAAAATATGAGCATAAGCTGGTTAAAGTGACTGTGAGAAAAGAGGCTGGACATTATCTTTGTATCAAAAGCACATGCCTCATTGTAGATTGTCTCTTAGTTCTGCTGATAGTTTCTTTTGAAGTACAGAAGCTTTTTTAGTAAGACGATATCCCAGTTGTTGATTCTATCTGCTAGTTCCTGTGCTACTGAGGATTTGTTCATAAAGTCTTTTCCTATACCAATGTCTTCCAGAGTTCTGCCTAACTTACCTTCCAGCAAGTTTAATGTTTCTGTTTTAATATTTAGATCTTTAATCCATTTGGATTTTAATTTAGTGCATGGCAAAAGATAAGAGTCTAATTTTAATCTGTGGCAGGTTGACATCCAGTTTTTCCAATACCATTTATTAAAGCGGCTATCTTTCCTCCACTGAGGATGGTCAGTTACTTTGTCAAAGATGAGGTAGCTGAGTACATCTGGGTTTGTTTTTGTGTCTTCCAGTCTGTTCCACTGATCCTCAGGCCTATTTCTTTGCCAGTACCATGCTGTTTTTATCACAGTGGCTTTGTAGTATAGTTTCAGATTGGGAATTGTTATACCTGGTGCCATGTGTCTGTTGCCTAAAATGGCTTTTGCTATTCTAGGTCTCTTGACAAAGGACTATTATCAAGGATATATAAAGAACTCAAAACAGTCAGCCTCTCCAAATATAAAGACCTGATTCAAAAATGGGCATCGGAAATGAACAGACATTTCTCAGACAAAGAAGTCAAAGCAGTAAGTAAATATATGAAAAAATGTTCCACATCACTGATTATTCGAGAGATGCAGATGAAAACAACACTGAGATTCCACCTCACCCCACAAAGAATGGCTGCTATCAAGAAATCACACAATAACAAATGTTGGCGGGGATGTGGGGAGAAAGGAACCCTTCTCCATTGTTGGTGGGAGTGCAGACTGGTGCAATCACTATGGAAATCAATATGGAGATACCTCAAAGAGCTTGGACTGGAGGTTCCATTTGATCCAGCCATCCCTCTGCTGGGTATCTTTCCAAAAGAACTAAAAGAATCATATCACAGAGAAGTATGTGTACCCATGTTTATAGCGGCACAGTTTGTAATAGCTAAATCTTGGAAACAGCCCATTTGCCCATCCATTGGAAATTGGATAAAGAAGATGTGGTTTTTCTATAAAATGGAATATTACTCAGCCATAAAGAATGAGAAAATAGATTCATTCATAGGAAAATGGATACATATTGAAGATATACTCCTAAGTGAAATAAATAAGTCACACGTGTAAATACCGAATAGTTTCCCTGGTGTGAATAATCTGCAATAATACATCAGATTCTAATAAGCTTACTGACATTTCGAAAGGGAAAGAAAGGAGCTAAAGGTGTAGGGAAGGTGGGATGAGTAGGGGAAGGGTAATAAGGGAAAAGAAAAAAAATGTGAAATAATGAAAAGATGGAAATAAAGTATTTGTAGATGGGGAGGCGAGGAGGGGGTGAAGGGAGGGCAGGGGTAAGGGGAAAAAATGAGAATCAAGACTTGTCATGTGGAGATACAAGATCCCAATAATGAATGTAACTGTACTGTATCCCTAAAATGTACCAATAAACTCAATTAAAGCTGAAAAAAAAAAAAAGCAAATGCCTAAC
The DNA here is from genome assembly GCF_012274545.1 of Fukomys damarensis. Classification (NCBI taxonomy): domain Eukaryota; kingdom Metazoa; phylum Chordata; class Mammalia; order Rodentia; family Bathyergidae; genus Fukomys; species Fukomys damarensis. The sequence goes on along the minus strand of NW_022900947.1, from coordinate 16,599,655 downwards.
CTCCATGTGGTTAAGACATCTAAATATGTATCTTATGTTTACACTTAGGTTTACTAAGAACCATGAATATAAACACAGACATTATCCATACTCAGTTTCCCTAAATTACATTTTTAAATACAACTCTGTATCACTTACCTACCTAAAGCAGAAACAAAAGTGCAGATTGTTCCTCTTCAATCATAGGATAAAATCCAAACTCCTTATCCTTTTAAGCAATCTGATCATAATCTAAGTTTTGCAAAAGCAACTTGCACAATGGCACCTCATCTACCTAACATAGGCTATTTATTATATCAATGTTTTTGCTTTACTTTCTCCCTTTACCACCTGGAGAATTCATTATTGGAGTCTTGAACAATTTCCCAGGGATTACTACATTGTTTCTTTCTTTGTCTTTCTTTGTGCTCTAGAAGCTTCAGACTATTACTTAGATGGGATTTAGTCTCCAGCACACATTTGTTTATTATCCTGTCTTCCTCATTAGACTGTGAATAACTCCAAGACAGGGGCTTTGCCTCATTCACTGCCGTACTTATGTGTCTAGAATTTAGTACATGCACATTTTGTAGGAATGAATGAATCTATCACTCAATGGATAAATAAATCAATGAACTTTTTGGTGATGCATAAGGGACTCAGAGCCCAAATCCTCCAGTCATCAAAAGCACTAACCGGTTTTCAGTGGTCTATGGGATCCTTTAGGAACTGCTTGTTCACATTACCTGTTTTGTTTCCTGTATTAAGTCAAATAAATTAGTAATGAATTATAGAGTAAACAGGCAGTGTCTTCTGGAGACACTCTAGTCAGCATGTTTGGGCCATATATGAGGATGTGTTTTGATTTTACTAAAAGAGAGATTACCCATGCACTCTAGATTGCATAGAAAATATCTGATTTATACCTATTGTTTTGGAGTAATTATTATTTGTGACCCTTTTCACTATCATAGACATTATTCTTGTTTGAATGATGAATTATATAAGCATGCTAAAGCTGCAGTCACTTCTTAGATTTATGTGTCTAATCCACAATAATATTTACTGACTGAATTTAGGACTACAGATAAAGGAACTGGGATATTCAGATTTTATAGTAGTCCTGTTACTAGCTAGTTGAAGTATGCTTTACTTTGGTTCCATTTTATGGAAAATGAAATAGAAAGAGAAGAAATAGCATAATATATAGGTTAAGGTTTCAAAATTTTAAGTTTGATAATTGTACAAGATTAGTGTAAATATGCATAGTATAGAAAAATAAAATGTACCGAACATCCCTATACATTATTGTAGTCATTACGTTTGCTTTCACTTTAGTAAACTTTTTACAAGAGCTGCAAAGAATAAAATATTGACTTGTTCAACAGTCACTCCTTTTCTTTGTAGTAGAGGTACAAGTGAACAATGTATGGTAATAGTTGCTGGATTAGCAACAGAAGACAGAGTGAAAATGGAGAGAATCAAAGCAATTCATAAATGGGATAAAATAATCTAGAAAAAGTAGTGGGTTGAATATCATTACTTCCTTCTTCAGCAGGAAAGGAGAAGGAAAGTGAGGAATGATATTTTATTAAAAGAAACAGATTACCTCCAGAAAACCCAGAAGATGAGGATGGGATGACTGACAGGTTAATGAAACAGTGTAAGAAAACTATGACTTAAAAAGCCCAGATCACTGCCCTACTCATTTCACTATGCAAAAACCTGTATAGCATGGAAAGAATGAGTGTGCAAACTCAATACTGTCAACAGTGTCGTGTCAAAACATAAATGTCATCACCCTATATAACATCCCACAGTGGCTTATCTACCATTGTCCATGGCATACATATATGTATATATATTTATATACATATAGTTACATATAACAACATATAACAAATACATTTTGTGGTACTGGGTATTTAACTTGGGCCTTCACACTGGCTACATCCTAATTCCGTTTTTATTTTATTTTATATTTTTATTCTGAGAAGGGGAACACAGTTGCTAAGTTGCTCAGGCTAGCCTCCAACTTGCTGTCCTCCTGTCCCAGAGCCCCCATCTCCACCCCGAGTGTTCAGATTACAGGCAGGCACCCGTAGCTCATGGTATATCATTTAAACATTTTAATAGTGAAACATTTCCACAGTAACCCATGCCCACTAAGTATCTGTCTATCCTCCCTTTGGACCATTTACATGTTCCCTCTCAGCTTGTGTAGGAAGCCTGTTGACAACTGAGTACCCATGCAATACTCTTCTATAAGTGTATACATGTACTTGACTTCATTTGTAATGCTTGAAGATCTTTTTTTTTTCATCCTTCAAAGTTCAGCTTTGATACCACTGTCACTCTGCTCTTTCCTTCCCTTGGACCTCAATTTATAACCATATATCAACTTGTTCAGACTTAAGAGAGGTTGGACAGTGTTTTTATTCCCTGGAACCTGGCCGATACATTTTGTATAATTCCACTGTCATACATATCAGCCTATTCTGCTGAGTTGTTAAAAACATGAGTTATGGAAGCAGAAATATTTAGATTTTGGGGTCATAAGCCATGTATCTATGAAGGCTTTTTAAAATTTTCTATTAGGCTTTGTGCTTTCATCAAAACAGAACAAAGCAAAAATGACAATTTAAAAATAAACAGTAAAAATAATATCCGTCTTATATGGTTGTGCTGAGAACCGAGTGAAATAATGCACAGGAGTCATTTCCCTCAATACTTAGAAGTCAATGAAAATTAGCTGTATTAATACTTTTCTCCCCAAAATGAAATAAAAATTTTCATGACTCAGTTTTGTGTCTCTAGCACCTTCCAGGGTTCCTGCCTTGTCTGAAATATTTTAATTACCCATTTCATTTCTTTCTTCTGCTCTGTGCCCTAAGCCTACAAGAGCTGATCAGAAAGTCTATGGTTATTTTAAAAATCATTGTCCAGATATTAAACCTAAGCCACCCAACAAAGAAAAGTAGATAAGTAGGTAGGGATGGGAGTACACACATGCCCATCAACTTCTTCCTCCTTGGTCGAAAAACAATCCTGTCTTAAAAGGGCAAAAAAGTGACTACTACATGAGAATAGTCTCTTGCCTTCTAATTACCCTAATCAATAAGAGATCACTTCGATTATTATCCTCTCCACTCTTCTCACATTATACTTTCTTTGTTCTCTTCCACGTGAAATCCTTTCCTTACCTCCTTCAGATTTTGTGAGAGAAATTGGACCACATTCACCCATTATTCCAGAGTTAACTCAAAATGTCATTTCAGAACTATGAACAGCAGGCCATATATATTCTCTATACCCTCCTGCTCGATCTACAGCCAAAGACATTTCCATTATGCTATGTCTTTGCTAGAGCTTGACCTTGCTACCTCTCTACTCATGGTGAAAGAATCCACATGATAAAAAAGACAATAAGAGCTGTATTCAGCACCACTATATCTATACTGGTTTTCAGATGATATTAAAACAAGAAAAAAAGAAATGCAGGTCAAGAATTTTAGATGAGAAAAGCTCTTTTGGTCGGGGGAAGAAATCTGTGAGAATAAGATCTCCGGCCATATAGCTGAAGGTATTAACAGAATGAGGCTCTGAAATTTAGAACTAAAGCCAGCTCAACTTAGAACTTAAACATTTTTAACTTTATATGATTGATACTTTAAAATTTTCCTATTTTTTAAACCCCTAAGAATCATGTTAAAAATGTTTCTAGAGAAAACACATGAAATTGGATTCAAAAATAAGGTGCTGGGCTTCATTCTGCCAATGTAGCCTTGGCAACATTTCTTTCTTTTCCTAAGCCTCAGTATCTTGATCTTTGGTGGGAAATGTTAGCCTAGATAATATCTCATTAAAGTGCTCATACTTCTACAAACTAAAACTGATAAATGCATCCTGAAATATTCATGTCCTTGGACAGAACTCTTTCACACTTGGATCCATGCTAACAAGTTTGGGATTAACAGATTCTATAGCTTATAAATTCTCACAAGCATTAAAATTCATCAATTCCATGCAATCTTTTGAACTCACCTATTCCTTTAGCACTTAAGATCATAAAAACCTGAGTATGTTGAATTCCAATTTCTAATAAGCAAACATTTGACCATGAAAAATGATAGCCCAGAATATATTCTTAGCAACTAATGAGCAAGACAGAACAAAGACAATATTAAGAGTCTTCCTAACATGGACTACCAAAGTGGTTTCAACCCCACAAAATGCTTCCTGCTGACAGACATTGTATTAACTCTAATATTATACAACTCATTGCCAGGGTTTTCATCCAGATGGTCAGTAATCAGGAGCTCCTTGCTGAGCAGCCCTTTGGGGGATGCCAAGGCAGTTGTGTAGTTCTCGTGATCCTCTTGGATGTCAGCCAGGCTGTGCCCATGTGACAAGTGTCCTGGGGACAAACACCAGCCAAATGGTCAAAGCATGGTCATTAGGCTGAAACATCATGTGACCAGGAAAGCTCCTTGAGCTAAGAGATGATGATGTAGCATATCATTTCCCAAGCTCCACGATGCAAAGCTACCTTTCTAGTAGGATTGTTAAAAGTTATAATAGAATGCTTTTCATTTACCTTGCCATGATGTCTAGTTACACTTTCACTGGAACTGAAGAATTGGGTAGCTTCTTGTTAACCAAGCTTTACATAACCAAATTATTCTATTTGTATTTGTAAAGGTATCTGAGACTTTTTTCCTGACATTGGTAAGAACACTTGCAGGATCTTAGTATCTAAGAACTTTTTAGTATTTCTCCTTTTACATCATTACAATCCTTCCAGATGAATCTGTGCTGTCTATGTTTTTATGAGTCAGATCTGCAGAATTTTCATTCTTAGTATTGCATCTAGTTGGAGAAAAGTGAAAAGAATCGATTAATGAATTCCTAAAGCATTCTGAGTTCTGTGGTATACAGTGGAGAATATGCGTAAGGGAATTTGTAATCTGCTGTTACACAACAGTTGAGTTTACTCTCCTGAACCTTAATAATGTGAGCTGAGAAAACTAGAGTGAGTCTTCAGTAGCACCAGCATCTATGTTTCATGCAAAAAATGAAAGCAAGTGACTTTAATTTTTTGAAATCTGTCCAGATGGCATATAACTTGTCACAAAACTTGAAAATGCTTCTTCAAACTTATGAATTATTGGAAGGTAGAAGGGTAATAAAAGATAAGGGTGTATACATTTTGGTAGAAGGGTAATAAAAGATAAGGGTGTATACATTTTCTAAACTTATATATATATATATATTTTTTGGACCAGGGATCATATAATATTTAAATAGTACTGATGATACTTACTGCTGCTTACAAATGTGATCTTTGTTGTAAAACCTTTTAACATTATAGAGTATAATAAAAATAATACTGAAAATAGCTAAAACCAAAAGGAACATTGTAGATATTTTGGACTAGAAGTATCTACTTTTATTTCTGTTCCATCACACACACACATGTACACATAATCATTCTAGTCTTCCACAAACTTGAGACACCTTATTGTTTTTAATCTGATGTTATCATTTGGAATTCACCTTTAAAATATTCTGTGCCTTTAAATATTTTCAGCAACATGGATTCATATGAATAACCACAATTTGTGAAATCAATCTCCTTTTATTAGTTAGTTGATTCTCAATTCTTATCATTACAAATAATGCTAAAATAAACTTTCTAAGGGAAAAATCCATTTACAAATATCACATTATTTTTTATGTAAATTTCCAAAAGTGAAATTACTTGACCTAATTCCAAAAATGAGTTTTTAGAACTTGAGTACAAGAATACATTGGAATAGTCTTATAATATTTTTTAAATGAGAGTAACAGAATGAAGGTCTTTAGAGGTACACAGAATTACAGAGAACACAAAAAAGTTCTGATTTCCAATTCCAGACAGGCAAAACTAGTCCAGAGAATAGTTTTCTTAGCAAAGATGGTTAGAATTTAAGATGAGAGTCATAGTGTAAATCTCAAATCTGTGTCCTTATGTTTCTCTCCTTTCCTCTGACAAAGGTTTTTCTTTGCATTATTACATTTTAAGGAATAACTGGGGAAGTCTACAAACATAAGCACTGGCTCCTTTCCTATGAGGAGAGTGCAGTGGAGAGAGTCAGCTGCTGTAGCTATCTGTGTGCCAGTGCAGGCCAGAAACAGACACGGACTCAGCAGTCCTCTCATGCTTTCTGAAGACAGAGCTAGTGGAGTGAGACAGTCCTGTCCTTCCCTTGAAGACATCTTATCATTTTCCGCCCCTGATCGCCTATGGATGCAGGGGAATTATTAGCATAAATCCTCCCATAAACAACTCAGTCAGCTGAAGTACCAAAATTAAGCTTCTTAATTTAGCACTTTGATTTGAAAACCTGCTTCTCTCTCACTTCCAAGTCAGGTATTTATAAAGGTTTTCACTTATCTGACGGAGTCCAGGTTCTTCCAAATAACTTGCCCCTGCCTCTGGGAAGTACTTGCTCAGTAGCTCGCCTCCTGGAGCAATGAAGAAAATCATCCTGGGGACAAAGGGCTTTGGGCATTGCCTAAAATAGGACTCCAAATAAAAGGGCCCTGCCTTCATCACAAGGCTAGAGCCATCCAGGGAAGTCACTAAAGCCATCAACTCGTGTTTATTGAACACCTGGTATGGTATGTCTGGCAGTGTCTAGGGGCTTGGGATGAGATGATTTAAATTAGAAATTCACAAATGTTGCCTACTCACAGCTTCTGTGTAGATCAGAGCCAAGTGAGGTAAGAGCTAAAAGGGACGCTAATCTATTCAAATCTTTCAAAAATAACAGTATATTATATAATTTTTGCATTTTCTATACTGTAGTGTTGGAAGAGATAATCAGTACAACTCCAAATCTTATCCATATCCCAAACACCCTTTCAATTACATAAGAAGGAATGAATCATTTCATTCCCTATGAATTGAGTCTTTCAGTGTATTTTTGTCTTTAGAAGCATAGGCCATATATAGAAAATAGTTATTGTCCAGAAGTTTGGATTAACTATTTTATACCTTCATTTAGATGAACAAGAACTTCTCTGTGGTAATGTGAACCTGCTACCATAGTAAGTTTTGAAGACCAGAGTGGTCAGATATTTGAAAGTGCATTTTAAAACTATGAAGTGCCCTTTCTTTCCATATGGGATTAGTTGTTTGAATATAATTGGTATTAAAAGGACACCATGTCTAATGATAATTATGAACCTTACCTGTTGCTCATTTATCAAGCTCATCCATAAGGATCAATGATAATAATGAGCTGTGAAGGTCATACTTGGCTAGCCACAACAGCATGCACCTACAAAGTTCACAGTGAAACTCACCAAAGGGAACAGTCACATTGAGAAAACATGGAGGTGCAGAAAACCGGAGCAATTGGAAATAAGAAAAGCTATGCAACACTCAGTTTGGCCATTTTCTGTTTGTCCCTATGCAAGTCACTCTCTTGTGTGAGCTTCTGTGCCCACAAACAGTGCAATGTAGATGGAGGCTATGGAGAAGAAGGTCGCCCAGGCCCCAGTGTCCTTGAGTTGAACGATTTGACTGTGGCACTCACAGCACAAAAAAGAAAGAAGGCTGAGATCCTATTCTCACATTTAGAAATAAACAGTAGGATAGTCATGAGTTTCCCAGAAATGGGGAAGACAAATTTGATTAAAGATATGATGCAACAATGAAGGCAAAGTGACTGTGCCTCCGCTGATTGCTGAGTGACAGGCTCCATGGGTGGCCCTGCTGGCCCTGAGAAGACAAACTATATTTGCAGTCAGCATGAAACAGACTGTAGGTCAGAAATGAGCCCCTGTAGCTACACTTGAGTGACTGGATAGCAGCCTTGTCAGAAGTGTCTACACTCAGGGGTAAGAACAGGGATGGGCAGATGCTGGCCATCTTTCCTGTCCTTTAATATTCTAGACATTCAGGAAGAAAGTCTGCAGCAGAGAGATTTAAGCATTGGTTGCTGGATATGCTCAGATTTGCTTGGCAAAATGCAAATTTGCACTACTTGAATGTTAAAACACCTCTTGTACTCCCTGGCTCCTGCCTCTTTGTACTTCTTTGCATGCAGTTGAAAGCCTTTTTCTGAGGCTTAGTCTGAAAATTGTTGCTCATGGATATCAATATCCTGATTTGTCTACTTTGGATTGATAACAAAGAAAAGTTCTATCCTCTTTAATATAAGTCTGACTGAAAGGAGCCCCTAATTATCTACTCTTAGTGGGAAATCTCCATCTTTCTCCAGCCCCTGGCCAGCACAAATTTGCACAGAGAAAAATCTCCTGGGAATTTAATAGACATTCTCTTCTCAAACCAGTACATACACAAACAGAGGAATAAGGAAGAAAAAAAAATGAATGTTATAAGAAGATATGAATTAGCACAACTATGTAAATAGGAATAGCTCATGGAAATGATTTTTTTTCAAAATTATAGTATTGGGAATTTGATGGGAATGTAACTATCACCATTTCCACATCCCTCAGTAAAGACTCAAGAAACCTAGGGTCTAGGATGATAAAATGAGCTGTTTGTGGTTAGCCAGCTACTCTACAATAAAAACCAGATTAAAATCTCAGATCTCTATAATGTATTTATTTTTTAAATCCATTTGAAATTGCAAAATCTTAAAATGGAAGCTATGCCTTTATTTGTAGAAGGATAAAAAATTTTAACAATGCTGTTGAAGAAAATTCATAAAAGTTACACTTTCAGGCAGAAATATGTTACTTCATATTAATTTTAGGGAATGGCCTTAAAAAGACTGAGCTATGAAGTTTCTTAAAGAATACATTTTTTCCCATTGGAATTATATAATGAGAAGTTCACATAATTAAAACTTCTCTGACAGGTATCATAAAAAGCCATCTGCTACCTAAAACTACGAACAAGGACCCTGAACATTCTTCTTCCTAGTGAGCTCCAAAAAACTATAAGAAGCCTTGGTGAAATAGTGGCCCAAGGATTAGAATATAACAAGGCTTAGAATACTAAGGATAGACACCAAAAATATAATTCTGTAGCAAAGCGTACAGATCTGATAATTGTAACCTGGCTAATGATCTCACAGATGTGTTTCAATGTATTCCAGAGATTTAAAAAGAGAATGGATCACTACAAATCCATCACCACAGCTGGAAAACCAACTTCCAGTTTTCACTCAACAGAATACAATGTACAATCATCACTCACATATATCTCCAAGACATATGTACACATCCACAATGATATAGAGAGTAAGGAAAGACCAGAGAGGGAATGGGATAAAGGAAAACACTTGTATGGAATGTTCTATGGATCAGGCTACTGGGATGTCTAAATTTCTCCAAAAGCAGGTGAAGCAAATATTCTGTTTGCCAATAGGGGCTGAAATTCATAGAGATTAACTTACCCTAGGTCAGTGGTGGCAAACCCATGGTACGCATGCCACAGCAGACTGTGTGCTATCCTTGAAAGCTCCAAAAGGTTTGCCATCACTGCTCTAGGTCATAAACTATAATTAGTGATAAGAATAAGAATTCAAACACATGTGGTTTTTCTATAAAATGGAGTACTGCTCAACCATAAAGAATGAGAAACTAGAGACATTTATAGCTAAATGCATGCACATCAAGGCTATACTCTTAAGTGAAATAAATAGGACACACTTGAGTAAATACCAAATAGTTTCTCTTGTGTGAAGAACTACAGTGTAAATAAGGTTCAAATGGTGTAATTGAGAGTGTGAAATAGGAAGAAAATGACTAAAGTGGAAGTAGGAGGGGGAGGAGAAGGAAATGAGGGAAAAGGAAAAATATGAAAAGAGGAAAAAATGGAAACAAAGTCTCTGTAAATAGAGAAGGGTAAAGGGGTGAAGGGAAGGCAGGGGTATGGGGAAAAAAGAAGCAAGATATATCATGTAAAGGTACAAAATCCCAATGATAAATGTTAACTGTCTTGTTTGCTTTAAATGAACCAATAAACTTAAATGGGAAAAAAATTCAAACATATACATATATGTCTTGCAGAGGAGAGGTAGAGATTCTTGTGAACTATGATAGGAAACTCTTCGGGTAATTTAACCATGGCCTATGACTAGCTGTCATTCTAGAACAAGCATGAAATTGGTCATAGAAAAATGACTGCGATCAATCGATCGATAGATAGATGGTACATAGACATATTCATAAATAGAATTAAAGAATTCTAGGGAAATTAAGCTACCAGTTAAAACTAAAATTTTAATAGCAAATTAAACCCATGCCCCAATATGTTTTCTTTTTGAAAAAGCGTTAGCCTTTGCTAAGAAAAGCATAGGTTGAAAAATTAGTGATTTCTAAGGCTCATTTTACCATAATCTTATGGGGCATGGAAGCAAACAGACTGTAATATGGCCACCATGATGCCACACTCATGAAATGTATATTTTCTGTATCCTCTGACCTTTGAGTGTAGATGAGAAGTGACCAGAGAGTTGCAGTGTCACTTCCATAATTCTATTACATTACATAAGTTTCTATCCAGCTCTCACATTCCTTCTGTTCCTGAAGAATCAAGAAGCCATGTTTTAAGATGCCTGACGGATACTTACAGACAGTGTGTCGGAGCTAATGGTTGTTTCCAACCAACATCCAGAAAAGTCTTATGGTCAAGTCCTGAAGCAGTAACAAAATGAATTCTTCCACCAATACAATGAATTTAGAAGTAGGTCTTTCTCCAGTCCCGCCTTCAGATTGGCACCTTCCTTGCAGCCTAATCTAACTAAACTATGCCTAGTCTCTTCTACTGAACCACAGAAACTTTAAGGTAGAAGTTTTGTGTAGTTCTAAGCTACTAACCATTTAGTAATTCAGTATACTCTATGCATAACATTCCTTTTTAGATTAAATTTATTGGTACATTTTAGGTGTGCATTATGATCAAATTCATTATTGGGAATTTGTACCTGTACATGATATATCTTTGTTCTTATTGGGTCCCCATTCCCCTTGCATGACATTCTCTTTCCATGTTGGAAAATCTCAAAAAGTTTAGTTATTGAGGAATCTTGTGCCCAGTGGTATTTGTTGTTGCTGGATGCATTTCTAACAACAATGACCTTAATTAAATAAATGAGTTAGCAATTTGGTCAGCTGTTACTAACACATGTGGCTCTCACTGGAGAGAACTTCCAGAAACAATTGCTCTCAGCACCATCTTTTGATGGCACGCTCTTCCACCCTGTGTTTCTTCTGCCCTCAAAGAGTTCCAGATTATCTGTAACCACAACCCTTTTTATCACCACTAGGAAACAAATCATTCCAGAGCCCTAATCAACTAGGGCATCCATGTAACTCATTGCCCACGTTGAAACACTATTAATAGTAGAAAAAGTACCATTAGGAATTAGACTGGAACAAGAAGCATAAACTGGGTCTTTCCTAGATAAGTAAGTATTCATAGTCATCCTACCTTTAACCACCTTAGTTCAGCCTCGTTGGTAAGAATGCTTTGGAAAAACACACTGAAAGTCTTTGGAATTTTTTCTAAACTGAGGGGTTCAAATAGTACGCTTAGAGCTACTCTTATGATGTAACAGATTATATGAAATAGATCAACTACAATTGCATTTGTAATCCACTTCTGGCAGGACTATTTATTACTAGTCAATTTATCCTCACTATGGAACAAAATGCCTGAAATTCACTTGGCATCACTCAACTTATTTCTAGTGGAATAAATAAAGATATGACTAAGCTTTCTCTCTATAAAAACGTTGGTGCTCTGTTCCACAATGTAATTATTTCTTGCCACTGTCTAGAATGACTAAAACTAAATGCAATACAAAATGTTGATGAAGATGTCCAACAACTGGAATATTTCTACATAGCTGGTAAGAAAAAAATGATATAGATGATTTAGAAACAGTTTGACTCTTTGTTATATGCTAAGCATACTTTTCATGCTATCTAGCAATACCATTCTTGTGTACTTACTTAAAAATTAAGATATATCTATTCAAGGATTTATTCACAAAATTCACAGCAGTCTTATTCATAGTAGAGAAAACCAGAAATAATAAAAATTCTATTAACTAGTGAAAAGATAAGTGAATTGTGATATAATAATACAAAATGAAATGATGCTCAGTATTAAAAAAGGAACAAACTACTGATACACAGACTATAGATGAATTTCACAGACTTAATTCTGAGCAAAATAAATCAGGCAGAACAAACTTAATTTATCTGAAGTTCAAGAACAGGAAAAACCAATAAAGTAGAAAAGTACATAAGAACAAGAGTTGTTTCTGTGTTACATCTGGAAGGGGTTTTTGGAAAGAGACCGGAGGATAATTTCTGGAGATATGGAAATGTTTTCTATTTTGAAAAAAAAAAAAGTTAGATACAATAGGGATATTACTTTGTGAAAATGTCCAGTTGATATTTATACATTTTAATGTATTTAAATTGTATATTTTCTTTTAAAAAGTACAATAAAAAGAGTTAGGTAAAAGATACCTTTTTTAAAAATAGAGTTAATTTAAAAGTATCTGAGGATTTTGCTTTACCTTACAACATTTCAGCATTCCAAATAAGGGAGATGACAACCCCAGAGTTCTACTATGTGATTAGAATCTCCCCCAGAGTATAATTCTTTCCAGACATGAGAGCAACATCAATATAATACATGTCCAGCTCAGAGAAATGTGAATGAGCAATTATCCGAAATTCATGCTTCTGTAAAACCTTGAAAGGAACTGATTTTCTTTTTCTAGGAAAAGAGAAGGTGAAAGGAGCTATAATAGGTATTTTCTGATGTTTGAAAATTTATAATTAGAAAATAGGGGCTTTCTCTGAGAGGCTTCAGTAGGATAGAACCAACAGATAGGACAAGTCATAAGTGTTTTGTAACAGCCACACTGAAGAGGAGCAATTAGCTTGGGAGTGCAAAAATTTATCCATCAGTGGGAGTATCAAAAGGGAACCTTCAGGCATGGCTTTCCCTGAATGTTTCACAAAGAAATTTTGCATCAGAGGTAGGCTAGTCTCTGTTTCTAAGATAACTTGATTCTGTGCTGGGAAAGCTTGAGATCTGAGATTTCAAATATTGATGGGATTCCACAGCGACATATGATGCATATTAATCAATATTGGTAGAAAGAAACAGAGCTGGTTCATTAAATTTTTCATGGCAATGATTTTCACAAGCAATTTCAGCCATGCCCTTAAGACAGCGCAAACTCTCCCACCACAAAGCCATATAATCTCCATTCAACTGCATGTCACTTATTTTAGCTTTTGAAATAACTATCAGATTTGTTAGAGCTTAAATAATCTGTTCTCACACTGTTTATTTTTGTTGGCTGCGGTTTTTACTGTTTTACCAAAAATAAAACCAAACAACTGGTTGTAAAATGTGTTTGTCTCAATAAAATAATGGAGATAATGTATTTTTCCACCCATGGAAATTTTTCACAAGTATCATATCATGTAAACAAAATGTGGAATTAGTTTTTATAAAGAGCTGAGAAGTTTTTAAATTGCAGGGTAGTAAGTGGGAAGTGATGGTCTAGAAAAGTCTCTTCTTCCATCAAACTCTATCTGACAGAGAAGTAATTTTGTAATATTTTGGACCTTAAGATTGATGTTTGAATATAATTCAAGTTGTAGATTATACATACTCTGTAGTTTTCCTGTATCCTTTTTTCCCTTTCTCTCTTTTAACCATGTAGATATGATAGGAGCTATGGCTAACCAGAATGACATAGACTAAAGAAAAAGGCAGTTGTGAAAATCAATTCAGATATCAGTCTCATAAAATTGTAGTACAGGCACTGGAAATTACTGGATGTACTTTTCATATCTCTGTGCAGATTAAATGTCCTCCCTTAACAAATATTATTGAAATCTACTACTATATATGAGTTCCATGAAATGCTTTAGAAACGATGATGCTTTTTGCACTTGAACCTTTAAAAAATGTTTTTGTTTTAAAACATTTCTTTTTTTTGTACTTGAGTATTTAACAAAAAGAGTTAATGGTAATATATTAGATTTTACCAGTGAGTGGATGATTCTCCTTAGATTCCACACAAAATGAAATGTTCTTTAGTCCTGTTATTTGCATTAAATGGTTCATAGATTGAACTTCTAAAATGACCTCTACAAAACTTTCATTCAGAAAAAATAAAAAAATACATTTCAACAGATTTTCGGTTTGAAATAAAAAGTGTCTGGAATGGCAAACAGTGGATACATTTTGGGAAAAACCTAAGAAATGAAGTTAAGGAATTTTCTTTTATGCCGCCTTTAGATTCAGGTCACATTTTTCTTGGTAAGGTATTTTGTTATGGCTGTTCTGGAAGGCAAGGTGAGCTTGATGTCATCATAGATCCTTCAGAATTCAGTGGAGCTAGGCAAATAATTTGAAGCCTTTTTTGAAGTTGCATGCTCCTGATATGCTGCATTTGTGAAATCTCTATAATGTTAAATATGAATGTTCACATATATGCTAGTGTGGAAGACTTCAATCTAGAGTTAAGAAAGATTACCATTTAATTTCTCTTCATTATTTTAATTAGTGTTTCCATAAAAGCTACTCAGATGGTGCGGAAACTGCATCACAGAAATACAACACATAAACAAGAAAAACTAAAAGTAATCACCTTTCAAAAGTCTAAATCTCTGAATAGATTTGAAGCAGTTTAGAAAGTTATCAGCACACTAAAGAAGCATTGATTTATTTTCCACTATTATAGAATTTGTAATGATGTCTTGACAGGTAGATCTGGAAATTTTTTTCCATGCAATTAGGTTGTATAAATAAGATTACTGAAATAAATCAAGTTCACCAATTACTTTTGAAATATTAAAATGGAGGTAAATGCTTGCCCAACTTCAAAGGCATCTAGTACTCAATGCTTTCACACTAAATTGTAATTTCTCCTTCCCAAACATGGTACTTTCTCAGTTTTCAGAAAACCAGCATCTGTCATTCTCCATAACATAATTTGCTGTCAATATGCCCAATTCATCTTTGTTTCATATTCTTTAACCAGTGCCGTCCATTTTATGTTCAGAATGTTCTCCTGCCTGTGATTTCCTATCACCATTACCATCAATATCACTCTAGTCCAAACTATCATCTCTCAGTTTATAATTCTGCAACGATTTCCAATTCTGTTTCTCCACTTTATTTTCCATGTAATAGCTAGAAATAGCTTTTCAAAGAACATACCAAATTATACCTCTTAAATCATTTAATAACTTTGTATTACTCTTAATATGTAGACAAGTTAGCAACAGGGTCAACCTTATGTGGTCTAGATCTGCCTCCATCTTTACCTTTTACAGAAAGCTAATTTTCTTCCAGCTTTTGAAAGCAAATATTACAATGGTTCTGCCCTTTTCTTTCCTGTGGTGGCTTCTCCATCTGGAGTAGCATCGTCCGCTTTGTGCTTTCCCAGTGCACCCTGCAGATACACAAGGGGCAGCCATTCATTCACATTATACCTGAGTAGAGGTCATCTAATAAATGTTAGCTCTAGGGACCTGCTCCTTCACACACTTCTTTGCTTTTTTCTTTTCTACACCTCAGATCTGAGTAGTCATAGGTACCTGTACATCCAACTGTCACTCCGGGGGATGACTCTAAGGGTAAGATGGAGGAAAGAGCAGGAGGTGACGTTAGATGCAAAATCCATTTATGTCACACTGTAGCCAATCATCCAATAGGATGGAAGATATATGGGATGAAACTCATATGTTGATCTCCAACCATCTGCTGCCTTTGCCTTGTTTGATTGGTTCTGAGTCCACTTGAGGAGAAGACAAGTGTTCTGTGAAGACCACCTAACACTGCATCAGGGATTTCTTTGTCCTCATCACTCCAGATTGCTCCGTATTGGAACAGACCATTTCCCAGGCCATGTTTTCTCCTCTAAATATACTCATGGCTTCTCATATACTTCTAGACTATTCTCCTCTCATTGAGCCAAACCTTCTTTTATAGGCTTCCTCACTAGCGTTGTGCTTATTACTGCAGCAAAAATTTTTTTTGTTAAGGATTTGAGTAATGTCCAGCCTTTCAACTACTCTAGACACTCTTTGAAGGGAAGAAATCTCTAATTCTTTTTTCATTACTGAATCCCCAGTACCTAGCATAGTGCCTACCTAAGAAATGTCTGTTGAGTTGGCTTTATGAATAAATGCATGTCAAACATTCTTAAGTAATTAATAATAAAAACTCAATTGGATGGCACTCTTTATAATTCTGTACACTCCAAAGTAAATCAAATAAGCAGAACTTGAAGGTTGGACAAAACTTTGGGTGACTGTAAATTCACCAAATATTTTATCGTTCAGACTTTTTCTATTTAGCAGAACTTCCCCCCACATATACACACTATTTCATGTTCTACTTTGTATTAATAATTAAATATGGGGAATCCCAGAGAAGAGGGCTAAAGAGTACTTCATCAATTGATACATAAAATATTTGTCAAGTGGCTATCCTACATTAGGACAAAGTGCTTAACTTCTGACAGGGGAGCTTTATTTCTTTAAAAGCGGGGTTACTGTCTTTATCACATAACATCCTTTAAAATTCAAAGAGATAAAACATGTGAATTTCCCTGCATATCACCGGGTTATTTAGGCACTCAGTGATATTTTTAAATTGTACTTTAATCATTCAGTGCTATTTTTTGTAATAACCAGGCAGCAAAAGAATATTTTTATTATCTCTTCTTACATATCAAAAGTTTCACAGAGTTTAAGGGATCTCACTAAGGTCACTCAGAAATTTGCAACAGAACACAGGATATGTTTTTCTGATTTCTACTGCACTGTATAGTTATACAAATTAGAGAGAGAGAGAGAGAGAGAGAGAGAGAGAGAGAGAGAGAGCTGTCAAGTAACTATGGAGATAACCTTTGGACCTGAAACAAACATTTTGACATTTACAATCAAGTTGGATAATACTTTTTCTGTATTTCAAAGATTAGCAAGTAAAATATCTTTTGCAATTAAAAGAAAACAAAGTCAAACAGGCCATACAATAATGGTATTCTCTTTCACCATTTCAAAAATGGGATGATCGAGAGGTAAATTAACTTTTCAAACACATTCACCTTTATTTTTTCTTTTCCTTCTGATCTCTTGAAATATTTTCCCCTTGTATTTGCAGCTATTTCATTTCATAAGTGTGGGTATTTTCTGTTTCTTCCATCTGAATTATCTTGCCTTTCCAGATACCCATATATAGATTTTTGCAATTACCACCCTCCCACTCCCTACCATTACGTTACTCAAATACCTTACACCCATCCTCATCACTTTCCCTAATTTTCATTGGCATCTTCTTCTCTGTGTCCTTAACAATGAGAATTCCTCATTATGCACTTCCTTAATTTATGTATATTTTACACAATATGCATTGCCAAGACATCTGGTTCCTTCCAGTCATTAAAGAAATACAGGAAGAAAGAATATTCATTTCTCCAATGAAAAACATTTAAATGGTTACAATAAATTAATGAAAATTCTCCATTAGCTTCTGTTCCCTTTGTTCTGATCTTACCTACTGTCACTTACCTCTCTGCCTGTATTTCTTCCTTTCCTTCTCCATATTATGTTCCAGGTACTTCTCTCCTTGGGATCAGAAAGGCAGAGAAACAACACACAGACCAAACAGATACCTGGTAGTGTGTACATATGTCCATGTATGTTTTCCTTGACCTTAAAGATAAGAAAGGGAAACAAATAATGACAATTAAATATGTATCAAGGAGAGCGAATTGCAATCTATTTCTTTCTCTAATGACCCTTGGGCAGGACCTGTTAGGTTGGAACATATGAAGTCGCCGATATTTCATTGTTTATGACCACAAAACAAATGGGCTGGTCCTACTGTTCAACATAATGAAGGCATTAAAACCACTTGTCAAAAAGTGAAAAATGTAGTCCCGCCAACCAAACCTGGTTGCCCTGGCATTATGAACTCAAATCACCAAAGTATTTCACTTTTTAAATGAATAAACAGGATGGATGTGTTTAGGCCTTCCACAGAAGCCTTTAAATTTCAGCGATCTTTTCTTTCGATGCATCTTTCCTGGTAGACTATAGTTAGGATAAAGTCGAAGGACAGTGCTGCACTTCTTGCCCTCCCCGCGTAGGGTAGGACACGGGAGAAGGAAGCGGTGCCTGCCTGCCTGCCAGTCCGATCCACTCCCTCCCATGCAGAGGCTCCCCGACTCCAACTTGCCAGCCCCACTTCCCTCTGACTGTGCTGCAAGGCAAGCTGAAGTAATTCTTTTTTTTGAGTCAGACAACATTTATCCTCACCAACATTTGCCCAAATCAATACATTTTAATTGAAACTAATGGCAGTTAGCTTAAACCAACAGATTCTTCACTGGCCTAAGTACATTAAATCGATGTATTTCTCAAAATTGCTATATCTTAGGTAAAACAATGCATTTTCATTTTATCCAGGATACATTTTTATTCTACTCTAATCTGCCAAGTTACAGAGTCAGACTGAAGTAATAGCTTTCTTTCTTTCCTACCAGCCCTAAGATCTTGAATGAAAGAAACATATTAATCATTCAGATATATGAATTCGATTTCATTCTGTTTAATATAACAGACATTTATTGAGCACCTACTGTTTGTGAGATACTGTGTTTGACATTCTGGAGGGTACAAAGTGATTAAGATAGAGTTCCTGCCTATAGAAGCTCATAATTTAGTGGTGAATACTTCCATGGGCAGGATTAATTATAACAAGATAAACAGCTAGGGAATTGCATTAAAGGAAGATATTAACTGCAATGAAGGGAGGCAGGAGGAGACGTGAAGAAGATGGCATTTCAGCTCATCTTTGAATGATGGATACCTGTAGCAGGAAGAGCATACTAGATAGATTACACAGAGAGAGTAATATATTAGTTGGGTAATCCCAGCTACTCTGGCCAATGCACCCAATATTTTCAATAACTTAACCAAATGGAAATTAATCTCTAACTCACACAGTAGAGCACAGTGGATGTTCCTCGCAAGGAATCAATTGTCCTTAACTTCATGATACAAACATGAAGGATCGTTGCACCTTATGACTTCGGCATGTTCTGGGGCTTTGGAATCTGCATCTGGCAAGTAGGGGGTAAGAGCTGGAGAGAGCACCCTGCCCAGTAGCAGCCTTAGTGAGGAGGTGATGGCCATGACTTCTGCTCTCATCCTCTCTTGGGGGAACTGACCCTCATTGCTGTGCCTTAATGCAAATGTCTGGGCACTGCAGACCTCTTCTGACAGGTCACACCCACTCATCACTGCATATGACACAGAAAAGAACATGAATGGAAGTGGAAAGATAGTAACTTTGCTGCAATCAAAGGCTCAAAGTGAGAAATATAAAAGATTATGAACATAGCATGAGAACTGTCTGATGAACACTGCAGGAAGATAAAGGCCGAAGTCTGAAGTGTTCTTTACAGCATCCTAAACTGTTAATTCAACACACAAACTCGAGCCACTGAATGCTTCTGAACAGAAGATATTTCATACTCCTAATTATTCTCTATTCTCTATATTAGAAAAGGAAAAGAGTACACAGGGATATATAAGAATGCTGTCCTACTTATGAAAATCTGAGGAGTCATTTCATTCTCGAGGATCCTCTGTTTCTTCGGTAAAATAAGATAGTTGCCCTGGCCTCACATTTTTTACCTTCAACATTTTCTCTTTCCTTTCTCTGGTTATTTGCTTCACAGGTTGTGGACAGAGAAGAGAGCAATATTCCTTCTATTCCATGACCCAAAGACAGACTTGGAAGGCTTCATTGTAACACTAGCATTGAAGGAATCATATAATTTACTTAGGGAAGAGGGAATGCAAATTATTAGTATGCATAGTGTTACATACCTCAGGCATTACTGAGTTAATAGAGTGAGGTTTGTGCAGATGTGGGTGGTCAATGAGATTTCATGAAGCACAAAATATATCCACCTCCATATATAGTTGAGAAAGAGAGACAGAGGGGGGAGAGAGAGCGATTCACTTTCTGGAGACTCAGTAACAGAGTAGAAAGAACATGAATTCAGAACTCTGGAGAGATCTGAGTTTTTAAATCTAGCTCTTTTGTTCCCAATTTAGAGCAAGTTACTCAATGACATAAAATATAACTTCTTTGCTCATACTTCACTCTGAAATACAGCATTAGCTCAGAGAACAATAGTATTTCTATTAACTCTATTACTACTCTTATTAATTATTTTTGACTCTGCAACTGCTAATGATTTCTATCATCATTTCTTTTAAAATGAAAATAAACATTTGTATCTCAGGTTTTATAAGCTCAACAAGAACAATTAATGATACAATAATGTTGTTTTCTGAGGAATTACCATATTTCTCATCTTTATACATTTAAAGGTTGCCTCGCCTAGCAGTTCAGTTCACTTGATAGCTTGGCCTTTGAACAGCCTTCTTTATCTACTTTTTTATTCTATAGAATTTAAGCAATATCATTGTAATGTGAGTAGACAGCTTAAGTGCCCTGTTTTCAGGAAGGCACACCTGTTCTGTGTTGGGCAAAGCTGGCAATCGCATGCCTAATTGGGCACAGGATTGTACACCTCCGACACAGTAGCATTTCAGCAGGTGGGGCCCATGAGGAATGAAATTAACTCTTACCTTGATGAGAGCCCTCCAGCAATTGGTTGGCCTTCAGCTGGAGATTGTGGTCCTCTCTTTAAGTATTCAATTACACAGACAAGATAATTAGCTGTTTGATTATGTACCTAAAATTTACTCATAAATTTGACTGATTGTGATTTTTTAAAATAAATCACCAAATTTACAAAGATTTGCAGCTCCAATTTCTTCCTGTCTGGTTCCCAAGGGATAATATGTGGAATTTACATCGGTCATAAGAATATATAAATTATTTATTAAGTTGTATTCTGTAAAAAAGAGAAAATAATCTTCCTAACTCTCATACTCCTTTTTCAGTGTTTCTGGTTCCCACTTTGTCAAACAAAATTCTTCCTTTTCTCTGTCTCCCAATATGGTTGTGTCACAAACTTCTTCCCATAGCTGAGACACAATACCTGATACCTGTACCTTAAAGGAGAAGAGGTCTATTATGGCTCACAGTTTCAATCCACATTGGCTCCAAGGAAGAGACGGCATGGTTACAGGCATTTCAGAGGAAAAGATGCTCAACCCATAGAAGTCAGGAAGCAGAAAACTAAGGGAGGAGCTGGCATCAAGAATATATCCTTCTTGGTTATGATGCCAGTGACCTACCTCCACCTGGACTCCACAAGTCAGCTACTCCTCCTCCATGATCCAACCTCATTCCAAACATGAGCTTTTAGGAGACATTTTTTATATCTAAATCATCATATGTTGATTTGTCATAAGTTATCCTAAACAAAATTTCTTTCTACTATTTGTTTTTGAGAAAGTAAGGGATTGAGTCTTGTGTTTGTTTTTATGGCAATGATGATATCTGTGAACAAAAAATATTTAATTTCCAGGTTTAAAAAGTAGGTGTTGCTGAGCTTCCTAGAGACCACTGGGAAACTCTGTAGAACTACAGACCTGGATTTGATATATTGACTTGATTCTTTGATGTGAATCTCAAAATACTCATTGTACAGTATTAGCTTTAGAAGTTTTAGAATATATATCATCATATACAGTTTCTGTTCATTTATTATGTACCTGTGCAAGTGCATTATACCCGAACATTGAAGGTAGACCCCTTCAACCTAAGTTTTGGCTCCTAACCTTATTGACCATGTGTTTGAAAACAAATTACTAAGCCACTTCATTTTCAGCTTTTGCTTCTACATAAAAAGAAATAATCTCTGGCTTAGAAATTGTTTGGCTAACTAAACATAAAGCAAGTGTCAAAGTGTATTACATTGATTGCCACTTAATAGCCTTTAAAATATTGATATTAATCTGTATGTGACATAAGCTTCCATATGTTTAATGATTAGATACTAAGACACATATGCTTTACACAGCTATATGACATAAAACTAACTGGAATGTCTCCTTTTCTAGGTTTAGTGTGTGAGACCCCAAAGTGAAACTGATACTGAGTTTCTTACATCAAATATAGGGAGCTGTGTGCTGACAACCCCCATTTTGTCTTAAGGCACTGTGACTGGCCCTACTACAACTGAGTGCTACAAAGACCCTCCCAGGTTAAACAATAAGACTGGGGGGAAAAGTTGAGAATGACTAATGTCTTGGTAAATTCAGGGTTTATCCTTAGAAAATAATGCTAGAGGTTAACAACGTATGAAAGGAGAAAAGACTTGCATCTGTTCCCTGTTAAGTAATGGAACAACTGCAGAATCAGTCATTGTGGGAAAGGTAACTTGTGTCTTCTGAAAGTTAGGGCATATATGAGCATACAGCCATATGAGCATACAAACCATGAAGTGTGGTCTGCATATTTCTGAATATGACAGATTTGCTTTCCATAATTGGACAAAAGAGCTCATAAAGAAACAGGCCTAGGAAGAAGACAGGGCAACTGCCTTATCATCCCAATTTCCTACAGCCCTGAAAGGACATTTACAAGGATAACTATCCAAAGAGTTTAAAGCTTTGAAGTAGAAGTAGCTGTTCCAGGGTGACCAGGTATTCAATACTAAGAGAATATATTGGAGGTCTGGGGCAATGGTAATAGAGTGTGAGTGTAATGTTGCCCATCAAAACTACACACATTCTCCACGTAGACATCAGTTCATTGGCAGACACCACAAATTTTGAATGGATAGTCAAAGTCAGGATGATATCAGCGATATTTTTCTGCAATCAAAAGTTTGGGAAGGTGATCTCTTTCTCTCCTTCTTATAAATCCATCAAAGAGGCTATGGAAAGGGACAGAGGCTTGAATAGGAGGAAATAGGGAAATGATGGTCCTTTCATACCTCAGAGCTCCTTGAAATCTATGAGATGACACAGATTATTTTATTACAGTTGTTGATTACTGAGGCAATGGAGCCCATT
This sequence comes from Fukomys damarensis, assembly GCF_012274545.1. Classification (NCBI taxonomy): domain Eukaryota; kingdom Metazoa; phylum Chordata; class Mammalia; order Rodentia; family Bathyergidae; genus Fukomys; species Fukomys damarensis. Next base: position 16,576,657 of record NW_022900947.1, on the reverse strand, counting down.
TGAGTTTGAGTGACTAACTCAAATTACCAGCCCAAGAACCCAAAGCCAGCAGGTGCTGGTTCTGGGATTCAAATCAAGAGGATCTGCAACTTGTATTCATAATTGTAACCTAGACCAATGTTTTAATAACTAAATCTTACACACATTTTCACCAAAGAATGTGGGAAGTAACTTTGACAAAATTGATTTGAAAATAGAGATTGAAGAAAAACAAAACCATCTCATGCTTACACATCACAAAGTTAAAAACTACTTGAGAGCTCTCCCTCTAGATGCCAGACCTCAGCAGCAGACTGGTAAGAGGCAGAGCCATGTGGGTGCATGCAGCGCCCCCCCCCACAAATCCTCCCCCCAACACCTCTGGCCTACTGGCTGTGCTGGTAGCTGGATTCACACCACAGAAGCACAGTGGGGTCATAAAGGCCATTGTCCTGAGCTCTAGACTTTATTTTTATTTAATTCACACAGTTAAATGTGTGATAGATTTAATAACTACCACAAATTCTCATTTTCTAAGCTGTGCTTGATGCTTTTGTCTTGCTGATTGCATCACTTGGGCTAAGATGTTGTGATTGATCTAATCAGTTGTCCTTCCTGGTATAATGAAAAAGAGAATGCCTCAGAGTCATTAGAGACTCAAAACCTAAAAACAAGCTATAACAAGAAGAAAAAAGTATTAACAAAGGTATCAAACCAAGGACAGTACCAACAACAAAAATAAAAAGGGGAAGATATTCAAACAAGGCTAAAGCACAAACATAGACTTCCAGCTTACCAAGGACAAATTCTCGGAAAAATAAGGTGGAAAAGTCTGATAGTCAACCACCTAGACACCCTGAATTGATAGCACAGGAAGTATTAAGACAGATGAACAAGGCTCTAGAAAATTTCAAAACAGAAATAATTTTCAAGATAACTACAGAGATGGTGAGCAGAATGAATGATGTGATTACAGACTCTAAAACAGAAACATATACAAAATCACATGAACTCAGGATCATGACAGAAGCCATGAATGCCCAGAATAGGAAAGAAATGGAAACTATGAAACAAATTCAAACAGATATCCAGGAGATTAAAAACTCTACTGAAAGTATACACAGCAGGCTGAGCCAGTCTGAACACAGAAAATCAGACATAGAAGCCAGGATGGAGGTCAGTGACCATGAAAAGAAGAATCTCTTCAAAACAGTAAGGGAACATGAGAAATCTATCCAGTAGCTCCTAGATGATACAAAGAAGAATGATATAAGACTGATTGGCACCATGAAAAATAAGAAAGTACAAATGACATTACAAAACTGTTCACAGAATTAATAACAGAAAACTTACCAAACAGAGCAAAAGAATTTGACATAAAATAAATTAGGCATATAGGACTTCAACTAATCATGATTAAAGAAACAAAACAAACAAACAAAAAAACTACACATAGACATGCAATAATCAAGATCCCAGAAACTCAACAGAAGAACAAAATACTACAAGCAGTTAGAGAAAAGAAACAAATCACATGCAAAGGAAAGCCCATCAGAATCACAGCAGACTTTTCAACACAAACCCTCAAGTCAAGCAGAGCCTGGAGTGAGGTATTTGAAGCCCCAAAAGAAAACAATGTCCAACCTAGACTGATGCATCCTGCAAAACTATCTTTCAAAATTGATAGGGAAATAAGATACTTCCATGACAAAGAACACCTGAGAAACTTCATGAATACCAAACCAATACTCCAAACAATTCTAAATAATATCCTAAAAAAACATAATGAAAATCACAACTCCATGAGGCCTAACAGAGCAAACCCAGCAGGCAAAGCAAGAAATTAAAGGGAGAGGGGGAAAAAATTAAAAAGAGCCAAACAATGGGATAATAACATGACAATGATAAGTCAATAAATATCAGTTATAATCAATGTTAATGACCTCAATTCACCAATCAAAAGAAATCAACTGGCAGAATGGATTAAGAAGCAAAATCCAACAATATGCTGTATACAAAAAACATACTGAGTTCAAAAAGAAACTCATAGACTGAAAGTAAAAGGATGGAAAATGATTCTCCATGTGACAGGAACCCATAAAAAAGCAGGGGTAGCTATCTTATTTGCAGACAAAGTAAATTTCAAACCAAAACTAATTAAGAGAGACAAAGAAGGTCACTACATCCTTGAAAAGGGAATGATCCAAGAGGAAGAGATGACAATCATAAATACGTATATGCACCAAATACTAATGACCCCAACTATACAAAACAAATAAGAAGTAACATAAAACATCAAATAAGCACGAATACAAAAGTAGTGGGGGACCTAAATACCCCACTGTCACAAATAGGCAGGCCATCTAGAAAGAAAACTAACAACAAAATACTAGAACCGAACCAAGCTGTTGAACAAATGGACTTTATGGATGTCTACAGAGTATTACAAAATCAGAATATTTCATTACAAAATCAGAATTATTTTCAGCTGCACATGGATCATTCTGCAAAACAGATCTCATATTAGCTCATAGAATATGTTTAAGTAAATGTAAAGAAGTTGAAATTATCCGATATATACTATCAGACCACAGTGCAATTAAACTGGAGATTAACGGCAAAAGAAACTGCAAGAACTTCACAAACACATGGAAATTGAATACCACTCTCCCGATCAGCCAATAGATCACAGAGGAAATTAAAGAAAAAATTAGACAGTTTTTATAAATAAATAATAATGTGCCAATACAACATACAAGAATCTAAGGGACACATGAAAGCAGTTCTACAAGGAAAATTTATGGCAGTGAATGCCCACGCTAGGAAAATAGAGAGAGCTCAAATAAATAACCTAATGCTGAATCTTAAGCTTCTAGAAAAAGAAGATCAAGGAAAACCAAAAGCTCATATAAGGGAGGAAATTAAAAAGATCAGAGCAGAAATCAATGCAATGAAGACTAAAAGAATAATACAAAAAAAATCAATGATTCAAAGAGTTGGTTTTAAAAAAGAATAAATAAAATTGATATACCCTTAGTTAATCTTATAAAAAAAATGGAAAGGCTCAATTCATGCAATTAGTAATGATAAAAGTAAAGTCACAACAAATCCAGCAGAAATCCAGAGGATCATCAGTACCTACTTCAAGAAACTGTACTCTAATAAAATGGAAAACACAGAATAAATGGACAGATTTCTAGATACATATGAATTACCAATGTTGAATGAAGAAAATATAAAAATTCTAAATACCCCAATTACAATCGGTGAAATTGAAAATGTAATTAAAAACTTACTAACAAAGAAAAGTCCAGGTCCTGTTGGATTCACTGCTGAATTCTACAAAACATTTGGAGAACTACCACCAATACTCTTTACACTTTTCAATGAAACTTAAAGGAAAGCAATACTTCCAAATTCATTCCTGGAAGCAAGTGTTACTTTAATTCCAAAACTAGGGAAAGACCCAACTAAAAAAGAGAACAATAGGTCAATCTCCCTAATGAACGTAGACGCAAAAATCCTCAATAAGATGCTGGAAAAAGAATATAGAGGGTCATCAAGAAGATCATACACCATGACCAAGTTGGATTTATCCCAGGGATGTAAGGATGGTTCAACATACATAAATCAATAAATGTAATACACTATATTAACAGAGTCAAGGATAAAAATCATATGATCACCTCTATAGATGCAGAAAAAGCATTCGACCAAATTGAACATCCATTCAGGATAAAAAAAAAAACCTGCAGAAAATGGGAATAGATGGTCTTTATCTCAACTTGATAAAGGTTATCTATGAGAAACCTACAGCCAACATCACACTAAATGGTGAAAATCTGAAAACATTCACATTAAAATAAGGAACAAGACAAAGCTGTGCATTATCACCACTCCTATTCAATATAGTTCTAGAAACATTAGCCACAGCAATGAGACAAGAGAAAGACATCAAAACAATAAAGATAGGAAACAAAGAAATTAAACTGTCATTATTTGCTGATGATATGATACTTTACATAAAAAAACCCCAAAAAGCTCCACCAAAAGTCATCTAGATTTATTGACAGATTTTTGACAGATTCAGTACAGTAGCTGGATACAAGGTCAACACTCAAAAATCAATGATTTCTTGTACACAAATAACAGACTAATTGAGAGAAATTAGGGGAACAGTTCCTTTCATAATAGCATCCAAAAAATGAAATATCTAGGCATTAATCTAAAAAAGGAGACAAAAGTCCTCTAAATCAAGAGCTATACTTTAAAAAAAGAGATCAAAGAGGATATAAGAAAATGGAAAATACCCCTTGTTCCTGAGTAGGGATAACCAATATAGTGAAAGTGACCATACTTCCAAAACTGCTATACAGATTCAATGTAATCCCAATTAATATCCCAAAAGTATATTTCACTGAACTAGAGAAAACAATCCAAAAATTTATTTGGAACCAGAAGAGATCTACAATAGCAAAAGCAATTCTAGGCAACAGAGACATGGCAGGGGGTATCATAATCCCTAACTTGAACAAATAGTACAAAGCCACTGTGATAAAAACAACATGGTACTGGCAAAGAAACAGACCTGAGGATCAGTGGAATAGATTAGAAGATGCAGAAACAACTCCAGATGTACTCAGCTACTTCATCTTTGACAAAGGAGCCAACCATCCTCATTGGAGGAAAGATAGCCTCTTTAATAAATGGTGTTGGAAAAAATGGATTTCAACTTGGTAAAGATTAGAACTACACCCCTATCATTCAGTATGCACTAAACCAAAATCCAAGTGGATTAAAGATATAAATATTAAAACAGAAACATTAGACTTTTTGGAAGATAAGTTAGAACTCTTGAAGACACTGGCATAGGAAAAGGCTTTATGAAAAAGTCCTCAGTAGCATGGGAACTAGAACAAAGAATCAACAACTAGGATCTTATCTCTTTAAAAAGCTTCTGCACAGCAAGAGAAACCACCAACAGAGCTGAGACAACCTATAATGTGGCAAAAATGTTTTACCAGCTGTTCCTAAGACAGAGGTCTACTATCTAGAATATATAAAGAACTAAAAAATATCAAGCCCCCCAAATATAAAGATCCAATTCATAAATGGGCATCTGAAATTAATGGACATTTCTCAGACAAAGGAATAAAAGAACCAAATATATATATGAAAAAATATTCAATATCACTAGTCACTCGAGAGATGCAGATGAAAACAACACTGAGATTCCCCCAGAAAGAATGGCTGCCATCAAGAAATCAACCAATAACAAATGCTGGCAGGGCTGTAGGGAGAAAGGAACCCTTCTTCATTGCTGGTTGGAGTGCAGACTAGTGAAACCACTGGTAATCAATATAGAGATACCTTAAATAACTAGATTAGAAGTCCCATTTGACCTAGCTATTCGCCTGCTGGGTATCTTTCCCCCAAAATTGAAAGAATCATACTACAGGGATATATGTTTACAGTGGCACAGTTTGTAATAGCTAAACCTTGGAAACAGCCCAATTGCCTATCAACTGGAGACTGGATAAAGAAGATGAGTTTTTTTTAAAATATAAATTAGAGTACTACTCAGTCATAAAGAATGAAAAACTAGAGACATTTATAGCTAAGTTGATGCACATTGAGGACATACACTTAAGTGAAATTAATAGGACACACATGTAAATACCATATAGTTTCTCTGGTATGATTAAACTAAAAGTGTAAATAAGTGTCAAAATTTATAATTGATATTTTTTAACAGGAAGAAAAGATCTAAAGGTATTGGTTAAATGGGAAGGGTAGAGAAAGGTAAAAAGGGAAGACAAAAATAAGAGTAAAGGAAAAAAAATGGAAACAAAGTCCTTGTAAATAGGGAAGGGTGAAGGGGGGGAAGGGAGGCTAGGGGGAATGGGGAAAAAATAAGAACCAAGTTATATTACGCTAAGGTACAAGATCCCAATGATGAATGTAACTGCATTGTATAACTAAAATGTACCAACAAATTTTTTTTAAAAAACCTACTTGATAAACTCCCAATAAAACTGGTTTTAAAAGCATAAGTAAAAATTTATATGTCATACACAGCATACATATTAAAAATTGAAGTCTCTTAAAGGACCTTCAATGAACTTTACTAAAAATAATATTTACTGATGTAGTAACGCCTCTAATGTATGCCATTTGCATAATATCCTTGAAAATCCTATGCAGATATTGGAGGAGTGTTGGTAATAATTGAAATTATTGATCATAATATATTGGATTTATCTTTGTTTTCTGGGTGTTCACCATGAGTTTTCTTTATTAAAATAAGGGGAATAAACATAGATGTATCCTCTTAAAAACCATTGCTCATTCTTTATATTTATGTCATTACAGTGGATGTGGTAGAAGCTTGATCACAGGGGATATTTAATATTAGATTGAGGAAAATATTAAAAAGTACAGCACACCAGCTAAAACAAGTCCATACTGGCACTGGGGAGGGTACTGGTGACACGCTAGGCCTCCTCCATATCTAATTTTGATAATATGATTGATGATGTGATTTCTCATAAATGGTGGAAAGAAACAACATCAAAACTAATCACATTATGCTGGCATTTGGAAGTCTAAATAAAAGGTATGTGAACTCATTATAGGAAGATATTTTTTCATTTGAAATTTAAATTTACCAGCCCATCCATATTTGTCTGGGAAACTTGTGAATTTGTTTGTAGATGAAAATGACCAGAGTCGAGTAATCAGTTCCCACTGATTACTGTTTATAACAGGCAGCCCAGGGACTTCCTGGCAGCTACAGATCCGCCCTTACAAATCTCAAGAACAGGCAAGATGATGTGATACCCTTCTTCTCTGTAACTGTGTTTCTCTGTTCCTTCACATGAAGAAATGACCCCCCAGATGCTAATGGAATTACTTAGCTTCCTTGGTGGTTTTATTTTTCTTTAAAAAGAAAATATTTAGAAGTTTTAAAATGAGAGGATAGTAACTTTCATTTTGTAGACTTCTAAAGGATACAGTCCTGGCTGTGCGGCTGTCTCTACCAAGGGGGAAATTAAGTTTAATATAAAAACACACACTAGGAGACCTCAAGAAGTCATTTTTCCAATATGCAGTATTGAAACTCCATAGTTGCATACCCTACACTTAAGCTATCAAGAAATTTAGGCTATTTGAAATGTTACAAATGTGCGAACTACACCCATTATCCTAGATGGGCAATACAATTTATGGAAGATATAATAAATAGGGAGAAATTTAGTATGTTTGTTCAATACAGAGTAGGTAATTGAAGCACAGGATCCAAAGTAAAACCATAAACAATAATTAGATAGTGAAAATGTGAAAAGTTGACCGTGACCCACATAATAATACAGCTGAGCATCAGCAAAGGCAGAAGCTGGCTTGCAGTTGGAAGCAGATTATAAAGGGAATGTATGCTTAATAAACATCTGGAGAAACTGTGATAATATCTGAATAAGAGTCTTGTGAAGAAGAGAGCTCTGGAATCTTAACCTTGCAATCTTCATTTTGTGGAGGAACGTATGATTACATAGATATTATTATGTACATCTGGAGTGGAGTTAGTCTGATGTCTCTGCAAGCCTCGGCACTGAACAAACTGCAATAAAAATGTGTTGCCTTGCGTACCATATCTAGTATCACAGAGAGTTTGCATGTTAAAAGTTCCCTTCAAGGTTATTGTACTGTGTAAGTGCTTGGGTGCGCACAATGGAAAGAGATTCTGTTTGCTTTAAACAAAAACACAAGTTATTGGAGCGATTTAATCAGCTAATATGATTACAAGGGGACTGGAGGATTTGACTTGGAAGTGCATATGGGTGGACAGCCTGGACAATGCACCATTACAGCTACGACACACAATTGTTAACCAGTGTTAACCATGTTGTCAAGAATCCATGTACCAGGTGAAAATGCCTGCATGGCTTATGGTGAATTATGTTTCCCCTAATTGGACGTGGACAAGGAAAGCTGGAATACGTCTCTTGGAATTTTGCTTAAGAATCATATGCTTTTGAATGTCTAACACGTTTCTGTTCTATAACAGACACTCTGGTAATCATTAAAATGCAAAAGAACTGAGCATAGGATATAACATTTCTACCTTTTTAGGAATTTATATATATATGAATCATTGAAGGAAATAAGAAGAGAGATATAACCTAAACTGTAGGTACTCTATCCTTATTTTACACAACAGAAACGAGAAACCTACAAATGCAAAATAATGTGCCAGGTCTTACATTACTTCAAAGGAAAAAATGAATATTATATATCATGAACAATGGGACAATTAAGCTGGTCATAATTTATTGACCAGATTAGAACTTCTTTTTGCAAAAAAGGAATACTATTGATATTTATACCAAGACAACAGGCTTAAATAGAAATATACTTGAACATCAGAATTCAATAAACTTGAAATGACGACGTTTATATAAAGGATGCTACTTACTGGCTTTTGTGCACCATAACCAGTTCCAGCAATCTTGTTCAGTAGAACTTTCTGCAATGTTCCCCTGAAACGTGGCTGGTGTGTCTAGGAATTACATTTTAAGTTTATTTCATTGTAATCAGTTTGAATTTAAGTACTCACAATCACAGAGTGGCTACCAATAAGATAGCAGAGAACTATACTATGATTTTAACACGGAGTTCACTGAGTTTGCACAGCTATTCGTGTAAATAAATCCTCAGTAGCACGGGAACTAGCAGATAGAATCAACAACTGGGATCTCATCTTACTAAAAAGCTTCTGTACTTCAAAAGAAACCATCAGCAGAACTAAGAGACAATCTACAATGTGGGAAAAAATTTTTACCAGCTGTTCCTCAGACAAATGACTATTATCAAGGATATATAAAGAACTCAAAACAATCAGTTCCCCCAAATATAAAGACCCGATTCAAAAATGGGCATCCGAAATGAACAGACATTTCTCAGACAAAGAAGTCAAAGCAGCAAGAAAATGTTTGAAAAAATGTTCTACATCACTCGTCATTCTAGAGATGCAGATGAAAACAACACTGAGATTCCATCTCACCCCACAAAGAATGGCTGCTATCAAGAAATCACACAATAACAAATGTTGGCGGGGTTGTGGGGAGAAAGGAACCCTCCTCCATTGTTGGTGGGAGTGCAGACTAGTGCAACCACTATGGAAATCAATATTAAGATACCTCAAAGAGCTTGGACTGGAGGTTCCATTTGACCCAGCCATCCCTCTGCTGGGTATCTTTCCAAGAGAACTAAAAGAATCATATCACAGAGAAGTATGTGCACCCATGTTTATAGCAGCACAGTTTGTAATAGCTAAATCTTGGAAACAGCCTATTTGCCCATCTGTTGGAAACTGGATAAAGAAGTTGTGGTTTTTCTATAAAATGGAATATTACTCAGCCATAAAGAATGAGAAAATAGATTCATTCATAGGAAAATGGATACATATTGAAGATATACTCCTACGTGAAATAAATAAGTCACACATGTGTAAATACCGAATAGTTTCCCTGGTGTAAATAATCTGCAACAATGCATAAGATTCTAATAAGATTACTGACATTTAGAAATTTGAAGAAAGGAGCTAAAGGTGTAGGGAAGGTGGGATTGGTAGGGGAAGAGTAAAAAGGGAAAAGAAAAAAATGTGAGAGAATGAAAAGATGAAAATAAAGTGTTTGTAGATGGGGAGGGGAGGAGGGGGTGAAGGGAGGGCAGAGGTAAGGGGAGAAAATGAGAATCAAGACTTGTCATGTAGAGGTACAAGATCCCAACAAGGAATGTAACTGTACTGTATCCCTAAAATGTACCAATAAACTCAATTAAAGCTGAAAAAAAATAATTTGAGGTGTTTTAAATTGAGGCTGGTAAACCAAAGAGGTTCATGGTTGTTATATATAAAGCAATTAAAATTAGTGAAAAAATATATAGAAACTATTGTAAATGATACACAGCAAGTCTTTAGTATTTGTTTATGAATGGCCCAGATTTTTTAAAAAAGGGAAATATTTGGCTTGTTGATTGAGAGGGAGATGAAGAACCAAAGGGAACAGGAGCTATTGGAAAGTAATTTTGGATCTTGCAATTGAAAATCAACTAGACATTGTTCTGAAAAAAATTAATTAAATTTTGTATTCCCAAAAATTATCGGCTTAGTCAAGTCACCTCATATACTGTGGTCCCCCCTTCATGAAGCAAAGAAATTTAATAAACTAGTTTATTTCATTATATAAATACGACTAATAAAGAAATGTACTTTGTCTTATTTTTTAAACCATAAACTAAGATAAAATGAGCATTTTATTGAACTTAGGCAGGAGGGGGTTCACAAAAATAAATCTCTCCAATAAAGTTGAAGATGTCTAGTATTTTCCAAATTTTAAAATGTTCTTTAGATAACTTAATACTTTATAAAAGTATTCTTTTTTAAAAAAATTAATAAATGTAAAATTTAAAATTATGGATAACCCCACATCCAAATTCATAACTACATTTACTTTGTGGTACATTCAGCTCTTTTCTTTCAGTTACACCAATTTTTGTGCTTGAAATAACTAGGCCTGCATAACATTTATACTTCTTATAGTGATAAGTTTCTGCAGCAAATGGGGATTCAAACACTGCAGTGGAACTTTGAATAGCAAGCCTTTTGTTGATGCAACCACTACAAAGTTTCACTGTATTGGTCCCGTGAATAAGACCCTGATACTCACAAAAGAGGAATTTATCTGGAGCTTTTTAGCTCAGCAAGAATCAATTCTTAAACCATATCTAAATTCCTGTAAATTCAGAATTAGTGAGGTCCAAGTTAATGAGGTTTGATTGTATCCTGGGCTACTGATAAAATTGCAATGCCACAGATTCAACACAGCGACTACCACCGAAGGTAGATTCATTACCACTTCCACCAGAGTTGAAGAGGCCAGGTTCTTCCTGGTACCCAACATCAGCGCTTTTTAATTACACTATTATGTGGTATAAGGTGGACCTGAAAGATGACCTACTAGAGAAAGTCAGCATTTTTTGAGTTAGCACCAGCATATTTTTACTTCTCTCTGCAGCCCCCAATTCACTTCCAGCGGATCAGGTTTCCTTTCTTCGGATCTTTTGTCCATTAGAGTTTCCCCTAAAGACTATTTTGTCAAACAAAGCAAAACATTTTAGAAAAGACTGTAAGTCCTTTGCAGAGTTATAGGCTGTGCTTTGTTTATGTATAGTGAACACTTACTGAGTTAGCACTCCCCAAAGGAAAATCCAGGGAGGTATCCGAAAAAAATGTTTTTTTGTAATTGCTGCTTGGTTTGATCTCCTGGTATTTTGCAGTGTTTTATGCAGCATTAATGGTATCACCTGAGAGTCTTAGGATACAAAAGAATATCTAAGCACAGGCTCATCATCAAATGTGAGAAAATAGTTTCAAACTTCTGAGGAAGTCAAGAGAATTGATGTTTAAGTGCTGCTCTGGAAGGAGTGTGACAACAATGTACCTCTCGGGACCTTGTCCATTTTATTCTCTGTGTGTGTGTGTGTGTGTGTGTGTGTAAATCTGATCATGAGTACTATGAGTAAAGATTGAGTATTTATCAGGCACACAGAAATTTCTAATCAAGCATTTTTTTTCTGGCAAATCAGCCAATTAACTTTCAGTATCCTTCTAATACATGTTTATAATTTATGTAAATTTGGGAGCTACTGAGAAGCCTTTTAACTTCTTTTAATTTGGCCTGAAAATTATTATTTGGAGCTTCTAAAGCTGATTATTTCCACTCATGAATATTTGGGGTGGAGAGAGTGACAAAGGAGACAGGGAAAAGGTCGTGGAGAAGTTAACACCATTTAGCACTTCAGGCAGCGCACCAAGTTCCAGGGCTTGTGGTGGTTTCTTACCCAGGCCTGAAATCTCCTCTTTCTCAATGACTAATAAAAATGCCCATTCACTTAAAGGAGATATAAGTGCATTCAAGTATCTTCAATACACACTATATTTTTTATTCTGTGTTCTCTTTTTTGCTGCATCTTTATTCTTAGATATTTGAAGTATATATTTCTGGTCCATTAGAGCTCCAGAAAAATTCTAAATGGAATTTGTTTATAGTTCTATAGAGGGTGAGGACCTAGAATCACAACCAACTTCTGGGATTCTAACTATGCTGAGCCCCAGGCCCCCAAAATGCCTTGCTGATGGGTGGAAATCTAAAGTACAAAGATAAGAATATAAAACCGGCTTTCCCCTTACCTCTGCCCTCCCTTCACCTCCTCCTCCCCTCCCCATCTACAAACACTTTATTTTCATCTTTCCATTCTTTCACATTTTTTTCTTTTCCCTTTTTGCTTTAAGGGGAAAAAATGAGAATCAAGACTTGTCATGTAGAGGTACAAGATCCCAACAATAAATGTAATTGTACTGTATCCCTAAAATGTACCAATAAACTCAATTAAAGCTGAAAAAAAAAAGAATATAAAACCGGCTTTTAGTGGACTGATACATTTTGAAGTTACTCCAACTGAATTACCATGGATTCACTTTCTAAGATATTTGGTTTTCCTCCCCTCCTTTTAGGTTTTTCAGCTGTCTAAAGAAATTAAAGGACGTACATTGCCTTTTTGCCATAATAATCAGACTTCAGGACGTTAGGAACTTAATATGGGAGTTGTAGCTTTAGACAGTTGATTAGAAGTGTTTGAATTCCAGACACCTTCACAAGGGAAAGAAGAGCACCAATGCCTAACTTAACTAAAATGTGCTTTCTTAAACTTGTTATGAGAAATCATTGAAAAAGTACAACAAAGTCCACCCAGACTACCTGTAGCTAACTATCAATTCTGGATGCTAAGAGATTCCACATTCACATTTCTCATGCCCTTGGATATTATAAAACTTGTGTGAAATCAACAAATAATGATATAAATGAAATGATATAAATGTATATTGAAGAACGGTCGTGGGATCCTGTCATGTATCATCTTATTTAATTCAATATTAAATGACTATTGACTGTGTGTTAGGCAATAGGGAATGCTCCAACTGTATCATTGAAAATCCTATGAGGTAAATGTCGTTATATGCACATTCAAAATGAGTAACAGAGGCACCGAAGGGCCAAATCATTTGCACAGCATTGTGCTACAAAAAAGAAAAATGACAAAAACCAAAAAGAAACCCAGGTTAGAAAACTGAAGAGTCTGGTTTATGTATTTATCCTCAATGCCTAAATTCGCCAAAGGACAATCTACCACCATCCAATACCCTATATCTTAGCTTAACATTCATACAAAAATATTATATAAAAATACATAAAATATTTATCGAGAATTCAGATGGTGTTATGGTTTCTATCCCCCTGCAGCACGGTGTGCTCATTGAAGAGGCTTTTCAGAGGTGGCTGAATCTAGGGTGTATAATGTGGGGATTAAGGGTGTGTGATAACTCAAATGGTTTAGCATAGTTCTTGATGTGAATAATGGGAGGCTCCTAACCTATAGGTTTGTAGCCTGAATGGAGTAAAAAGGGACAGAAAGGTAGGTAGGCTTGCTGCTTGCTGTCCCCTTCCTGCCATGCCATGGGACTGTTTCTCCTCTGTGAAGTCCCTCTGCCATGCCACCCCTCCTTGGAGCCAACCGACTATGGACTGAAACCTCTACAAACTTGAGCCAAAACAAACTTTTGATGTCAGATATTTTGTCTCAGCAATGAGAAAAATAAGTGAGACGAAGAATTTCAAAGTATTAAAGAGAGTAGCTATTTTCTTTGTGTCAAAAGTAGGAATCTAGTTGAGATGAATGTGAAAACTGGCCATAAAAGAGGAGTGGTTGATTATTGGCTAAGCACGTTGGCTCTGGAGCAACAAATTCTAGTTTCAAATTCAGTTGTATTACTTCTTAGCAATTAGTTTCCTTTTGCCTCAGCTGCTGCATCATCAAACAATTAGCTTATTAGTACGTTCTTCATAATTTCTCTGAAATAAATTCTAAAACTTAGAATAAACCCAAACACAATAAGTAACATGGTTAGTTAATAACATGAGATTTGAGTTCATATACAGAGTTGGAATCTACAGATAAAAGTTTTGGGGAACAAAGGTTTACATGCTAAGAAAAACTTATTTAAAGGGTTATTCCAGGATGGATGTGAGCTCCTTAACCCTGGGGATATCCAAGGAATAAGACTTGATATGGATTTTGAAAAGTCTATTTTCTCAATGGATTGCTATCAGGTTAGCTTGCTTGGAAGACTTTTAACACTGAAGTTTTATGCTTGTGTGTAATCTTTATCAACTATTACCACCTAATTCAAGTTGGTTCATATGAATAAGAACATAAAGCAGTAAGAAAAGGGAGATCTAGGCAGAAGGAAACAAAAGTTAATGTGCGATGATTCAACCTTCTGATTTAGAAACATGGAAAAGTGCCATAAGTGCTTTGAAGGTCATTCATTGAAAGAAAGTGGCAGAAACAGAGAGAGGTGGGGAAAGGGAGAGGAGGGGAGATTGGAATATATTTTACATAAAAAAATTGGAACCTTAGAAGTGCTATAAATGAGGGTTGCATAAATATGAGGAAGATCAAGGTGTCCTAAAGTATACATCAGTCTCCAAGATCTAGGGCAAAACAAGCTGAGAATGAGGAGGACGTGGCTTGCGGGAAGGGTTGGGTCAACACTGAGACAAGGAGGAGGAGCTGGTGTCCTACAAATCTCCCTGAGACATTGTGGTACAACTTGGCCTCCCTTTCTGAGAAACATTGTGTGTGGATTTCCCATTTGCACTTCAGTTCAGAGAAGGCAGGAGAAATAAACACCACAACTGCCTTTCCTTACAATACTATAGAAGGTACCATTCTTAAAGCATGTCATCTTTTATTTATTAGCATCATGAAACATCTTGGAAGTAACTGAATTATGCGATCAATGTTAATGCTAATCAAAGTGATCAACGTTGAGTGTTCTCTTCTCCACATGGTGTGGCCCTTGCTGTTCCCATGATGCCAATTGCATGATTTGTACATAGCCCTAATTTGCTGATTACACCGATCTTCTCAGTTCCTCCTACTCTGAGTTCTTGCCCCCTTGCTATTTTTGGTTTCCCTTGAGCATTGATATTAGAGAATTTCCATTAGAAAGAACAAGGTCTTCAAAATGAAATCCAGGCAGAAAAATTTTAGAACTTAAAATATACAAATCTTTTGAGCATCTGAGTTAGTAACCACTACTTATTTAATAAATAATTCAATCAGATGAAGAGGGAGATCGATCAAAAAACATGTACACTAATTTTATATATACTTATCAGCCAAAACTTAACTGCAGTCAGTAAGTCACATGCCAGGCATAGGGACTTACTTTTCCTATAATAAATGCATCTTGCCTTATTTTATTTTCAGATGATGATGAATACAAATTCATACAAAAGTGCATTGCAATAATATATAATATTCTTCCTTCTTCTTACACAGAAGGGAACTTCTGGAATCAAAGTAAGAGATGATTCATGTGAGTGTCAAAAGGCAAGGAAAACTAGTGCACATAACTGATGTAAAATCTCTTCCATTGCAGCAAAGCAAGAAGCACATGTATGGTTCCCCCTTTTTTTTCCTTTCCTTTTTGTCACAAATGAAATGGAACAAGAATAACTAAACTTCTCTTACACTTTTTGTGGTGTGTGACCTTCTACACTTCATTTTGCATCTCTGAACTTCAGGATCCTCTTATGAGAAATGTCTTATAAGAAAAGTCTTATAAGAAATGTCTTATGAGAAATGTCTTATCAAAATTGATGTCAGTTAAACTTAACAAAATTTTCTTAAGCATAGACAGGATTCTAGGGTGAGCAAGTGTCCCAAACCTAAGATGGTTCAGAATACCTCCACTTGCAAAGATGGTCACTATTTTCATAGCCAGAACAATGGGAAATGATGCGTAGCGATTACCTAATAGGTACTTCTCAGCAGTTGCCTTAGTTGGGCATAATTTGAGTACTTTCAGAAGGGGAGGCTTTGAGGAATCAGCTGCTGTGACTGCCTCAATTGATCAGTTACAAGAGAATAGTCCATGTTATGTAACAATTAGTTTACATATCAAGCAGGGGTACAATTCTCTATGTACCCAGACCACTTTGGGCCAAAATTTATCACCCAAATATGGTGACAAGTTTAAGCCAATCTTATTCATCAGTCTTTTTCTCGGGTGTTTGTCATGATGAAACAACTTTGCAAAGGGGAACTTCTCTACTTCAGTGCTGGGCAGAGCACACAGTCAGAGCTCATTACTAATTCTCTGTTCTCTTTCTGTTTGTGGGCAGTTACTTCACCCTCACTTTTTCATCCTTGATGTTCATGATAATTTTACCATGACACAGATGTCTGTAAGGTTCAAGCAGAAAGGGTTAGACATATTGTAGGTTCTGCTCACCTCTGTGATTGTTGTGTCTGGCTTTGCAACTAAGTTCCCCAATGCATTTGAGTTCTACATTATCACTCCTGGCACAGCTATGGATTGAAGAACTCTCCACTGTGGCATGCTAAAGAACTTTTAAGAATAAACTCTGTCGTTTCCTATTTATAAATTTACTGCTTTCCTAACACAGTGTTGTGAACTGAGGTTAAAAATAGGATCAGGTATGGGGCCACATACTTATAAACCCAGTTATGCAGAAGACTGAGGCATAGAATCAAGTGTTGAAAGCACAACTGAGTAATTTAGCAAGACTGTATCTAACCAGAAACAGAAAAAAGCCATGGATGTAGCTCCATGCTGCAGGGCTTGCATAACTTGTACATGGTCCTGGTTCAATGAGAGGAAGAGAAAAGAGGAGAGGAGAGGGGAGGGGAAGGGAAGGGAGGGAGGGGAGGAGAGAGGAAGTCAGTGGAACACAATGTAGCAAGTACTGAATCTGAGGATTACTCACAGAACTGAAAATCTCACCAAATAGCATGTGTCTACATCCCAGGCTATATAAGATTCACTACAGACTTATCAGTGGAGGGAAAGACTCTTGCTCTTAGGTCATCTTTGTGAGATGCTACCTTGCTTTTGCTCTTCTCTTTCCACAAAGAGGTAAAGGTTCACAGAATACCTTTACATCAGCTCCTCGACACAAGAGCAGGCTTGTTTCTCACCTAGTGGCCAACAGATAAAACTGTCTGGGTACCCTGAGAAAGACACAAAGGGTGCTGCTTTTGCATCCACAGATCTACAACAAAATGAATCCAAGGACTACCTATAAGCGTGTGAAAAAAGTACTTGAAATTCACCACACGGTTGCACAAAAGGTGGACAAGGAATGATTAAATAAATGAATGCATGAATAAATCTCTACTTTTTTATAGTCAATCTTCTCAGGAGTTCCTACCCATAGACAGTATGGAGGTTAAAACAGCTTTCCAAGAATGGATATTTTCCCTCTTCTTTCAATTTAATCCACTCTCTATTCCAAGGCAAACCCCCTTCCTTTACTCCCTTACAAAGATGCAAATAGGAGACAGCTTTCAGCCTTTTCACATGCTTTTATATATTATTAGTCCATGTCAATATTACATGATTAAAGTTTTCTGGAAGGAAGTGGTTTATGTATTTAACATATCACCAATTTCAATTCCTTTCCTCTACTGCCTTTCCTCTCATTTCCTATTTATCCCCTTTCCCATCTCCAGAAGTCTATTTCCTGATTTCTTGTCTTCTTTTCTCTATTTTAATTATTTATTGATTAATGTATACAGTGTTTTGGTTTCTTGTGTAAGAGAAAACATGCAATATTTAACTTTTTGAGGCTGCCTAATTGCACTCAACATCATGCTTTCTGGTTCTATCCGTTTTCCTGCAAGTGACAGGATTTCATTCTTGCTGCTCTATTGTCCTTAATTACAGAGTCACCTTGATGCTGTTGGAGTCTCCCCTTTCAGTTTCCAAACCAGTCACGGAGCTATCTTCTCCACCCCTTGCCCGGTCACCCCGTCACATGCACATTGCCAGGCCTCTCCTGTATTCAGGAGCTCGGTGTTGTCCAAAGTGCTAATGTCGACTCCTGCTCGTGAATTCCAACTCTCTCCGCTGGAAAAGAAGCACAAATCTCAGAGGACTTCTCTGGCCCATACAAGAGGAAGCCATCAAACCTTCACTGCTTTCATCTCTCCTTTATTTATAAGGTCTCTTTCCCTCTGGGAGGGAGATCAGGAGACCTCTTTTCTCCCTCTTCCTCCTTCCAACAAATCACCACCCTGGAAAAATCAGTTTTCCTTTCTCTCTTGTCCTCTAGCAGTCACATTTCTCCTTGTTAGAGTTTTCTTCTTTCTCTGGAGGCCCCAAATCTCACAATTTAACTTTTCTTATAAATGGGAGGCAGAAGGGGGAAATTAACTTTGTTCTTTTTTGTTTTGTTTTGTTTTTTTGCTACCAGGGATCCAACTTAGGGCCTTCTGCTTCTGAGGCAGGTGTGGTGCCACTGAGCTAAATCCCCAGCCAAGCAAATTACCTTTCATGTAATAAAAACACATAGATTCAAATTTTAGAAATATTATTTTCATTACCTCATTCATGTACATAGAAGAAGAGAGACTAATTTGTAAGATACCATATGGAGTATTTTACAGAAGTTAGGTTAGGAAGAAAATCCTGGGGTTTATACCAAAACAGTAAGATTTAACACTTAACTGTGTGCCAGGGGTTCTGTCCTAAGCATTTTGTGTATATTAACTCGTGTCCTGCCTACTCATTACCTACCATATTATAAGACAGATACCATTATTTTCACTATTTTAGAGATGAGATAGGGAAAAAAAAATAACCTGAACAAGTTATATATCCAATGCCAAGCAGCTGATAAATATAAGAGAATTTCAACCCAAACAACAATTTCCTTGTTACGAAATCCCAGTAGACACAGCCAAAGCTATGAGAGAGAGAGAGAGAGAGAGAGAGAGAGAAATAATGAAAACCACCATCAGTTCATATGGAAAATACAAGATTTCAAGATTTTTTGTCTGTTTTAACCAGAAATTCTAGACAAGGCAACTCTGAAATGTAGCAGTGAAAACAGTAACAAACAATCCTAGACAATCGTTACCAATGGAGAGGGTAAAAGTCACACGAATGGGAGCTAGTCTATGTTCGTTGTGGCTTCAGCTGTGGTACTGGGACTGCACATAATGTGAAATAGTAGCGAATGAAGGTCCACTCAGGTGATAGCCACCCAGATGATAAGGGAACAGAACCAACTTTAAATCACTCCTTGTAATTACGAAGGTGCTTAAACAACAAAAGAAGTCTAGGGAAAATGATAAGGATCCTCGAGTCCTTTTAAAGCTGTGAGGAAGAAACAGACTTGCTTTGGCTCCAGATCTGAAGTTTTCCCTTCATCTCCCAGGGGCAACACTTCTCACCCAGTTTATCAGTGAATCATCACAAGAGATGTGACTAAAACTAAAACTACAAATCTCAGACGAGACTCACTTGTTGTAAACGAGAGAAGATTTGAGGTTATACTATCACATCACATTTATTCATTCTTTATTGAGAGCTACAGGTGAATTTATATTCAATATGAGAGGGTATAAATTTTACACACAAACTCTGCTACTCTGGAGGGAGTATGCGAGCCACTTCAAAAAACAGAAATTACATGGAGACTGACTTCAGTTCAATATATTAGATCTAATAATACTAATATCAATAATATTAGCTCTAGTAGTGGGAAGGCTAAAATGTGACCTGGAAATTGTGATTATCTATAAAATACTTGCATCTGATTCTTGGGGCTTCTTATGGCATTGGCCTAACTTTTCATTCAGTAATGTGATATATTTTGTAGGAAAAAAAAAATGAACCCTTTTCTTACTTGCCTTGTGATTTTACCTAGAGGATCTACCTTACTCCTCCTGTGTGTTTCCTGCACACACCCCAGCCTTTCCCAAGTATGAAACGTGGTAGTGACATGCAGCTTTAGAGGGCACATGACGTGGATTCAGTTTGTGACACATAAATGTCAAATTTAATTAAAAAATACAATCTTTTCAATTTCCTTTCAATCCTTCTGATCATGGAAGAAATTCTAAAGTTAGTCCTGCTCATCTTTAACTCCTCTTGAATTCATATCCACTGTGCTGGTCAAGGTCAATCTTCAACTTGACTACATTAAGAGAATTGAGAGAGGGTGATTGATTTATGTGGCTCTGTTCTTAGCGGAACAGAGGTTTTCTCAGGTCTACTGCCCTGCTGCCATGAAGGGAACAGTTCTGCTCCACCAGCCCTTCATCATATTTCTGATTTGTAGCCAGCTAACCATGGCCAGAATTGTCTGAAACCATGAGTCAAACAAACCAGTCCCTCTTTCAAGTTGTGGGTGTCATATATGTGGCCAGAGCAATGGGAAAGCTGACCAATATATTCCCTGTGGTTAAAACCTTTTCACTCAACCACATCAAAAATATTGTTTTTTTGACATTTTTATTCAGTTAATTTCTTTAAAATGGACTTTCCTTCACCTTAGTAATATAAATTTTTCCATTATATATAAATTTTTAAAAAATAAAGAACCAAATAAAGTAATAACAGTTGATACAGGACAGGATTCCATTTGAGAAGATGGTTTGATGATGACTGGAACATGAGAAAGGCTGGACAGGCTTTCTAAACTCATACCTTCACTCTGAAACACTGAAAAGAAGAAATAAACTCCGTTATTCTTTACTTTGACATCTTTTCTCCTTAGATGAGCTTTCCTCATTCACACAGTTTTCCTATGTACTTTCAAGACAGCAGGTAACTATCCATATCAGAGAACATAGTTGGATGTATTTATTTTCCTAGTCTATTACTCCTGAATGTAAATTCCTCAGAGGAAAAAAAAATAGGTCTTTAATTGCTATGTTTCTTAGTGAAATATATATAAGCAATGCAAAATTTTCCCAAAATTTGGTCAAATAAGAGTTCTACAAATAGGATCATAATTTGGATATGCCCATCTAAACCTTTTAGATGCTTTTAGCTTTTTACTAATGTATACTTTTCCTACCTTTTTTTTTCAATTACCTGCCTTCATGCAAAAAGACCTATATTAAAATATTCTGCTATCAGATTGTGTGTTGCTGTGATATATTTGTTGTGATCCCAACATGTTTAGATTGTTTAAGTCAGTGATGTTTATTTTTATGTGCTTAAGGTTTTGAAAAGTATAAACTAAATAAATACTTAGTCATAATAAAGCTTGAAAAATAGGAAAGTAGAGATTATGCAAATTTTCCTGTTGTCCAGCAAAATGTTATTGCAAATTAAGCACATCATGAACTGTGTGATTTTCACCCAGTGATAAAATGGCCACTGATGAGACTAAACAACTTGTGTACTTTGATATTGTTAGTTGGAGAAGTAAGTAGCTGCAGTACCAAGTTTACTTTAAATATCTGAAATTAAACTGTTATTGAGGACATTTATCTATTGGTAAATCACTGAAAATACCATTTCATACAGGAATAAGTGAAATAAAATGTATCCAAAGCTTTGCATTGTATTCCTAACTATTTTTCAAGCTTTATTGTGACTAAGCATTTATTTAGTTTATACTTAATTGAGAAGGTATCACTTTTCTATCTCAGCAAATACCAGAGCTTTTAAAACCCCTGACATATTCTTGAATTTGAGGCCTGAAATGCTTGATTTATTATGAGTCCATCTAAAGCTGACCACTTTTTACTATATATTTCCTTACTGTTACTTTTAGGAGACTGCTCAATTTCCACAAGTAACACTGACTTTAAGTTCTATACGCAAAGCCATAAGTATGTTTAAACTTTACTTCTTACTCAGTTCTGTGGACCAAAAATATATCCAAGGTGGCAAAAACATTACAAGCCTAGCAGCTAATATTCCAGAGTTCTACTCCCCAAAGTAACATATTATCCCATATTTTTTGTTTGAGGTGTGGCAATTCATCTTTACATAAATGTTTTCTGTGACTTTTTAAAGCTTTTTCTTCCTTTTCATGGACCTCACTTGTCTTATTTCCTCTCATGTGTTCTAAGATAAGAATGGGAGCATATTTCTCATGGGAAACAATTCAAGAGAGAGGATAGTAGTGCTACATCTTTACAGTACAGGAGAGAAATCTGTCAACTTGGAATTTCATATCCAGTGAAAATGTCTTTGAAATACAAAGGCAAGATTTCTGGTTTCAGCTCCAACATGTAAAGAGTTTGGAAATTATCACTCTACTCCTTCAAACAAGAAAAAGCCAAACAGACTGAACACCAACAATTTTTCTTAGGGCTATTGGAGGATTTCAGGGTCAGAGCAAAATGCCACTCCCAAGCCTGGAGAGACAGGAGAAACAGAAAATCACAGCCCAAATCACCAACCCTGTATGGGGAGTCACTGGCCAAGGAAGCAGTAGGAACACTTACACAGTGGTTTTGAAGATGGCTGAAGCCTGTCGCCTCCCATCTACCATGAGAATGAGAAACCCTGGAGGCCTGAGGTCTTGTATCTCTGCCTTCAACACATATTTCTACTGTCTTTCCCTCCAGATCTTCCATCAGGTTCTCAAGTTGCAGATCCCAGGAGCTTTCCCTTGTTTCAAGCTGGGGGAAAAGAAATGCCCGTATACCCAGAGCACTAACCTTAATAAATCCAAGTTCTC
This sequence comes from Fukomys damarensis, assembly GCF_012274545.1. Classification (NCBI taxonomy): domain Eukaryota; kingdom Metazoa; phylum Chordata; class Mammalia; order Rodentia; family Bathyergidae; genus Fukomys; species Fukomys damarensis. The sequence continues at coordinate 16,554,041 of NW_022900947.1, read as the reverse complement.
CAAGGGAAACTACCTCATCAGAGTCTTATCTACACTGAAGAAAGGCAGTTAGTCAACCCTGTCCTCAGGTAGTTTCTCTGCCTTATGCATTGGGAGTGGGAGGTGGGGCAGGTATAAAACATTCCTGAAGGTCAAAACTCAGGAATTTAGTTCAAGTAAAATTTATTTTTCCCCACTAATTTTATTGGTACATTTAAAGCAAACATCACAGTTACATTTATCACTAGGATCTCGTACCTTTACATGATGTATCTTGGTTCTTATTTTTTCCCCATACCCCTGCCCTCCCTTCACCCCCTTCACCCTCCCCTATTTAAAAAGCCTTTGTTTCCATTTTTTCCTTTTTTCACATATTTTTCTTTTCCCTTCTCACAAGATAATAGAATGCTTTCCCCTAATGGTACAACCACACCCACCAGCCTCTTGTATAATAACAACGAATTACAACTGAAAGAGCTAAAGGCATAGACTGCTTTTTTTTTTTTTTTTTGGTACCTGGGATAGAAAACTGGAACCTTTCACTTGCTTGGGAGGCAGGTGGCAGCGGAACCACTGTGCTAAATCCCCAGCCCCATAGACTGCTTTTAAGAAGGTATTCTCGGGGAAAACTAGAGACAATGGAGGAGAGGAAAGATGAACAGGGACAATCCAGGAAAGCAGATCTTCTGCCACAGAGACAGCAAACATTACACATAGCACAGCTCCTAAGGAGATTAACATACAACCTCATACTAAAACCTATTTATCTTAATCCTTGCTACTCATGTATCATGGCCAGATTTTGAAATAAAAGTACAATATACACAAAAGCTATGAAAAAAGACATCATCTAAGGAAACAAAATGATCATCAGAGAGTGAAAAATACATTATGAATATCTGGAAAACGCTAGTGGAAAAACCCACAACATGTGAGAATAAATGATAAGCAGAGAAATGAAAACGCAGTGACAAAATTGCAAAGAAATGATAGAAGGCCGAGATTTAGCTCAGTGGTATCACTGCCTGCCTGGCAAGAATAAAGTCCCAAGTTCAATCCCCATACCTGCCCCCAATCCCTGCACACAAAAAAAGGAAATGATAGAAATCAGAAACATAGTGACAGAAATAAAGACAACTTTGGCTCATCAGGAGATTAGACATGGCCGAATAACTAATCATTAAACTTGGAGATATATGAAATGAAAAGCAATGCTTAAAAAAATCAAAAATAAAACAATATGCAAAGGACTATGGGTTAATTACAGAAGTGTCACACATGCCTCACTAGAATAAGAAGAGGTGACAAAAGTGCAAAAAAAGAATGATTTTTAAAATTAGTGATGACTAAGAACTTTCCAAAAATTAATGAAAGACACCATACAGTAAATCAAAATGCTCAGAAAACACTAAGTATAAGGCAAAAATCCCTATAGTTAGACGAATCACATTCAAATTTCTGAAAAAGTAACACAAAAATAAAAATCTTGAAAGAAACAAGAGGAAGAATGCTTCGCCTACAGAGAAACAGGGTTAGGACCGCAGCAAACTCATCAGGAACTATGCAAGTCAGAAGATAATAGAGTAAAATATTTAAAATGTAAAAACAAAAGCAAAACTAGCAACATAAATTTTATAATTGATTGAATTATTGGGTATTTTTGTTTGTTTGTTTGTTTCTTTTTTTTGATATAAGGGATCAAACTCAGGATTTTGTGCTTGCAAGACAGGCGCGGTGCCAATGAGCAAAATCCTCTGCCTAAAAATGCTAAAATAAATTCTTCAGAGTGAAGAGAAACGATAGAGGTGGGCAATGGTCATCTATACAATGAAAAAGAGACAAGACAAAAAATCCATAATTATATAAATATTTTATTGTTCCTTTTTTTTTTTTTTTTTTTGGTATAAGGTATTAAACTCGGGTCCTTGCGCTTGCAAGGCAGGCCACCGAACCGCTAAGCTAAATTCCCAGCTGTTCTTATTTTTATTCATCTAACAGATAATTGTTTGATCAAGGAAATAAAAGTAACCATGTAATGAAGTTGTTAATATATGAATAGATGATGTCACAAGGATAGGAACACTATAAAGGGCCGGAGAGAGAAAGGGGACATACTCTGAAACAAAGTAATGACATTACTCATAGAGCAGTATAGTGTGACACTTGAAAGTACATTTAGATAGGTTGTAAATGTATATTGCTAACACTAGAGTAGTCACTAAAAATTTTTAAAAGAATGTTGGGACTCCATGAAAGGAGAAAAAACTGAGTCTCGCTCAGTTAAAAGAAGGAAAGCAGAAAAAGAGTAGAAAAACAAAGTAAGTATGCAGTGAATATATATTGTTTATCCCAAATGGTACTAGGCAAATGTATTAATAATCACCTTAAATGTAAATGGTATAAATACAATAATTGAAAGACAAACTTCAAAAAAAGGAAATCAAACAAAAATAAGTAAAGCCTAACTACTAGTAGGCTATAAACCCCACAGACATATGTATAAATATATATCTATAAACATATATACAAATTGAAAGCATAGTCTAGGAAAACAAAGTGATAGTAGTTATATTAACTTCAGACAAGGCAAACTTGAGATCAGGAAGACTGTTAGGGATAAGTAGGGGCAATACATAACAATAGGGGAATATTTTTCTAAGAGGACATGATAGGCTTCAACATGTGTGCACCTATAAAAAATGTCATCAAAGTTCCAGAGAAAAATGAGAAATAGACATGTCTGCTCTTTTAACTACAGATTTAACAATCTCAGGAATTGATAAATACAACCAGAAAAACTCAGTTTAAGTACATTAGAATTGAAAACTAGCATTAATCAATTTGATCTATTTGACATGTATAGAACACCTGATTCAACAATGTAAAACACACATCTTTCTCAGGTTCAAATGCTACATTTGTGCTGTAAAAATACCATAACGAGTTTAAAAGAATATAAATAGCATTCCAATTTTAGTATATGTGCACCTAAGCAAGCACGAAAAGAATAGAAATAATGCAAATAATGTTACAAGGCCGTAGAGGAATTAAAGTAAAGTTTAATAATGGAAAATTGAAATATTCTAAAACATCTGAAGTATAAATGACACCATATTAAGTAATACCTGGGTCAAATAACAACAGCAACAAAAATCTCAAGAGAAATTTTAAAATATTTTGAACAATGGCAAATGAAACTAAAACTTGTTGCATTATGTGGAATATAGTAAAAGCAGTGGTCAGCGAGAAAAATCATAGTATTCACTTTAGAATAAAAGATATATTTTAAAGTCAACAATCTAAGATCACCTCTAAAAAAATTAAAGGAAAAAAAAGTAATTCAATCAGTGCAAATAGATCAAAATAAATAGTAACTACAGCAGAAATAAATGAAATTAAAATCAGAAAATAATAAAGTCACAAAGTCAAATGTTACCTATTCTATTCTATTCTATTCTATTCTCTTTATTTTATTTTTGGTACTGGGGATGGAGCTCGAGGGAGGCAGCGGAACCACTCAGCTAAATCCACAGTCCCAGATGTTACCTTATTCAAAGATCAATAAAATCGATTAACCTGTGGCTAAGCTAACTAAGAAAAAAAGAGAGACGTTATAATTACCAGTATCGTAGATGAAATAAAAAGGATATATAATTTTAAAGCACATGTTCCTAAGTGTATATTAGTTTGAATTCGCTAGAGGAACAGAACCAATAGAAAGCATATTTGTAATTATAGGAGGAGATTTATTACACAGGCTTACAAGATCAGAGGTAGCAGAGACCACCGTGGTCATCTTTATATTGGAAAGACAGATGATCTAGTCACTGCTCAGCCAAAGAAAATAGCTCTGGAAAACAAAGGATCAAGGTTCAGCCATAATCAAAGGTTGGAAGCTCGGAAGCACACTAGAGAATCTCTGGTATGAGTCAGTGTCAGGAGACTGAAGAAAATGAAAACTGATGTCCAAAAGCAACTTTAAAGACAGTCTTCCCAAATGGGAACTCTGCTTTCTTTCCCCGTTTAATCATCCCAAATTACAAATCTATCGGTTGACGCCACCACATCCGGGGTGTGGCTTCTTCCCCAATTTGCTGGTCTACTTGTCAGTCATTCACAGATACACCCAGAGCTGTGCTTTACTAATCTGCTAGCCCTCTCTTAATCTATTCAAGTTGACATATAATGATTAACATTTACAAAGGATACACTAACGGAATATTATGAGCAACTAATTTGATAACTTTAATGGAACTAACCAATTCTTTGAAAGATACAAACTAGGAAAACTCACAAAAGAATATACATATTTATATTATATTTTCATTGTTAAATGAATTGAAGAATAATGTAAAACAGTGCTTTATTAGTAAATGCTACAAAACTTTTTTCTTTTTGCTTTGCATTTTTTCCATTAAGGTTATTGGTACATTTTAGATATACAATACAATGACATTCATCATTGGGAATTTGTACCTTTACATGACATATTTTGGTTCTTATTTTTTAGCCATTCCCCTGCCCTCCCAGCAACCCCTCCACACTTCCGTATTTACAAAGACTTTATTTCCATTTTTTTCTTTCTCATATTTCTCCTTTCCCTACTACAAAATATTTGAGAGAAGCAGTAACAATCTTTTTACATTTCTTCTATGAAATCGAAATAGAAGGACATTCCCTAACTTTTTCTGATGCCAGAATTATATTAATAGCTAAAACAGATAAAGACATTATAAAAAGAGAAAGCTATAAGTTCATATCCCTTATGAAAACAAATAAAAAAATCCTCATCAAAATATTAGCAAATTGAGCCCAAAAATGTACAAAAGACTTGTACAAAATGACCAAGTGGGACTTCTCCCAGTTATGCAAGGCTAGTTCCACATTTGAAAATCAATTTAGGTAATCCAACATATCAACAGGCTAAAGAATAATAATCATATCAGCTAATGCAGAGAAAGCATTGGATAAAATCCAATGCACATTCAGAATACTCTCAGAAAAATAGACAATAGTTTCCTCACCTTGATAAGAAATATTTAAAAATAACTACAGATATTAGTTATTGGTGAGTAACTTTCCCTTAATATTATGAAAGAGGAAAGAAAGACTTCTTTTTCCCCAATGTTATTCAACATTACACTGGAGATTCTATGTAATATAATAAAGTAAGAAATGATAATTAAGCTATACAGAATGAAAAGGAAAAAATAAAATGTTTTTATTGATGACAGGATTGTCTATGTAGAAAATTACAATCAATTAGTAAACACAAAAATTTCCTGAAAATTTTTTAGCAAGGCCATAAAATATAAGGTAAATATAAAAAGTGAATTCATTCCCTATATTCCAGTAATAAATGTTTGAAATTTGAAGTTAAAGCCAATACCATTCATGTTAACATCATAAAATGAGTTGCTAAGGTAGACATCGAACAAACTACATATAGGATCTGCATGGAAACACTCAAAATTTTTATGAAATTTGTAAAAAATACCTAACATAACAAAAAAATTCTCCATATTCATGGATTAGAAGATTCAGTACAGTTCTAGTGACTGTTTCTGCCAATCCAAAAGATAGATTCAATACAATACATTCAAAATTTCTATAAACTATTTTATGAATATTGACAAACATTCCAAAGTTCATATAAAAAGGCAATTTGACTAAAGAAGTTGACACAGTAGGGAAGAAAGCAAACAAAATGGAAATCTGATATTATTCAACTCCAAACTTACTATAAAGTCACAGTGATGAAGATCATATTATAATGACAAAAATAGAAAATGGAAAAGAATGGACAGTCATAATTGGAAGTACATAATTATAATCAATTGATCTTTAATAAGGAAACAGAGATGATACAATAATGAAAGACAGTCTTTTCAACAAATAATGTTGGGTGCCTATAGGAAAGGAAGAAGGAAGGAAGAAAGGACCGATCTAGCCACGTAACTTATACCTTTCACAAATATTAACTCAACACTGATTATAAAGCTAAATGTAAAATGCAATGTTATATAACATTTAGAAGATGTAGGATGAAATCTATTTGGATTTTTTCAGTAGTTTCTAGAAGCAATCAAAAGTATTGATACAAGAAGTGGATAACTTGAACTTTATTAAAATTTAAAAATGATTCTCTACAAAAGGCAATGTAAAACTACTAAAAGAGAAACTACATAGTAGGGGAAAGTAATGGCAAGATACATTGATAAATGCCTATGTCCAATATATACAAAATAAAAACTCTGAAAGATCAACAATAATGAAATAACTCCATTTAAAAATGAGCAAATGATCTGAATAGACATCTAACCAAAGGGAATATCCACATAATCAATACTTGTAAAAAACATGCTCAAAATCCCTTATTTCAATTTGCAAATTAATATATTAGTGAGATGGAAGAATAAACCTATTAGTATGACTAAATCCAAAAATCGGACAATGTCAAATTCGGACAAAAAATTCCTTATTTCCTGTGAGAATGCAGCTATTTTAAAATTAGTTCATTAAATTTTGACAAAGCTATACATAGTCTTATGTATGACCTCACAATCATGTTCCTGGGTATTTGAGCAAGTGAGTTAAAATTTTATGTCTACAAAAACTTCCTGCACATGAACTGTGGTTTTCTTCATAATCAACTAAAAACTAAATGCTGCCAATATCCCTTTAATCCGTATATGAATAAACAAACTATGGTATATCTGTACAAACAGATATTAGTTGAAAATAACAAAAACAAGTAAATGAATATTGTTAAGTGAAATAAAACCCCTCCAAAGTCTATAATCTGCACAGTTCCAAATAAAGGGCATTCTGGCGGCATTCTGGAACACTAAAAATTATAGAATTGTTAAAAGGATTAGCAGTTTTTAGGAATTTGGGAACAAAAGAAGTGACTAAGTGAAACAACATTTTTAGGGTGAAAAATTATTCTGCATGACACTGTAATCATAAACATGGTCATTACACATTGTCAAACCCTATAGTATATTAATGCACAAAGACCAAATTATGATGTATGCAAATTTTAATAAATTATTTAGGGGGTAAGGGAATTTCTGGAAACGATGCAGACTGTGGCCAGATAATGCAGTCGTATTTCAAATGTAGGAAGAGACCTAAAGGAAGAGAATGGAAGAAAGGCTATGACCTAAGTAACATTAGAAAAGAGTGGAATCTGTAAGACTAAAGGTGCAAGGAACTGTGCACCACTCCTGTTTTTAGTTCGCAGAGCTGTGCTCTATGGCAGTGCATGCTAACAGTCGTGACACTGCTGTGAATATGCACTGGAATTTCAAATTAAGTAAACAAGTAATAAGTTGTACAACTGGATGTCCAGATATTGCACTCTTAGAGAGGGCATTTACAGGTTAGCAAAATGAGAAAGCTTGAGTGCTCCCAGTTTTAAGGGGCTGGAGTTGGCGCTAACACCATGAACTCATGTTTAATTTAATAAGAATGGAAATGGCTATCGACAGGAATATTAACATAGGTTAGTACATACATGTATATGTTCTTGTCCTTAGAGCTGGGAGACAACATAGAAATACACTTTTGTAACAAGTAGCACAGCTAGTATCTAGATCCTAGTTTTTATTCTACTATCCAATAAAATGAACCAGAGTTTCCTGAAGATCTTCCTACAGATTACTGATGTGGGGATGGAATTGCACAAGATGAGCCTGGAAAAAAATTGAAATGATAGCAAGAAAGAAAGTTTATAAAGAAAAAAATTGATGGGGATATGTCAAATAGTCACAGGAGCCATTAGAAAGGAATATACAATACTTACCAGCAAAATGTTTAAAATGAATGTGAAAATATAGAAATATGCAAGCCAAGTGAATTATTCACAAGAAACTGGTACTATTACAAATGTTAAAGGAAGTTCTCTGACAGAAGGGTAATGATACCAACTGGAAATACAGATCAACACAAAGAAGAAAAACATCTAGAAGTGGTGAAAATGTGAATAAATATAATTTTAATTTCTGTAAATGTTAAGTAATTGTCTAAAGCTAAAATAGCACCCAGTAAAAAGAGGCTCATAATTAACGTAGAAATAAAACTATAGGCCAAAAGGAGGACAAAGTGCTATGAGAGAATAATTCAAGTGCTCTTTATTAAGTTTCGTAAGCTTTAGAAAATCATATTATTATTTAGTGAACTAAAAAGAATATTAAAAATACAAATAAGTCACAAGTAAAAAACAGATGGTGCAAAAAGAAAAAAATTATAAGATTGTAAAATTAAATATCACAAATCATCATTATATTCAATGCAAATTGTATAAATATTAACTTAAAAGACATACAGAATAGTATAAAAAAGCAAAATTTAATATATATGATCTATTAAGGGATCCACATTAATTAGAAGGATGTAGATTTGTTAAAAACTAAACAAATGGATAAATACAACATACAAACTCTAATCAAAATAACCATGGAGTGGCCAGATAAATACCAAAAAGTAAGTTTTTTATTGCAGAAAAATAATGGAGTATGCGTACCAAGTAAATATATCTTATAAAATGTATATACTTCTGGGAGTTTAGAATCCACAAATAAAATGAGACAAGGAAATATGTTCAAATTCACAAATAGTTTTGAAGAGTTTAACACTGATAAGGAGCTTCTAGTAAAATCTACAGCCGACACTAAATTAATGATGGGCAACTGGTTTCCCTGTATGGTCAGGGCAAGACAAATATAGCTGCTGTCACCATGTCTATTGAACACTGCACTAGAAGTTCTAGCAAAGACTATAAGGCAAGACAATTAAACGAAGCATTAATTGAAAAAATATATTTTTTCTTTACTTTCAGTTTCACGTTTTATTCTTTTTTTCACTCATTAAATTTATTGGAACATTTTAGTTCTAAAATACAATTACATTCATCATTGGAATCTTGTACCTATATGCCGTATCTTGGTTCTTATTTTTTCCCCAACCCCTGCCCTCCCTTCAACCCCTCCACCCTATTTACAAAGACTTTGATTCCATTTTTTCCTTTGCTCACATTTATTCATTTTCCTTCTTTCCATTCCCCTCCGCCTTCCACCTTCCCTTCCTCTTTGGACTTCTTCTTCCTGTTTCATACGATCTATTGTACATTTTGATCCTTATTTACACTTTCAGTTTCTCACACCGTGGAAACTATTTGGTATTTACACATATGCATCCTATTTATTTCACTTAAGAATAGATGCTCATTAAGTAAAAATAACTTCACTAGGATATACTCCTAAGTGAAATAAATAAGTCACACGTGTAAATACCGAATAGTTTCTAAGGTGTGAATAAGCTATAATAGTACATAAGATCCTAGTGAGATAATAGACAATGTGAAATAGGAAGAAAGGGGCTAAAGGTGTAGGGAAAGTGGGAAGGGGAGGGGAAAGGTAATAAGGGAAAGGAAAAAAATGAAAAAAGGGAAATAAAGTGTTTGTAAATGGGGAGGGGAGGAGAGGGTGAAGGGAGGGCAGGGACCAGGGGAAAAAATGAGAACCACGACCTGTCATGTAGAGGTACAAGATCTCAATGATGAATGTAACTGTGCTGTATATTTAAAATGTACAAATAAACTCAATGTGGAAAAAAATATCTTCACTAGCAGATAAAAGAATTGTTTATGGAGAAAAATAACAACAAATGTGGGCCAACAAAATACGATACAAGTCAAAAGGAACAAAAGCAATTTGAGTGTGCAATTGGAAATGAAAAAAATTTAAATATTTTATAAAATTTTCTCAAAATTAACAAAATATATACAAAACCTACACACTGCAAACTACAAACTTTAATTGGATCAAAATGAAAATTTAAATACATAAGAATAAAATCCTATATTCACAAGCCAGAACCAACATAGTAAGATGTCAATTCTTTTTTAATTAAATTTTTATTTTTATTGGTACATGTTTGCAGTACATAATGACTATATTCCACATAAGGAGTTGTACGAGTACACAAAACATCTTAATTCTTTTTTCATCCAGGCAACTTACAACCTAAATTTCATCATGTCTGTTTTCATTTTCTTCTAGTTTTAGAACATGAGAAATTTCTAACACATGTAGACAGGAAGAAAAAGAATGTTTTCATTTGCTGTTTTCAAATTTTAAGATAAAGATCAAGTAAAGATAAAAGATAGTTACTCACAGAAAATGTGTCTAAATATAAAGAAAATCACAGAGGTAAATATGTTTTTAAAAATAGGCTCAATATAATTAACCATAGTGGAAATAAAAATTTAAAACTTAGTAAGACATAACTGCCATGTACAAAAATGGCTAAAATTGAAAAAGACTAACAATATAAAATAATGAAGATGATAAGGCAAACTAGAACTTCTTTTAAATTGCTTTTGAAATGCAAAATTATATACTACCTTAAAATAATATGGCAATTTTTAGAAATTTATATGAACATTGGTTATACAATTAAGTAACCCTACTCTTGAATATTTGATTAAAAGAACTTCATAGAAAGAAATGTATGCAAAAGTTTATGTCAGTTTTATTCAGAATAACCAATGACTAGGAATAATACATATATATAAATATATACACGGGCACATCTTATGAGTGATTAATGAATAATATATCCATATATTGGAATTGTACCCAGAAATAAAAGGAATAAACTAGAGATACAGGCAATAATATAGATGAATTTTAAAGGAAATATATTATAAAGAAGCTACATAAAATTTTGGAAATAATATATAGGGACATAAATTAGAAGTATAAACATGAGATCCTGGAAGCCCAGAAAGAGATTAGCAGCAAGAAAAACAACACAACCCAGAGAAGAAATAGTCTGTGTTGTTATTATTGTTATTATTATTATTATTATTATTCAACCACACTCATCTAAAACTTGTAATCTGCACACATGAAAGTAAATTTCATTAGTTATAAAATATGCATCAATAAGCAGAACTTTAAAAAGTCAGCTGAAAAAAATAATAGCAATAATCTTTGTCTTATTCCAGACCTCAGAGAAAATGACTCTAATGTTTCATAATTAGACACGATGGTGGCTGTCGGTTGAAATAGAGAGCCTTCAGCATCCTAGGGATTTATTATTTATCTTCTATTCCGAATTGACTAACACTTTTTTATCAATAATTGATGTTGAATTTTTAAAGTACTTTTTTAGTATTTTTATAGTCTTTATATAGACAAAATTTTCTGTCTTCTCATGTGATTGATTGTTGTGATGAATTATTGTTTGGTTTCCTAATACTGAATTGTTAGTGCATTCCTAAAATAAAATCCTATTTTGTTAGAATATTTGATGTGCTGGTATTTGCAGCTGTAATTCTAAATATGTTTAGCCTTATTTTGATAATATTCCATTTGTCTCAGGATTTCATATAGGAGTTTACATGATTCATAATTGAAATCAGGAAGCTTTCCATCAATTAGTATAATAAGAGAATAGTTAAGCTAAAAATCAATTTCAGAGAATTCAACATAAATTGTTTGGTGAGAAAGACCTTTGTAATTATTTGCTTGATTTTTTTTTTGCTATTTCTGAGATTGATTTTTAAGCTTAATCATAAAACATTAGTATTTATAATTAATTCTTTTCTGTATAATTATCTATTATAGTCATATTCTAAAAATATAGAATTACAAATGATAATATGTAATGTCTTCCATATTTGATATTACAGGTTATTTGTTTGTTTGTTTGTTTACTTCTTAATGTAGCATCTGTACATTAACTCTTTTTGTCTCAATTTGCCAAATTTTCTCTGGTGGCCAGACCTCACAATATCCAGTACAATTTGAAATAGTCTGAAAAACATTTCAAAATGCACCTGTCTTAGTGTAACTTAGAAACTCATGAATCAGCATTTGTGATATAGGATGATGAAATAAATGCTACTTTTGATCTTTAGTCTCAATTAAATTTATTAACATTTTTCTGCTCACAACATAGATTTTTATTATTTTTAATGCTGAATTTTAAGTTGAAACGCATGTTTTTCATCTACATTTTCTTCTGAGATAGCTCATGTATTTGAAAAAAGTTATTAGTCATGCCATTTATAAAACTGCATGTGACATAGTAACATACAACTTAGCATTCCTCAGCATTTCTTCTACATTTGCTTATCTTTTCCATAATTTATAGTTACGTAGACTTGTTGATATTGACTTTAAAATTCATTATTACTTGTTTTGTTTGCTTAGGTGCTTGATCATTAAGATCCCTTTCATTGTCTCTTATTTCCAGTCTTAGTAAGTTTGTTTGTTTGTTTGTTTAGCATTTCCACGTCTTTGGCACTACAAGATACTGTACTGGTCAGCTTTCCTGTGGCTGGGATACTGCGTAGAGCCAACATCTACACCTTAAATGAGGATAGGATTCGTGTGGCTCACAATTTTAGATCATAGTCAGCGGGCCCCAAGGAAGAAACCCCACTGTGGAAAGGCACAGCGAGACAGAGATGCTCGCTTCCTGGGGACAGGGAGCAATTCAGGAAAACAGTGGAGGGAAGTCAGGGTCTCCAGGAGCCACCCAGACACTCTCCGTTGTGCTTAACTAATCTCCTTGGAAGCTCCCAATCCAATCAGTTTTACACAAGCACACTTCAGCAGCATAAGGTCCCGTCCAGGAATCTGCCGTTCTTTCAGGAGCCCAGGTTCCTTTCATTGAAGAGTGGTACTGAGAATAAGACTTAGGCTCTGGTGCTGCTCACTGCCATGAGAGTGGTGTTGTTTCTAGAGTATCTCAGCTGTAAGAACAGGGACAGTTGTGTCTACACCAACCTGTGTATATGCATACCTCGGAATACTGTTCTATGTGGACATCTCTAGGTCTGTGAAGCTAAATAGGAATTCATACTGATGTCTCCAACTTGAATTAAAACAATGATCATTCTATTCTACTCTCCTTGCTTATCTGTACATCCTCATTTTTCACTGGGTTCTCACTATCTCCCTCCCACTCAATTGTTTGATTCCTATATACAAATACAACAATAAACTATGATAGTTTGTAGCTAATCATCTGCTGAGGATTGTAGCTGAGTAACAACATTGTCAACTGAATTACTATAGTCATAGATGCTGTTTTTATCTCTAGCTTTAGCAATTCTTTTCATTTATAAAATTTCTTGAGAATCCTAAGAATAAGTGCATCGTTTTGCTTCACATTTGTTAAGATTGTCCCCTCCATTTACAATACAAATACTAATGTCTTATTTTCTCATATTCTGCATTTCACCTCGGGGTTTCCCAGCCTCCTAATTTTTTCCTGATTTGCATATATTCCATGAACAGTTCTTTCTTAAGAATTTTAGAATATAATTTCCCAAATCTTGAATATGGGCTTCATCTAGTGCCTTCCTTCAAAATAGTGTAGAATTGAGTATTTAGTGGGAAAGAAAAAGTAACTTTATTCTGAGCAAACTTGACAATTACCATGTTAGCCTGGTGACCTGAGTTAGCACCGGCAGTGACAATCCTATGGCAACATATGCCTGTGACACAAGTGATAAAAGTGCACTTTGCCTCTCTGGTCTTCTTCCTCAAGACCAACAACTCCAATCTAATTATGAGAAAAACATCAGACAACTCCCACTTGAAGGACATTCTGTAAAATACAAGACCAGTATTCCCCAAGGTAACCAGAATCAAGGAAATCACAAAAACTGTCACAGCCAGGAGTAGTCTAAAGAGATGTGATGACTAAATGTAGAGTCTACATAGGATGAGATGGAACAAAAGCACAAAATGGGATTAGGTAAAATTTATGGAAATCTGTATAAAACATAAATGTTATTGATAATACATTATTGGCTAATTAATTGAAATAAATGTACCATTAACTGTAACATGTGACATATTAATAATAAAGGCAAATATTAAAGTTATATGGAAAATTTGTCTTTGCTCTTTCCCTACAGCATTAAAACACAACTGTTTTGGGCCGGGATTTTAGCTCAGTGGTTCGGTGGCCTGCCTTGCAAGCGCAAGGACCCGAGTTCAATCCCCGGTACCAAAAAAAAAAACCCACAACTGTTCTAAAAGAAAAAGTTTGTATCTATTAACTCTCTCATGATAATTAAAACAAATACATTTTTTTGCCTCATTTTTACTTTCTTCTTGTAATCTAATGATCATAGTAATTATTTAACATTTTAAAGTATCTCTAAATTACCTCTTTAAGGACTATATTTTCATGTCTACAATTTAAAACACATTAAAAGTGGCTGTCTGGAAACTTTTTTACCTTTTTATTCTTTGCTATTCAGCTAATATTGTACCGTGAGGAAGTTAGTTCATTTTTTTTTAAGCAATGGGTCATTTATCTTAAATACAATTAAAATGTAAAATTGCCAATATTTTTTAATATTTACCTTCCAAAAGGCATAGAAACTTATCTCGATGAGTTAAAAAATATTATCTGAATTATTTTAAAAGTACTAAAGACATGCAAAGTCCAAAATGGGAACTTTCTCACTGATACAATCTAAAACATTTGAAAAAATGAGAAAGAATATTATTTCCATTATAAAATGGAATTTATTGCCATGATCATCTAACATCTAAAATCATCTCCTGAGTACCAGTGGTGGTGTCATTTATTGAGACAAGGGATACAAGAAAGGAGCGACTTTACGGTGCCAGCAGACAAGTGATTCAGTTACACATTTTAAATTTGAATTCTTGTGGGGCTTTCACATAGAAATATTCAGGAAGTAGTTAGCCCGGTGCTATACAAATTGCCCAGGTAGGAGATTAAAAAGAAAAAAGGAAAAGATTCTTCAGAAAATGGTAGTGAATGGTAATGAAATTTTGAGTAAATGTGGATTAAGAAGGAAAAAAAAAGGAGCAGCCTAGGGACTAAGCGGACACAGAAGAGACTGCGGTGTGACATGAGCAGCAGGGAGAAATTCAGTGAGACAGCAACCAGCAGGGTCGAGGGAAGCAGCCAGAGCACAGCTGACAGGAGGACAGCAAACTTTCACTGACCACCTCCTAGAAGCTTCTCATATGATTCCCAATTTATCCCTCTAAAATTAGAGAAAATTAGCCCTGCTTTTCAACAAGGAAAACATCCACATTTCAAGTACACCAAGGACATCACCAATGGTTATTGTTTCAATTCACTTTATGCTGCTATAAGAAACTACAAGAGACGGGGTAATTTATAACAGAGAGAAAAATCGGGAGCTTATTAGCACATCGTAACTTGCCAGAAAGTATTATGTGGCCAAGAAGGCAGAGCCCTTGCGACATAACCACTCCTTGAAAATCTCACCATTCAAGTGTGTTACCTTCGGGAGTGAGTTTCCAATACAAAAACCCTGGGATGGCACATTCAGATCAAGAGTCTGAATGCTGAAAAGCTAAAGCTTGACACTGAAATCTTAATTTGTGAATCAAAACTTCTCTTTCTCCCTGCCCCCCGCCAAATGAATGTCACAAATAAGAATGTAGGGTATTTTGGTGGAATTGGAAAAGGAATTAGCAAGCGTTCTTGTGTGCAGGGTGAAGGCCTACGGTAAGCTGGACATCATGAGCTCCTGGAATAGCCAGGGCAGAGAGTTCGTAGGATGGATTTGGAAATAAAATTAAATGGCAAGATTGTTCAGCAGATAGTGGAGTACATAATTTATCAAAGAATTTTAAGGAGGGAAAACTTAGAATAAAGGGAAAATGGGTATTAGAGACTGTACATAAAAGAACAGTTGTAATCAATTAATTTCCAAACTAGTATCCTATTGATTACTAGGCTTGGTTATTCAGAATAAATAGTAGTGTACTAAATTGTGTCAGTAAAGAAACATTTCAAAATGTATTTATGCCACCCTGACAAATTCATTTTACTACGCACCACTTTAACGTCATCCGGCTCCTACTATAGCTCCTACTGACATATTAAAACAGGAGTGATCCATCTTGTAAGGTGATTGATAAATGGAAGGAGTAAAGGAAGTGGAGAAGCCAAAGAGCAGTGTGAGCAGATAAGGTCTAAGGAAGAATATTTGAATACAAATTTAAAACATTTAAAGCAATTTCAAATTAAAAATACTATGGTGTGTATTCATCTACCTTATTCACTGGATCTGGCATCTTGCAATTTCTGGCTTTTCCCCAAATCAAAATGATCACGAAAGATTAACTGTTTTTTTTTTTTTTTAAATCCAAAACATCAAGGCAGCCAGCACAGTGTATCTGAAGACACGAAAGAAGACTTTCAGAAAGTGACAAAAATGATGACTGTCCTCAAAGTATGGGAAGTATTTTGAGGGGGATTAATGGCGGTGTCTTTTACTATAAAACTTTTTAAAAATTTAAACATTCACATATATTTTAATCATACCTCAAACTCATACACACAAATACTCAAACAGCGTAAGGTAGATTGGACACATCTATGATTATGCAACAAAAATTGACTGTAATTAAAAGTCACTTGGGTTTAAAAGGTCAAGAGAAAATGGAGTAAAATACCGAGTATTTCACCCATGGGTACAGCAGTAATGCAGAATCATGCCAATATTCAACATGCAAATAATATCAGCTGCCAAAGTACATATTAGGTTAAAATTTGAAGTTGGTAGATGTGAATACAGTGGACCCTTGACTAACTCAGTTCATTTCCAAGGGCTGGTTGCAACGCAAATGGAACAATTAAAAGCTCAGGCTCCTCTACACAGCCTTCAAAGTATCTCTGCTGTGTAGAGCAGATCGCAGTGTCTTCTGAAAGACAATGGCCCAGGATTTCTCAAGTTAGAAAAGATGTTATAATGTTCCTTCTAGAACTCTTTAAGAGTTAAAGCTGTAGCTTAGAACCTCTGGAAGCACAAGTGGCTGGCATTTGGGTCATAGCTTAAGACTTTGATCTTAAATTCAAAATAAAATTCTTGTCATAACCCAAGTTGTTCATATATCAGGCGGGTTGTACCTCAAGGATCCACTGTACTGCATAGGCGTAAGAGAGGCAGAACTGGTTGCTAGAAATTTCTAAGAGGGAAAAGTTAACAAAAGCGATATTTTAGTAGCATCTTTAACAATAAAGAAAAATTTACTCTTGTCTTCGGAAGCTGTGTTCTAGAGAACTAGAATGAGCATGGTATCTTTTTGGGAAGTCAGCAGGTAAACATAATGTCAATGAGAAAGTTTAGTTTTATTGATGTAATTTTTAAAGAGACCATTCTACTAGGGGTTAAATTGTGTCTCCCAAAGTGTATGTTGAGATCCTCCTGCTGAGTACCTCAGAGACTGTATTTAGAAATAGAGCCTTTACAGCAATAACCAAGGTAAAAGGGATCCTAATCTAATATTACTGGTGTCTCTATGATGAGAGGAAATTTGAGTACAAAGACACAGGAAGATTATATAAAGAGACTCAAGGAAGGAACACCTTCTAGAAGCAGAGGACAGAGATCTTGAACAGACTTTCCTTTGCAGCCCTCAGAAGAACCAGTTTGTGAAAAGCTTGATCTTGTACCCCTTGTATCCCAAAGTATGAGACAACACATTTCATTCTTCTATTAACTGTGTGGTGCTTATAGCAAGTCCTAGCAAACAAATACAGATACATTTGAGGAAAAGATTGATGATTGAATGGCAAGGGACTGGTTCTCTCTTTCTATCTTCAGTTTCTGCTACATAATGGGTTTTCCTAAGAGCTTAGTAATACTTCTGTGAAAGAGAAGACACTGGTTTTCTCTTCCCTAAAAAGTTAAAATCGTATCATATAGAATCAAGGTACTAGCTGGGTTCCTCATTGTTGCTTCATTATTATGATTAGAGAAATGAATTTATCTCAGAGTGCTCTTTTCCTTTAATCAATGTGCTCTCAAATGTCACAACATCATAGTTCAGACCAGGTGACCTAAATGCTCTAATGCAATTCACACTCACATTTTAATATGCCTTGATGAAAACTAATCTTTAGCAAGTTACCTGGCATTTTCCTTTTCAGAGGAAGGGCGGGGACTACCCTCCTTTGTGAGATTCACTCTGTTCACATCTTTTTCTTACTGAATTTACTGGCTCACTATCTAAGGCACTTACTGCACAAAGATTCATGTTTGGTGGGAACAAGTTTTTCATTGCACATGACACCTTGAATGGTAATACAGGAACCTATGATTCTCTGATGTGCACAGAACTTGAAATTTTAGTGAATCAGTTCACTGGGGGTTGGAATTTTCTCTATACTCTAAAATATTTCTGCTCCTGGAAGACAGCGGGAGGAAGTACTGCTGTTCAAATCAGAGTCAGGTGTAGTACGATTTTTTAAATATATATAGAAATGAATACTGTGCAGTCTGAGGTGGCTTCTTTTCCATCTGTCAGCACATTCTTTACAACCATGCATAAACCTTATTATCACACTCAGTGTGTTACTGCAGAAATTACCCCAGCCCTCAGAACAGTCTCTCTACAGCGCTGAGTGGAATTCAGACTTCAGGACGCTTAATGCAAAAACAAGCAACCTAGTAAAGAAGAAGGGAAGAAAATTTGCAGAAAATTTACTCCAATTCCTTCATTGTATCATATGTACAAGGGTAAATATTTTGCATTGAATAAAATCATTCCTGATGACACGTATTTGGCCTTGATAAAAATTTTCCACTGTATTCACATATATTAACCTTTGATGAAAAGATCACCGAAAGAAAAGGCAGGAGATGAATATGGCATAATTTCAGAGATTTTTTTTTTACATTAACCTTTGAGTTCTGAACTGTTGTAGTTGTGTGTTTGGGGGTATATTTGGATAGAGACATTACTGCCATCCTGCTCATATTTATGGGACTGACCTTTGTATTATAGTAGCCTGCTTTGAAGCACAGTTATTTTTAATTGCTTTATGTGTCCACAGAGACTGTTCTGTGCCTCTGTCAGTTATATACAGCACCCTGGCACATATGTTTGCTCAATGAATCTTTCAATGACTGGATATTTATAACCACATCTGAATAGAAGAGGAGGAACTGTTGCATTTTTGAGGTGGTGTGTATGTTGTGTATCTGTGTGGAAATGTGTTTTATTGTCAACGCTGCTATATACTTAATGAGGTGACAGGAAGAATTAAAAGTGACAGATTGTTGGGGCTGCGATAGCACCATCTGAGATATAGGCTCCTATAATGTGGCTCAATAAACCCAGCCTGTGTGAAGCCCTCAGTGTATGATTCATGGCTGCAGCACGGGTACTCACAGAGGTTGAACGAGAGAGATGGTCATAGGCTGGGCAGCAGGAGGCTGAAATTGCTGTCGGAAGACAATGAAAAGTGCTGTGTGCCAAAATTGCATCTGAAATTTGCAAAGGGAACCTGAATCCTTAATATCACAAATAGCATTGTCCTATAATGCTGGACAGAATGAGTGTGGAAATTATGTATCACAGGACAACTCAGGAAGAAAAAAGCACTGCCCATCCTTTTTGCCTAAGGAAAGCATGCTGTGAAATTTCATCCATGAGCTCATAATTATGACCAACATATCGTGAGATAGTCATTGATGATGAAAACAGCTGAGGCAGGTTTGGTCACAACAAGGCCCAAGAACAAACAGCTGTTTATCTCCGGGAGCTGGTTAAAAATTCAAACACTCAGTTCCATCCTACATACTAAATTGTAATTTTTAGGGAGAGAGAGGAAAGGGAAAAGAGGAATTTATATTTTAATAAGCTTTTCAGATAGCTGTGCTGCGTACCAGAGCCATAGCCTTTAGTGGATGATACAGGTGACTACAAGAAATGAGAATAGAAAAGTTAATTACACTCTGCAGAGACACAGCTACATCTGAGGTAGAACTTCAGTTAATGAGAACCAACTCAGTGGATTCGTGGAGTCCAGTGGATTCGTGTTCTACTGTCCATTTATCTTGGACATTTAGCAAGCCACTTAATGTACCAAGATTCAGCCTCTCCCTCACTGATAAAGTGAGAAAGATAATGGCATCTGCTTCATGGAATGTAGGGGACTTAGGTGAAATTATGTATTTGATTATACTTTGTACATAGTAAAGTGCAGAAAAATGTTTGTTGTACTCAATATCAAACGGTTCTCACCAGACACTCTATTAGAAGATAGGTCACAATGAAACCGGTTTACAACAAGATCGAGGCAATGCTAGCCATTCTATGCATATTAAATTCTAATTATGTGTCTGATGATGACTTAAACATCATATGTGGCAATTAAAATCAGTGTGCACATCATCCCCTTTAGCCTATTTAATTCTTAAAGCAATAACAACAAGTCGTTTGTAAAATTCCACCACTGTGATTTTCTGAAAAAGTAAGTGGATGTAACAGGTTAAAAAAAATAATAATAACTGTTGAGGGAGGGAACCACGTCTTGTCAATCAGATTCCTGTGATTCACTCTCAGAGCTGTCTGATTTGATAGGCTTTCTTTACTCCAACACAACTCTTTCTTAGGAAAGATAACAGTTTTCCAAGTATTCTCCAGCATGATACTTTTTTCCATCTCTTGGTCTATAGTGCCATGACTGCTGAACAATAGAAGTCAGAGTGATGCCCATAAGCTACAGCAAAGATGCCTTGAAATTAAAATAGGGTATGAATGTAGAATTCATATGTGAGAAGCTTAGACTTCTTCCTTCATGAATGGGATTAGCAACCTTATCAAAGGGCTGGGAGAATACAGCTAGGTTCTATTTCGTTATTCCATTCCTTCTTCCATGTGAAGACACACAGCTCACCCTCTCAGGAGGGCAAAGAATTCAAGGCAAAATCTTGGTAATGGAGCCTGGACACTCATCAGACACTGGGCATGCTCATTCTTTGATGGTGGCTTTCCCAGTCCCCAGAACTGTGAAAAATAAATTTCTAGTTTTCATACATTACTAAGTCTCAGGTATTTTGTTATAGCAGCACTAACTAAAACAATAAGGAAATTTAAAAATATGGGCACTATTCTCGGAGTGGTAAAATTGAAAAATTTAATAAAATGTAATAATAGCAAGGGCTGTTATCATATGGTTTCATAGTTAAATTGGTTTCCTGTTCTAAAGTATTCTAGTTATGCAAGTTTATATATTCTTGTATAAATTAAATTTTCCATCACTTCTTATCTGGTGGGAACTCCACAGGACCTACTGTGGGACTTGATATTCCTGTTTTCACTCATCGAACACATAGGCATAATATTAAAGATCAAGAAACACATAAGTCAGAGACATTTCAGATGTCAAGAGTTTAACAGTTCTTACAGAAAGTTCCCAGGCCTTGGTGATGTAAACTGTTCACAAGTCTAACTTCTCATTGCCAGAGGAGAGAGAGCTTTGGCATATTGAAAGGTTTGGCATTATTTTAAAGGTTCAGTGTGCTACCGAGTCAACAGAAGTGAAAAGTTTCAGGCTCGGACCTCTCTTTCTTTCATTCTACATGTGTTGCAGAAAGGGGGTTCTTTCACATCCCTTAATTAGATGGGCCAGGCCTTGCTATTGAGTGGTTTGTTTTGTATTCTGGATACTGGAGAAAACTAAAGAAGGTCGAGGGACAGGAGAGAAACAGCTGAAAGGCACAATAACAACCACTGTCTGGAAAGGGACAACTGTGGTACACAATGGTCTGACCATTCCGATGCACGGGGTACATAACAGAGCAACCAAACGTCCCTCCACTCACATCCGGAAGTGTGAAAAAGGCTTGACCTATATCGATCATCTTATTTTATTGTTCCCCCCTGCAAATAAACGCCAAGTCTAGACAACAACTGCTTCCTTCTCAGCTGTTGAGGGCCTGGCATTTCCATCCTTATTTCTATTCTCAGATTGTTTGGCACCTGGAGAAGCATTTTTCTTGGTGAGACAACTCTTGGGGATGAACAGTTCATCTCGACAAGCTGCAGACTTATAAGGATCAGATGAATGCCACATAGTCAGTTGCTCAGTACTGAGGGAAAACTAATCTAATGGAAGCCAAGAGCCACCTAGGCTGTGTATGTACTTTTTAAAGAAAATGATACTGCAAAATTTCCATGCTGATTCCCTATTTCTTAAGATTTTGATTAGTTGGTCACAATATGAAACCACTACTAAGCCACCTAATTAATGAAGAGGAGAAACTTGATGGAGAAAATAGAAAATTATATTTAACCTTTCTGAGGTTCAGTCTCTTCATTTGTGAACAGAACAATAAAGCCTAGTTTACAAGGTTTACGAAGTTTACATCAGGCAAAGTATATTATTTCAGATTCAATTTACTATTTCTTCCTTCATTAATTTCCCATCAAATATTTAAATGCTTATTACATTCCAATGCTATGTACAAGGTATAGGTATATTAACAGGAAAACCTTATTCTGTCTGTTTTTTCTATTACATCATCAGGAAATTTACATCCCAGTAGCAGGTAAGTATAATATATTTCATCTAACAACATTTTTGAAGCATTATTATTGGTACATTTTAAATACATACAATGATAGCATTGATCATAAAATCTTATACTCTCAATATGAAATAAAGAATCTAGAATTCAGTCTCTCTGTGAACATGGCTTAAAGTAATAATTATCTGTATTTCTACTTATCTCTCAATAGAATTTAGCATTTAAAAATTTTGAATACATATGAGAAGCCAAATTATCACAAGTGAAAATCATAGGTATAATATCAGAGTGGTTTCAGATATCTTAAAATATTGTTTTCACTCACAACTTTCAAATACCAATATTACAATTGCTGCTTGATGTTCTTACTTAGTTCTTCAATAAATACCTAACTCATATATGTGATAGTTTTGATGTATTTGGTAACTATTTCATTATAATACATTTTTACCATCATTTATATATTATGTGTTTAAAAATTGATGGGTTTATGGGTTTCATCAACTTGCCAAAGGGGTTGATGGCATGAAAGGTTATCCTGACTTTTGGAATAAGAGCTATGTTAAAAACATCAATAATTTCAAATCATTATAGTTAAAGTTATGATCACAGCAGTGTAGTTAATGTTATGGTAGGGATATCATTGGATCTCAGCCTGTGTCACCGAGTGTGTGTGAGACTGTGTGCATGTGTGTGGGTGGGTGTTGGAGATTGGGAAGAGGAAGCCTGGTTGGTTAGTCTTGGAAGATTTCCCGGGCAGATAATGTTTCAGCTAAGTGGATGTTAAAGTAGAAATTACAGTTAATCAGAACATCAAGAGAGTCCAAGTGAAGGGTAAGCTATGAGGAAGAGGGATGAGGATTGTGCGATGCATGCAAAGGGACACACATGTGAGAAGGACGCATTCACCGGAGAGTGTGTATGACCTAGCCCAGGGGATACTTGGGAGACAAAGGCAGAAAATGCGCAGTACTGGACTGGGAGGTTTGGATGCTTTGCTAAAAATTTAATCTTTATCCCAGCTGTGGTGTAGAACCGCTAGAGTACTTTCAGTAGAAAGATACTCTCATCAGAGTTTTATTTTAGAAATATTACTCAGTTTGCATTGCGCTGTTTGGATTATTCAGATGTAGTCACTGTGGGTATGGCAGGAGGCAGCCAGGGAAGGAAGGAGACAGACTAGCGCAATAATACAGGCAAAACCGACGTTGGTGTGAACCACAGCAGTGACAGTTTGAAGTTACTTGGTAAAGTGCAAAACGTTAGTGTGGAGATGGGAGAAGGAAGGATAAGTAAAAAAGAGAGAGGGAAGGAAAGAGAAACAGAGGGCGGACAACAGAGGAAATGTAGTCTGCAGCTAAGTAGACATTTAAAGTCAAAGAGTTTCATTAAACAAAATCACAACTGTTAGTCTACCCTAGAGGTGTGACAGAATTACTAGTACCCCGGGTCTCAGCCAATCAGCCAGATGGCTGCTGATTGGTTCAAAAGAAAACTAATCAGAACCTTTCTTCAGTGGTTCAATTGATGCACAAATAGCCACAGCCAAGGTGAACTCAGTGAAAAGAAGCTGTTGCCAAGTACACAACCTCCAAAGGCAACTGGAGAGGCAGCATAATTTCTCTTTTGAAAGTCAGCAGCAGCTAGGTTTGTTTACAAGTTCCCAGAAGAGCTGCCTGCACGCAGTCACGGCCTCTCTCTCTCTCTCTCTCTCTCTCTC
>NW_022900947.1:16502109-16529746 GCF_012274545.1 Fukomys damarensis | reverse complement strand
CTCTCTCTCTCTCTCTCTCTCTCTCTCTCTCTCTCTCTCTCTCTCTCTCTCCTGCAGCTTTGCATTTAAGAGAAAACATAATATAAGCTGTCTTTCATACTGGATTCAATATGAGAGAGTTACAGGAACACATCTTAGGATACTATTCAAAACAGTAAATCAGCAAACACCTACTCTAACACACAAAATGGGGAAGAAAGAAATGCTGAAAGCAATCAGACAGAGTAATATTTGTGCATGGCTTCAAGAGAACTAATCTGTGTTTACAGAGCTTAATTCCTTTACTTCTTTTTTCCCCTTTTTGGCATTAATTATTGGTGTGAAACAGGAATTACATGTTAGATCCCACTCTTTCTAAGAGTTTTGAGTTCATTGAAACCTGTACTTTTGTTAAGACTTTATTTCAGACAAACAATAATCTACTTTCATCTGGATGAATTCTTGAATAACTGAATAATTCTTCAGAAAAGAGCAAGTCTGAGTTTAAAAAATACCCAAAGCCAAAAATGCTGATAAGAAACCTCTGTTCAAAAGATGTGATTATACAAATGAACAATATTTCATGTAATTCCAGAAGAGTTCATAATTTAGACAACTTCCCTTTCACCCTAATGTCTCTATTCAAAGTTCACCACTCACCAAATGCAAACCCTCTTTTCAATGGATTAGGTTGTACAAAAGAGCTGTGGGAGGAAGTAGTTTGCACCAAATAAAACAGGTAAAGGAAATTGTCATTATGAGATCTTATATGGCAAAGTGACATCACAAAAGCATTACATTAAATAAAAAAATGATGTCAGCATAAAGAGCTGTTTGGAGATAAAACTTCTTTGAAGGGTGCTATTTCCCTGTTAAAGTAGATTAGCATTTAAAAACATGCTATAGACAAATGGGGGTGGTTCTGAAGTGAAGGGCTGCGGCAGTTGTGTTCCCAATATTTAGGTTACAAAAATGTATGCCAGTTCTGCCCATGCAATCCTTTCCATTTTGAGGGCTGGATCTGTGTGAACATCTGCCAGCTCAACAGAAAGAAGAGCTCTGATTTTACACAGTGTTTATAAAGCCAGGAGGGTTTTCTAACACATCCAAAGCCCCTTAATGATACTTCACCTGATCAGCCTCCTGAAGGTTAGTACATAATTAATGAGGTGGTAGAAGTTCTCTAGAATTAGTTTTCATCTAAATAAAGGTGCCCAGTGTTTATCTCTACCCTTTGTACTCATTGTTGCCTTGAATATACTGAGCTTCCTGTGGGTCCAGGGACTATCGATTTGCTGACTAATCTTTTTATCTGATCATTATAGATTGTAACTCTCAATCTATAACCTTCACATACACCGCTATTGTGGTTAAATAAAACACAATACAAAATGATTAACATGTTTCCATATCGAGATTTCTCTTCTAGGCAACAGCAGAAGTAGGACTTGGATTTGATGACTGGACATTGGTATTTTTAGAGAAAAGTATAAATAGAAGATGAATATACAATCTTTAGCTCCTTAATATAAATTACTCAGGAAGAAATAGTATGTAGCCTTGGGGAAATCAACAGCTTCTTCAATTGGATTGCTTCTGTCACTGTATGGACACAGTCTTGTTTGATGTCCTCCTACCATTTGTCTTGTATGGAGTCTTTTATCTAAATCCAAAGCAATGCAGTCATCAGGGCTGCAGTTCAATAATGGCTCCACAGGAGCTGTCATCCACAGTTTGCTATTCATCTTGTAAAAGGCTTTGAGTTTTCAAAGTACCAACTAAGGTTGGCATTTCAATGCCGTGGACAGATCACTTCAAGTTCTTTTGTGTTCACAAGAAAAGGAGTGAAACTGAGAAAGGTGGGGAGATTAAATGGTCAACCTACTACTCTATCTGACTTCCAAGTGGTAACCCCAAGCTACCCAAGGGAGGCAAACATCAGTAGATCCCACTGTTCCGCAGTGAGCCAATGCAGTGGGTGGGGGGGTGCATTCCGTGATGCTTCCTTCACCCTGACTTCCCCTGCTATCGTTAATAGACAGCAGATTTATGGAAGTAGACAAGAAACAGAACTTGTATTTAAAATGAAATGATGATGAAGAAAGTTCCTCGGAACATTTTCAGCATCAAAGCACACTAACAATGACAGCATCTTTAAAGGGTTTAGAGGCAAATGAACTGAAGCTGAACATATGAATTAATAGGTTCAGGTGTCACAAGTAGCTGTTCTTTGCATGTGAACAGACCAGAATGGGATTACTACCATCAGTCCCGATCAGTGAGCTCTTTTGCTGGCAGTACAGATATGTCTCTGTTCAATTCACACTCAATATCCTAATCCTTCTCAGATGCGACACCTATATGAAGAATTACTTGGCTAAGAAAGGATGGGGTAAATGCTTCTGGGTTCATGAAAGGACTAAATTAAATAAAAATTTCCAGACTCAGCAGATTCCATTACACTGTATTTGTTTGAGGGCCACTAAATTCATAGGAGGGTGGAGACATGTCTGTAGGATTGATGTCACCAGGCTGCTAGGCTCCCTCACTATGACTTCCACCCTCAGATTGTACTTTTGGAATGACACTGGCTGAGAGATCCTCCAACAACTAAAGACAGCACAGAGTATTACTGAACACCCAGATCATAAACACTGCTCGCAATCTGGTTATCTGTATAAGCTTGAGCTTGATTCCCAGGGGCAAATGATGAGGGATTTAAGTAAAAGATTTCAAAGATATGTCTCTAAATGGTTCTGAGAACACAATAGGTGATGGCTATGCATATGTTTCTGCTTATGTACTAGGTTCATTTACTTATTTCTGCTCTATCAAGACCTGTACTGTGTTTTTCTTTTTCTTTTTGATAGTTTTGTATTCTATTTGAGAATAGAATCGTTTATAAAGGAATATTCTGTTGCTACCCTGGTGGAGTTTACAGTCTTATAAAGAAGACAGGCATTTTACGAACAATGACAGCAGATCTAAACTTACAATGGGGAGAATACTAAAACTATGACAAATATATGGTTATACGTTAACTTACAATTCCTTAATCTCACATTTGTGATTTGGCAGACTGCTATATAGTCTGTTCTCTATTCAGCCATAGAGAAGGATAAACCTGAGCCATTTGTGGAATGGCTTTTTAATTGGTGAAACTGACCTGGTTGAAGAAGGCAGGGAAAGCTACTGAAGGATATGATTAACCTGAGATCTAACAGCTGATAGAATGATCATCTTTGCCATGATCAGTCTAACCCTCACTCTGAAAAGAATGAAGACTCGTTGAGATTTTAAGTATGATACAGCATAATCAGATCTCTTTCTAACTTAGATTTTAAAAAGATCATGCTGTCAAAGGTAAAAATGAAGTATTTAAGGAAAATAAAACCAAAGGTAACATTAACCTGCCCTATTAGACCAGACAAATGAAATTAACTTGCAATAAGGATGCGAGAGGATACAATGGTGTTTGACCTTGGGATATCAAGAACTGGGCCAGGACATGGGTAGAGTGGTGTGGGACTTATCCATCTAGTCGAGCACTCAGTTTGGGGCACTAAATTTAATAGAATGATTTCCTTACATTTTGACGACAAGATTTTTAATTTATATATGTTTTCATACATAATAACATATTCATCTTGAGAAATTGGTACATATAATGTCACACTTTAATCATTCTGACTTTCCCTTTCTCCTCCCCACCATTTTATTTCCCCTCTGCCCCCAGATTCCCTACCCATCTCTACAAATGCTATCTCCTTGTTTCCTATCATCTCTCTTTTATTTTGCTCTTTGAGTTATTTGTGTTGGGTTTCTTGAACAAGAGAGACCACTCAATGTTTAATTTTCTGTCTTATTTCTTTCACTTAGCATTATGGCCTCAAGGTATATCACTTCTTCCACAAATGGCCCAGGTTTATCCTTCTGTATGGCAGAATAGAGAACAGACTACATAGCCATCTGCCAAATCACAAATGTTAGATTAAAGAATTGTAAGTTAACTTTAAAGAAAAAAAATATGTTCTCATCCTTCTCCTCCTCGTGCATCATTTAATGATGTGTTGCCATGGGAGCAGATGTTAATATTGGTGGCATTAAGAAATAATTTTGGCACATTCCAAAGTGGAATCATCACAATGATTGGAACAAAATGAGCATCCCATGACATTGTGCCTGTTCTCCAGGACTGTACATAATCTGTCAAATGTTATTTTGTGAGCACGCTTCTCAGAAAGGTAACAGAAAAGTTTAAAATCCTTATTGATCATTTTAAAGGCTGTTCATAGTGACTGACACACTACTAAAAAGGATGTATTTCTGAGCAGATCCATAATATAACCTGAAAGTAACTTCTAGGTGAGCTGTCCCATTCACAGTTAAAGCAAGATAGATAACTTATATTCACTTGAAACTTCCTTTCCAGTTTTATTACTCAAAATTATTCAAACTAATGCACTTATTTTTCCAATGCCTTCTTATTCACAAAATAAGCTTCTTATGATTCCTTAGCCTCCTTTCCTACCAACTCTTGCCTTGCACTTGATATCTCTGAGAATACCTTTTCAACTCCGTCTATCTTTCATGGCCACACTCAAATTTTTCCTACTCAAGGAGCATACACCATTGTCAATTTTGTCTGTTGAAGTTTGTCCTCTAAATTTCCACCCTGGTTTCTAAATTTCTAATATTAGCTATAGTATCACTAATCTTTATATTCCTAAATGAAATTATTTTATATATGGTATATTAAATTATATATATTATATGTTAAACTTTATATATAATAAGATATGTTAAATTATATACACCAAATAGATTAAGAGATAACTTAAGGAACTAGGGAAATTTATTTTATATATGACATATTAAATTATATAAAATATGGCACATTAAATTTTATATATAACGTGATATATTAAATTATGTATTTAATATTATAGATATTTATATATATTTATCCCAAATAGGTGGGTAGATCATTTAAGGAACTAGGACAAAGTCATTTACTTTTCATATATTCCTTTTAACAGCATCTAAGAAACAATCATCTGAAAGAATAGATAATACATATCTGACACAATTACAACAGGGAATAGAAAATAAAAATTGTTAACACAGTATTAAAGATTATTTAGAATGTTTTCAAGGAAATATGAATAAATGTTTTCTATGTAAAAAATCAAAATTCTAATCACAGTGTTGTGAAGGAAATTGATTCAATTTTCTAACAGTGCCAAAACCACAGGATTTTTTCTAGTGTAAGAATTCCTAAAATTAGGAATTAATAAAGTGGTCAGGGAAATATATGAAGAGTAGAAATTTAAAACTCTGGCCAAAAATATTCTATTGCTACTCAGGCATTCATGTAATGAATATAGACTTTGCTGAAATTAACATTTTGGACAATTATGAGAAAGTTTTATGGGACTACTACATATTAATAAAACTAAAGAGGCAGTCAGACTCTGCCTTCTCAGAATCCGTAAAATTATAGTTTCCATGACTTTTCTTGAAATCTCCAAGGCAAAGAAAAATATGGAATTTGAATTTATAGGTTTGGAAAAGTAACATAGAGCTTGCATGGAGCGTGGAAGAACATGTCAACGGAGCGTAATCTGGTCCCTACCTCCATTCCCAGTCTCACTGGGCAAAATTCAGCCTAGCCCCAGCTCTCTTGGATTTCCTTCTAGGACCTAAGCATATATGTATGTGTATACTTATATGTGTACTTATATAATATACACATAATTAGGAAATATATAAAATATAAAACATGCCTATATTTGGCCTAGTGGAATCACTCACACATTCTTTTCCCTGGAGTGTGACAACTCATGTCCATCTCGAACATCAGTTAATCCATAGCAAGGCTTCTAAATATCACAGGTGGAAACCAAATATCAAGAACATCCTTATTAAAATGTAGTGACGACTCATTTGGCCTATGGTAGTCCAGGCATGTCCACAGTGGTGGGGAAGTAACCCACTTCTGAATTTTCTAGGTTTTATAGAGCTTCCTACAGAGTTTCACAAAGACATCTCACTTTCTTTCACTATCCTGATCTTTTTGTACATTCCAAGTGACAGATGGACTGATGTGTTCGTTGATGATTCTCTGCGCCTTCTCTAAATCTTGTTCTATCTCATGTTTTGATTACCTGATGTGTGCAGCTTTGGATCTTAACCAAAATCTCCATTTTAACAAATGAACATTCTTAAAAATTCTTTTTTAGCTCACATATTTTATTCTACAACAAAAAAATGTCTTCCTCAGATTCCTCTTTTGTTTCGATTATGGAAGTTCCAAATAATTAGTGAAAAGCTGAAAGGAAAACGTCAGTGAGGTATTGAGGAGACAGGGATGAGAAAGAAAGAATAAAAAAGAAAAAAATTATAGCAAAAACTAACTGTGCTTTCCACATCCGAAGAAAATATGGGTCACTATTAACGTTAGGGGAGAAAGTATTGTTAAATCTATGGTTTGTTCTTGAATATTTTTTATCTTAGAACCCCATTAAACTCTAAAAATTATCCAAGATACCAAAAGGTAATGTTTATATGTCTACCAATATTTGCTGTACTCGAAATTAAAACTGAAAAAGTTATGACATAAGATTATATAAGGGTTCACTTCGTTAATGATCAAAGAAACAATATAGTCACATTTCACGTACCTCCTGGAAGACCTTATAATTTATTCATAAGAAAATAAGAGTGATAAACTAAGTAATATTTAGTATTGTGAAAATAATTTTGACCTCAGAGTCTTCTTGAAAAAGTCTTAGGAATACAAATATACTGTTGGTAATTATTTTTATTTATTTTACAAGGAGCTTAGAAAAGTAAGGATTTGAAGTACAACTACGCACTGGTGAACATTTACCTCAGAAAACTGCTTTGAAGTATAAATCTTCCTAGAATCCTTAGTTCATAAACTGGAACAAAGAATCAAATTGATGAAAACCAAAATAACTTTCCAGACTTTAAATAACTGCACTTCTATATCTGAATCCATTTCTAATCTCTATTATATTTTATTCATCAGATCTGAAAAAATAACTTAGCAGTTTATCTATTTATATTGGCATAAAATCTATGTTTATTCAGGGATCACAAAATACCCATTTAATTTTTCCTTTTGAATGAGATTGAAATAGACCTACAACATAAAATGAGCTTAAAATTTAGACGATGTGAAGCAGCTCTTCAAAGATAATAATGTAATAACAGTCTCACCTACAACTCAACTTTCTTCAGTTCCCTTCGCAAAAATAAAGCCTGTCTCACTGAAACACTACAGGGAACACCTCACGTATTAATACTTAGGCAAGGTATTTAACTAACTTTTAAAATTTATTTTCCAGGAATCATTTTTTCCTATGTTATAGTTAAATTATCACCTACACAATTTTAAAAATAAGAATAACTTCCCTGAGGCAGGCTTATAGGGAAAAGGGAATTACTTTCTCATACTTAAAATTCAAAGTGCTTGTGTTGTTTTCTAGACTTTTTCAGAACAAAATTTGGAAATTGAGGAAATCACCAATTAAAGAATAAGTATTGTTTTTCCCCCAAAGAAATTTAAACAATATTTGTGATCATTTGCGTGATTTCAAAGTAATTACTCTAAAAGTCAAGAAACATTCTAATATTAGAAGTAATATGTGTTCTTTGTGGAAAAAAAACTTGGAAACATAAAAATCCATAAGATATGCACTTTTTAAAATTCATAATTCCAACTTTTGGAGATGAAGCATTGGTATTATATTTTATTTAAAATATGGAAATTAAATTACATTATTAATTTTTTATTTTCACTTTGGCTGTATTCAGGTTTCTGCTTAACATGGCTATTGTGTTTTTAATTTAAATCATTCTGTGACTTCTTCCTAAAAGTTTAGTTTGCTGTTTCTGATTTTCTTCAAATATATTAATTATTTTTAACATATTTTATTTCACTATATTTCAGTTACTTTCCTAAGGCCTTCATATAAAGCAATTTGAATTTATGTTGTATAATCAATAATTCAATTAGTGAAAATCATTAGCTATTAATCTTATTTTTCATAGTGCATGATGACTCTCATTTCTAGTACATTGTTTTCTGAATTTTGGTTGTCAGTCCAAGTCCAGAGAGATTTATTCATGATACTGCTGTCATGAGTTTAAGAGACCTTTCTCCAAAATTGTTTTGTGAATACATAGATATTTCCATCCTGGAACAATCCTATTAATTTAGTGCAGTATCCACACCTATCCATAATAACAAATTGGATATGAAGGCACTATTTTAATCACTGAGGATATGGCAGTGAATACACCAGATAAAATTCATGCCTTCATGACAATTCTATTCCACATTGGGGTGGCAAATTCAATAATAACAAAATGTATAATACATAATAAATATAAGCAAAATATGTAGTAAAAAAGACAGAGATAAATGCTGCTAACAAAGCAGACAATGGAACAAAATCATGAAATTCTAGGATGACAGAACAAAATCTTGCAATGAGTACTTTGAGTTTGGAGAGTCCCATACCTCTTGAGTAGTATTGATCTAAAACCAGAATTGTTTAATGGTAAGTCCCAGGTGTTAACATTTTCACAGCAACAATTTTCCTTCCAGAGACCTTCCAGGCTAATACGTGTTTTTGGGTCATTTCCCTTTGGGTGATATTTTCTAAGTGCAGGTAGTTCTTCAACAGCTTCATCTTTAATTGCTGGAGAAAGTTCTCAGTTCTAACTTCATAAATTAATATGGCCCTGTGTGGGGAGATTGGCCAGGGTGTGATGCTTAAACAGCAAATGTGTAGCATGCTGTACCTGGCCATTGTCTTTCCCTGCTCCCCAAGAAAAACTGCCCAGCCTTTGAGACAGCTCCTTGTCCAGACTGCTTTTCTTCTGCCTTTTTCTCTCTTGCACTGATATTCTAAATAAAAGTCAGACAGTTCTTGGCTTCCTGGCTGTTCCTGGGAGTCTCTCTAAGTCTGTCGCTCTCTCATTAATTAGCCCCCTGACCCTCTCAGTGATTGAACCAAGTCTCATCTCTGAGTGATACTTTTGATCCTTCACACCTGCACAATGGAACTGTGACAGTGCTCGGCCTTTACTCTTGCCATTGAAACTCCATTAATCTAAAAGCATATTAGTTGCTGTATTAGTTTGTTTTCCATTACTATGGTGAAATACCTGAGGCTGGGCAACTTTATAAAGCAAAAAGGCTTATTTAGCTCATATCTCTGGAGTCAAGGATGTAGTGATGGTATCATCTGAGCTCTTGAAAAGAGCTTATCATGGATGGCATCATCATGGCAGGATCATGTACAGGACTAAGAAATTATATAACAAGACTGGAAGCCAGCGACAAGCAATGCTGCTGGAATCCTTGCCAAAGGGGTTCCCCTCACTGAATCCGCAGAGCCTCACCTATTAAAAGGTCCCACTATCTCAATAACATCACACTGAAGGCCAAGCTTCTAACATGTGGAGTTTAAGGGGGCAAACTCAAATGATATCCAAATCACAGCGATGTTTCTTACTAGCCCATCCCTCAAAGAGCCCAAACATCGACTTGTTCATTACAAGCACTGCATTCCAGTTATAGGTTTGCTTCGTGTTTTGATGTTGTAAACCTAACGTTTTTATTCTGCCAGACGTAGGCTACTGATGAAAGAATGATCACTTCAGAGCACATTTCCTGGCTGCAAGGGAAAATAATTGTATTGCCCTTTGCTAGGAAAGAGGCCCAGGAGAGACTAAGGGGTATAAAAGTTTCTCAGGTAGAAGAGTTTCTAAAAGACTATATATATGATGTGAATATGAATGGGAAGTTTTGCACTTCTCCCTGTCACTAGGAAGGGCCATTTTCTCATTCCCACACCAGCTTTAGGCCGCTACAAAGCAGTAGAAAAAAAAACACAGAAGTTTGTATTAGTAGCAGAAATGTTTGAGGCACAGTCCTGTATCAAGTCTCCCTTGACTTGTTGTGGAATAGGGGAAATCTCAAAATGTCCTCCACATCCAGAGTAACAGAGATGGTGGTTAAAAATGACATCCAGTGGATGTCTCATGAACTTTCTGTGATGATATGTTGTTTGAGCAACTCATCTCTGGTGCCAGATTAACAAAGAAATTACTGTACTAAAGAAATTGAATCTCAAAGGACTATACTGTCAAAGAACTTTATTGGGACCAGCCAGCAGGGGTTAATGATGAGCTTTTCGTCCGTCTACTGTAAGGAAAATAAACTATCACAGTCCACCAAACCAGCCAAGGTTAGAGGTAACCACTGCAGCAGAGTTTAAGGAAGAGGCAGAGGGAGAGAAGAATTCTGAACTAATTCTTGCCCTGGACCACCCTGCTTATGATAAAACAATATTTATTTAATGTGGGCAGAATTGAATGTAAGGGTGTCATATCCACGTTTTCACTTGCACCATGGCACTTGCAACTATAAAATATGCTACAATATTTTTGCTTATATATTTTTAATTTTCTGTCCCTTCTTCCTCTACTCCCGTGCTTCCCCTTACCCCAAAGATAAACTCTATGAAAGCATGAAGTTGTGTCTGGTTTGTTATTATTGTGTATCAGTATCTAGCACATATCACATGCTCAGTAAATATTTGTTAGATGAATGAATAGTTGGACAAATAAATTGATGTGAGTCTCTAGGAAGCTTCTTAGAGGGAAAATATCTATTCCTATCCCCAAAGCCACTTTGGAGCAGCCCTGATTCTAGAGATATGTTATATGGAGATGTAGTTGGGAGGGAAAGCCTAACCCACACGTGGGAACAGATCTCTTCATAAGATGACTCATAACCTGCCTTTGTTTTTAGTTTCCATCTTATTGAAACATTTGTGATTTTTACATGTACATAGATAGGAGGAAATGACGCATTAGATATGGCAAATGTTAACATCAAATTCCCTGCATTTTGAGTTTTCTCATGCTTCTAATAATTTCTTTCTTTTCCTTTTCTCTGAGATGTCATCTTATCTTCACTCGAAACCTCACAGGTCTCACAAAATTAACACATGGTACACAGAAGTTTTTGTTCCCAGCCCATCGAAAAAGTAATTAATATTTTACAGAAAACGTGACACTCCGCGAGTCACTACAATTTTCAACTGTACTGAGATCTGTCTTTGCTATTATTATTTTATATTATGGCCGTAAGATCTCTAATGATGAACAGGTTGTGAAAGCATGACTGAAATCTCAGGACTGTTGGTTACGAGCTCCTCCCTTCTCTCTGCTTCCTCTGTCACCCATCCTCTGATGCTATGAATTTGATTATTTTGGGATACTCTGTTTAGTGGTGTTATCCAATATTTGTCTTTCAGTTATTCCACTTTGGTATGGCGTCCTCCAATTGCACCCGCAATGTTGCACGTGACATAACTTCTTTCTTGTTAAAGGCTGAATAGTGTGCCAGTGTAGGATAAACTGCAGTTTTTGTTGTTTTGGTACCAGGGTAAACTGTATTTGGGGGGGGTACCGGGGATTGAACTCAGGTCCTTGCACTTGCTAGGAAGGCCAACGAACCGCTGAGCTAAATCCCCGGCCCCTAAACTGTAATTTTCAATGCATTCATCTGGAAGTTGTTTCCACATCTTGTCTTCCAATAGCTTCACAATACACATGGGGTGAGTGCTAATATATCTTTCAGATCCTGATATAATTTGTTTGGATAAACACCTGGAAGAGGTATTGCTGGGTCATGCATTAGTTCTAATTTTAATTTTTTGAGAAAACCCCGTACTGTTTTCTGTAACGTCTCCACCACTTAACATTCTCATCGACAGTGTTCGAGGGTTTTAATTTCTCCACATCTTCACCAGTAGGAGTCATATTTTAATCTGTGCTTATAATTTATAACTGTATTCCAGACCAGAGGGTAATCTTTATGACAAAACTCATCAACTGTAGTGTTCCCATTACTCATGTAGTGATTCATATGGAAAGAACTCAGGAAATGGGTATACAGCTGAAGAATTACTGGAGATGGGCCGTGTACAGAGAAATATATGTACTCTAGGACATAGGGGACCACTGAAATAAAAGCCCAGCATCAGTGGAAATAGAATGGGGATGAGGGCTTCGAAGTGTAGTTTCCTGGAGTGGGATAAATATATACATATCAAAATGGGAGGAAATTAGCTTGAACAGGGATCAAAAAGTGGACTTCCTTAAAAGGGAAAGACATTAAACTTGAGCTCTTGAATCAAATAATTTGAAGACAGAAGCAGGTTTTTGAGAATATTTTTCTGGAAGTTTTGGGACCAATCCTACAAACTATGCTGTTGTCCCCATCTTTTCTATCTCTGAAGGAAGCTAAGGAAGAATAAACTACCATGTTGCATTCAGAAATTCAATCCTGCTTTTGCACACCACACCACCCACCCACCCCCGCCTAACTCCACATGGTTTGATTTCATTTCTGGACACTTAAAGTGTGCAAGAGTCACTGAAAAGAGTTTTTCCAAATGAAGACATTCAAAAGTGAGGGAAAATTCACTAAAGAAAGTTGACTGAATTTTAGACCATATATGAATTTGGAAACGTGAATCGTAGCTAATGCTCAGTTATTCCTTTCTACTCCTAGATCTGCAAGGCAGATTGACTGACTGCACATCTCTGAAGTATGGTAAGGAATCTGTAAGAATAACAGAGGAAACAGACCGCTGTGGATTTAGGTCTGTTGCTGCATTTGCAAAATTCAAGTTATGTTTAAGATGATGAATACTGAAAATAATGAAAAGATCTGTTCTGTAGTAACTTGCATCCATTCCAAGAGGCAGTTCCTACGTCCATCCCCATTTTACAGATAATAAAGCTGAGGTTTAGAGAGTTATGCAGCACATATCACATGCTCCAGACAATGAAGCAGCGTCCTGTTCTTATGGCTGAATGAACATTGGTTTAGGTTGTTATGAAGCATTCCAATTTGTAAAATGGCTTCACACACACTGCATCCCTCTAATGTCTCTATGAAGAAGACATGTTTCTTTGCCCATGTTACAGATGCAAAGCTGAACTGCAGAGAGGATGCTTTGTTCACCTACAGCCTTTCTTACAAGCAGCAGGTCTATGTCCTGTGAACTTGTTTAATGATCCTTTCCCATTCTCTGCGAACTATCATTTGAACGATCCCCCCAATATCCGCAATACAAGTGTAAGTAGAAATAATATTTCTGGTTACAACTATATCAATACTAGCTCACTTTCTGACCAGGAGTCTCATAGGATCTTTACCTTCAGCTGAGGGTTTAAATCTGAGGAACCTAAGATATGTCCGATATCTTACAGTAGCTGACTCACAGCACCAACCAAGACCCTGCTTCCTTTTTGAGTTCCATCACTGTTCATTGGCTTTTTTTTTTTAACAGAACAACTCAGTAAACTTTCTCCTATGGACAGAAGTGGAAGGAGAAAAGCAGAAAAGTAGGACACAGCACGAGACAGTTGCTAACAGAGAGAGCTGATGCTGGAGGGTGAGAAGAAAGAAAAAAGGAAAACAGAAAAGTATCAGAAGCACAGGACAGAGGATATGTGTTAGAAATAGTAAAATCATGGATAAAAATTTAAACTATATCTGAATACTCTTAAGAAGCTGGAAGATGATCTCATGATGATTTCTATTGAAAATAATTTATATAATCAATCACTTGCAAACTTCTACTATTTAGAAAATGTATACTTTTCTTTAATAATGAAAGACAATGAGAATATTTTTGCTTCCTTTTCCTACTCTGCTTTGAGAGTCTTCAAGGGACATTTCTGACAGTCCCCAAATGTACATGGGCTTCATCTGACCCTTTCTGATTTCAAATGCTCTTTAATAATTACTAATTTAATCACTGTCACCATGACCTCACTTGTCCCTTCTTCAAGCCATCATTGAAACCAGTGTATTACTTATGGGGTGTTGACACTGGTTCCATGGCAGGAGGAGAGATAAACCCCGATTGTACACATGTATAGTCTTTGGAGGGGCAAGAAGCCTGCTTAGAATTGTAAGGAAATGTCATTGCTAAACCTAGATTCATGACCAAGAGGGAGAAAAGAAACCGAAACATCAGGGCTTGGTCATTATTCAAGTAGCCAAAGTGAGATGACAGAAAGTACCCATGTTTCCAATAAATTCTACTTCACTTAAATGAGATAATGTTAGTGTATGTGTTATGTGAGCCAAATTGTCCCAACTGATATTGTCAGTTTACTTTTGTCCATTCTGATCTGTCCTTTACACTACTGTTGTATTGACTCCAACATTGCCCTTTTTCATGGATCAGAGTGACTCCTTCAATCAGTTTCATCAAAGATCCCAACTGAACAAATTAAACCGTGTAAAGACAACCAACTCTTTATCTCAGCAATTTTGCAGACGTAAGATCCTTCTCCATATCCATTTCTTTCTCACATTGTTCCTTCCCCGCCATTATGCTCTTTAGTAGTTATTTTATCTGGTAGGAAAACAATGTGATATCTACTCTCATAAAATGTCACATGTATAATACAATATTCTCGGCTAAAGCTATAATATTGTACAAACACCTGTAAAACTTACCCATCTTGCCTAACTAAAACTTTATAACCATTGATAAGCAACTTCTGAAGTTACTTATATAAATAACCTCATGTTCTTATAAATGGATTCTAAAATTTGGTTTTACATAAATTTTAAAGTTTTCAGCAATATTACCTATCCCTCCTAATCAATTAAAACCCTAAATAGCATTCTCTGTGTTGGTATGACAGTCACTGATTCTTTAAAGAATCTTTTTATGATTCTTTTTAATTTTTAAAAAGTTTTAGTACATGTTTACAGTGAATGATCACATAACGATCACGCTGAGTTGGTGCATGTACCCAACACATCTTAATTTTTTCTCACCATCCCATCCCACTCTCTCCATCTCTTGCTTCCCTACCCA
The DNA here is from genome assembly GCF_012274545.1 of Fukomys damarensis. NCBI lineage: Eukaryota > Metazoa > Chordata > Mammalia > Rodentia > Bathyergidae > Fukomys > Fukomys damarensis. The sequence continues at coordinate 16,514,813 of NW_022900947.1, read as the reverse complement.
TTTGCAAAAGATCTGTCTTCCTGTTTTCTATTATCTATCATTTTCTCATATAAGATAAGCCATGCAATATTTAAGCTTGTGTGTCTGATTCATTTTACTTAATATTATGGTCTCAAAGTGCATCCATTTTCCTACAAATGACTCAAGCTTATCTTTCTTTATGGCACAGTTGTGCTCCATTGTGTATACACACCACACTTTCTTATCCACTCATCTGTTGATGGGCATAAGGGCCATTTCCAAGCTTTAGCTAATGTGAATTGTGCTGCCTTCAACATGGATATGCATGTACCACTATAGTATGATATCTTTAACTGTTTTGAAAAGAATTGAAGACATGAGTAGCCAATGTTTTTCCTTTCAGAATCACAGATAAAAACCTGATGTTTCTTGAATATCTCCATTATTTGTTCACATGGACCAATTTCTGACTCTTCTCTCATTCCTAGCCATTATGCAACTGGGTGAAGCCCTGAGATTAGTTCTGGCCAGTGCTGTGGTCAGATAAGATGTGATGCTTCTGAGCAGTAGAAAGGACCTAGTCAATACTTCTACAGCCGATTTTCTTAAAAGTGTCCACCAAGCACTTTATGCGTTTCAGATGCTATAGTTACAGGATGATGGACGTTCATCAGCCTGGAAGGCTGTCATACTATTACGTGGAGAACAGCTGCCTTTCAGCAGAGGTGCCCAGAGGTAATTAATTACTAATTTGTAAAAGCAACTTTGCCTATGTATCTAGAATGATAATATATGTGACATCCTTCAGAGGCTTAAAAATATGGATGGATTGTGAAAGTCCACCCTAAAATATTGTTAGACTTGCAGTGTACCTTTCTTGAATAAGAAATAAACTTTATTGGGCACAGTTACTGAGATTTTGAAATTTTCCCCCTTGCAAATGAATCGTGCCTAGCCTAATGAACTACTATTGTTTTAGGAAAAATCCTACCTTGAATTTACAATTCAAATTATCATAACAGGGAATTCCAAAGTAAGATGTTAAAGTTGCAGATACCCTAATTGTTTATATTATGCCATGAAATGGATAAAATAGACCACTTTTCTCTATTCTCATATCTATTGACTTTATCTGCCATCCTCCATATTCTTATAGCACTGAATTGCAACATTCTGTTTGTTTATGTTACTTTTTCTTTTGATTACTTTTTCTACCTCTACCACAAATATTCGAGTCAAAGTATCCATCAAACTTCCCATGAAACTTTGACACAGTCTCTCACCTGGTCTCCCTGCCTCCATTCCTGTTTCATCTCTGATTCAGCTCCTGTCCAACCAAACGTATGATCTTTAGTACATGAAAATCCCTTATCACCATTCTCCTACCATATCAGTTCTGGAGTTGAACTTCTACGGTTCAGACTTTATAACATTAATGTAGCAGATTCCGTCAATACGCACTCTGCCTACCAGCAAGTCCTTCTTTTGCCACCCCACCATCTGCAGCCGCATCAGACCTTTTTCCTGTTGCTGGTTATTCTCTCATTTCTAGGTATTCTGCCATCTGTTCATTTCCTGAAATAATTTCCTTTGACTTAGAGTTTTCTAATTCATCATACAGATCTTAGTTCAGATGTCTCTTCACCTGAAATGTTTCCCCAAAACACTAACATTATTTTTTATCTTTGAACTTCTATTTTGGGGACCTCAAACTCTCCCAGAGTAGGTATCATTTACTTCCTTTTTTTTTCATTGAGCTTATTGGTACATTTTAGGTATACAGTACAGTTACATTCATTATTGGGACCTTGTACCTTTACACGACAGGTCTCGGTTCTCATTTTTCCCCTTGTCCCTGTCCTCCCTTCACGCCCTTCTCCCCTCCCCATTTACAAACACTTCATTTCCATTTTTTCATTTTCTCCTATTTTTTTCTTTTCTCTTATTACCTTTCCCCTACCCTTCCAACTTTTCCCACATCTTTATCCCTTTTCTTCCTATTTCACATTGGTATCACTTACTTCTATTTTTGAAGCATTTGTTAAATTATTGGTTTACTCATGTCTTAAGACTGAGCCTTTATTCATGTCTTTGTGGTTTATACATTTCTTGTTATTCTTTCTACTGCTTAGTAGATGCTCACTAAATATTTTAGAATCAAGTTAATGAGTGAATAAATGATCCAAAATATATAAAGTGATATTATGTTAAAGAATTTTCTTGCTTATTTTATGGGTGCCGGACTGCTATTTTACCTTGCTTTTCACCAAAGGCTAATGGAGCCTTGGAAACTAAAGTATAAAAAAGTCCTTACCACTAATTATTTTAATGGACCTCAGAAGCATGAATCACATTTACCACAAACCTTGATACACTGCTGATTACAATAATATATGTGTGGTCTTTATATATTTTATTTATTTGTTTTTATGTTTTGCCATTTGTTTATTCATTCACCTATTCACACACTCATTCATTCTTCTGAAAATATATGAATATATAATGCACTTAAAATCACAATTAAAATATTTCCCTTCACCTCCAGTTCCTTTGCCACCTTCATTCAATTAAATACTATACTGATGCTTGAGTTATATTCTTTGTTTTCTAAAAATATATTATACTGCACACTGCTATGCCTCAAATGCATGACATTAGCTTTGGTTCATTAGTTACAGTGAAGGGATTTTTAAATTTTTTTGGCTTCCTGACTTACAGGACTTTGTGTACTTGTTCAGTCTCCCTGTTAGCATTCCTTCACATCCTTGTAGGTTTCCCAGTTTATTTATTTTACCTGTGTTTAGTATTTCATTATATAAATACACCATAATATATTTATTTCTCTTTTCACTGTTAACGGGCATTGGTTGTTTGTAGTCTTTCATTTTTTTTGTTTTTTTTTTAAACAAAACTTCTATTGACTTTCGTGTGCATATCCTCTGCACATGGTAAATGAGTGTCTACATGTAAAAGTGGAACTAGGGACCAAGAGATTTCCTTATGGTTTTGTATTTTCAGTTTCTTTGCCTTCCAATATTATAACATACTCACAATTGAAATGGCCTATTCAAAATCTGCTTTCGAAATGTCCAAAGAATAAATGGTTATTTGCTTAATAGGATTTCTCTTTGGGGCAAAAAACTGGACTGTCCATTTATTCAACAATCATAACAGCATCAGATTGGGTATTGAAGATATGCTGAAACAAAATCAGCATCATTATTGCTGCATTGGAGCATGAAAGACCCAAATAATCACACATTAATATGAGTAGTATCATGGAAAATAGTAGGAAGTCCATTCAGAAAATGTCCATTCAGAAAACGGAAATAGTGTAAAGGAATGCTTCAAACATGAAATAATTAATAGAAGAAGCTTAAATCTGACTTATGTGCAAATTTGCCTGATAGATATTAGGAATTTAGAGAAAGGAATATGATGTAAAAAGGTAGAAAAGTATTTCCAATAATGAAAGTAGTACATGAAAAGCTGGCCTTAGACTTCTACCTATATTTTTTTCCTAAGGCCTAAGCAAAATTCTAGGACACTAGACAGAAATTAGAGCCTACAACTTTTATTTTGATGTTTTCGCTTCTTCCTTTTTCCAATCTTCCTTTCCAAATCAGAGCTCTGGTTGACCCCAGAAAACCAAATGCACATTAACTTATAATGACCAGAGCTGAACATTTGTAGCTTCCAGAAGGGACGTCTTATGACAAAACATAGTGCCTATTTCTGAGGAAGGAATACGAACTTCAGAAAACACCATGTAGGGGCAGAGCTTGCATCGGATTGACTCTTACATCATAGGAAACTTAGCATATCTACTATGAACAGATTATAATGAATATGGAAGAATTTCCTCTACTCATTGTACCTGTTTTTCTATCACATATGCAATCCTTCTTTTTCTCAGTCTACTTCTATGATTTTCATTTTTATATTATTTCCCACACAATATGGTGACAAATTTTTTAAATTATTTGAACATTATGACAACATTTATTTTGGTCCTAATATCAAATACAATCAACTAATAATTGACAATATATCAATCAATAATCAAGTAATTATAATCAAGTAATTTTTGACTAGATATTCAGAACTATTCTGTTATGAAATAAAGAAAATAAATAGTAGGAAATAAATCATATGAAATAAATCATATGCAAAACTCAAAATATGAATTTTATTCAGATTGGATACATTTATACTATAGAAATTTATACACAATAATTATATATATATATATATGTATTCTCAGTTATTTTTCTTCTGAGACTTTAATTTGGAAAATTTAATTTGTTCTGTTCTATTATAAAGCCCATGCATGTTCTTCTAATATTCTTTGTGAAAACTATTTGACAATAACATACTCGTTCTCCTTTAATCTTTGGGACAAACAGTAATTTCTATTTATTTAATTCTTAGTTTTCTGACTATTAATGCGCAAAGGGTCATATTGTGAAATAAAGGCTTAACAAATGTCCTGTTTGGAATATTAATGAGTTACTTTTAGTCATCAAAAAGAAAATACAAGGATTCTTCGAAAAGGTAAATACTAAATTATTTCAGAACTTATTTGGAGAAAAAGTAATGAAAGAACATTCATTTGGAATCTCTGGCTTACAGATTGTCTAAAGCATGGCAGGGGTAACTATAAGTCTGGAAAGGACCTTGGGATCCTCCAATAATAAGGTTCTGTGACTGCCACTCTATTTTACAGGTAAAACATCAGAGGCCAGGAAAATAGACACAGAACAACTCTGCTGCAAAGTTGGGCATAGAATCCAGGGTTTTTGATGCCCTATTGATTATTCTTTTTACTAAACCTGCTTTATTCCTGATGAGAAATTTCATCCCAGAAAAATGTTCATGGACATCATAAAATTAGTAAAAAAATAAAGAAAGAAAAGAAAACTGGTGAGTGAGGTAGACATTTTCTTGAAAAATTTCTTGAGGTGGTATATCTGCCTACTCTACCCAATACACTCACACACACACTGATGGTGAGATCCTAAAGATGAAATAATCTCTTATTTGTCATCCCAGAGGAGAAACCTCATTCTATGCACATAATTAAGATAAACAGATTTCCTAGGCAAATTCTACGGTCTCTAAAGCATTCAGTGTACTTGTTTTACATTGTTAGCTTGTATTTGTACTCCACGCTTTTATTATGTCTCCTACTTAATATCGGCATGATGACTGTGAGGAAAGAAGATATGAATTAAGTTTCAGACCATACTGCATTAAAATCTCTGCCTAAATTTTGTTACATATTCCATTTTGGGAAACTCAGTGTTGTAACATTGAACACTCAATTATTTGTCCTTGATTCTCAAAGATGATACACAGCGTGAAACAGGTGCTGTCAATCAATGTACTTGTCTACATGCTCCTGGGTCTCACACTTATGTGCACAACAGTGTGACTTGAAACCTATAGTACTCACAAGCACAAGGTCCTGAGTTCAATTCCTGGTACACATACCTATACACATATGAAACAGATAGCATTTTCCTCTTTTTCCTAAGCGGTGTGTATCCAGCAGTCTAGAAGTACCCAGGAAGTCTACCCGCCAATACTAATTCCACCTTAAAAATTGCCCCACAATCAGTGATTAATGGCCTTGTGGTATAAATGATCAATCCCCTCACTCTTCAGTTGGAGCAATTCTGGGGCACACGTTCACAATGATTTGCAGGATTCCTCAACTGATTTATGATCTACTCACCAATAGCGGCAACTTATGTGATTGACTTGTACTTTACTAGTTTTGTTTCCTTTTCTCTGAGTCATTTTTCCATTCCTTTACCAGAGTTTCCTAGACTGAGCTCCATGATAAACTCTGTTCTTGAATCCTTGGGTGTAAGTCAGTTTTCTATCACTGCAACAAAATAACCTGAGCTAATCATGTGCTGAAAAATAAAGCTCTATTTTGATTCACAATTTTGGAGGTTTCAGTCCAATTTTGTAGTGTCAGTAGCTTCTTTGTGGCCTGTAGCAAGGCAGTACATTATAGTAGGGGGTCACATGGTAGAGAAAAGTTGCACACTTTGAAGGGGAGAGAGAGAGAGAGAGAGAGAGAGAGAGGGAGGGAGAGAGGGAGGGAGGGAGGGAGGGAGGGAGACCAATGTTTGACAATCTCCTTGACACATACACTCAATTTGAATTTAAATTGAATTTAACCCAAATGATCTAAAACCTCTTACCAGACCCACCTCCAAAAGGGCATCAACCCCTCTCAGTAGCACCGAAGGCTGTGGACCAAGACTTTAATAGTAGAAGATACACATGATCTACACTATAGCACCTTGTGTCAGGAACTATTTCTGAGTGAACTAAATGAAAATAGAGACAGACAAGTAAGTAGGTCACTACAAAACAAAATGTTATGAGCTGTAAGAAAATCAAGAATGACAGATTATGGTAATATCTTTTACAGATTGCAAGAAGTTAGTTCAAGAGTGTTTCCTGAGGTAGGAGGTATTTGAGTTGAATTTTTAAGATTATAAAGAAGGTAGTTAGAGAAAAAGGAAGTAGAGTTTTCTAAGAAGAATCTAAGTATGACATCTTGGAAGGAAGAGATAGCATGTTACGTTTGAACAGCTAAAAGCACTAAATGTGATTACAATAAAGAAGTAAGCATCAGAGGCAAATGACGGAAGGAAGGTAGGCAAGGGACAGATCAGAAAGGCCCTTGTGAGTTAAACCAAAGGGGTTTTCCCTTTAGCAGAAAGCAGTCAGAGAAATTGTGGGAAGTTAAGTAGGCTGGCGATTTGATCAGATTTCTGTTTCAAGAAGATTCACATTTGACAGTAGCTGGAGAATGACTTGCACGAATCGAGATAAAAAGCTGAGCGACCCATTAGAAGCCTGTGGCAGTGATCCAGGTAAGAAATAATGTGACTCTGAACTAAGTCAATGGTAGAGAAAATAGAAAAGAGAGGGCAGATCTCAGAGATAGTAAGTGGGTCAAATCAACGGGACTTTCTACGCAATAGATAAGGAGGGTTAAGGCAAAAGGTGGAATTTGAGAATGACTCCAGGTGTCCAGCATTGGTGATCGAGTGAGCTGATGGCTGTGCTGCCTGCCCTGTGAGGTGGAAAGTGCCAAGGGAGAGGAAAGTTCAGCAGGTCAAATTGCAAATGTGCTTTCGGAACTGTTGAGAGCTATGAGCCTATGGGAAATTCATGTGGAACTGGAGACCTGGCCTAAGAGGAAAATAAGGTAAGTCCAAAGAAGGGAAATTACAATTCACTTACAAAGGGATGCATAAGAGGGATGCTGCCAGGCTTAGAGAAAATGTAAAGTGGAAATGCAGATGGTTAGAGGGTAGCACGGGGAATGCCAGTGTTCAAGGGCCAACAGGAAACAAAGATTCCAACAGGAGAGTCAAAGGACAGATGGCAGCTTCATAAAAAAGTGAAGGGAGGGCAGGGACAAGGGGAAAAAATGAGAACCAAGACCTGTCATGTAAAGGTACAAGATCCCAATGATGGGTGTAACTGTACTGTATACCTAAAATGTACCAATAAACTCAATGAGGAAAAAAAAAGTGAAGAGCAAAACCCACTCTTGTGCATAAAACACATAACGTTTATCACAGACGTCATCCTTGTCATATGCCTCATGTGTCTTCCTCAAGTAGTGCAAGTGCAGTACTGAGCACTTAATAGAATCTCCCACAAATGAGAAAAACAAAATGAAACTTATACACCTAAGGATAGTGTGGATGAATACCATGTTGCTATAGGAGAGAGAGAAGGAAGCTGAGATCATTATTTTCTGAAAGTTCATTTTTGTTGACACAGGTATCTTAGTCCATTTGTGTTATTGTTCCAGACCACCTTAGACTCAGTGGCTTATAAGCAATAGAAATTTATTTTTCACAACTCTGGAGCAGGAAGTCTGATATCAGTGTGTCAGCAAGGTTAGACTCTGGGGAGGGTCCTCTTCCAGGTTGCAGACTGCTAAGTCCTCCTTATACAGTATCTGTGCAGAGTGGAAAGAGGGCCAGAGAGTGCTCGGAACCTCTTCTGTACTGGTGTAAAGCCTCCTCCCATGATGCTCTTACCTCATGACCCAAACTCCTCCTGTAGTTCACCCTCCAATGCCATTACACTCAGGTTAGGGGTTCAGAATTTGACCCAAGAGACACGAGTATTCTTCTGCCTACACAGGAGGCACCCAGGCCCTGGGTAGGAAGGAACAGACGAAGTGGCCATGTGGAAACAAGAGAGAGCTGGAGCCCGCTCCAGGTAGGTACTGTGGAAAATGGTGTCAGGAACTGAGGAGGAACCTGCACAATAATTTTGTAAAAATTGCTGAGGATCTGGAAGATACTTGAGATCATGAATGACTGTTCCTAAATGAAAAGTTATTGATTGCTCGAAGCATACTCTTATTTCCCTTAAAACTGAAAGAAAGACACTACATTAGGAAACAGAAGTAAAGAAAACGATTAATAAAATAAAGAAAATTGCTCATTGATAAAAAAAATCATGCTTGGTATGTTACATAAATTATATAAGCTTCATGGAAACCACATGAGTGATGCTATTATTTCCACTCTTCAGATGGAGAAGTTAAGGCTAAAGCTGTTATATAAATCATCTAAGTGCACATTGTAGTAATTGTTAGAGATGAAGTGGAATTAGGGGCAAGCTCCAAACCTGTGCTATTGCAAGACACATCTGTGCAATGCCAAAGGTCTTCACTCATAGGTGTGTGTGGGGTGTGTGTGTGTGTGTGTGTGTGTGTGTGTGTGTGTGTGTTTTAACTGCAACTTCTTTCTTCTCTGCATTGACATTTTATGGCTCATAGTTAAGGAGATTCCTTCAGAGTCATCTATAAAATAAAAACTTCACCTCTGGTAATGGTTTCAAACCAACCTTTGTTACAGTGTTTTTTTTAATTTCACTCTTGTAGTTAGGGAGTATTTGATCTACTTCAATTGAATTTGACTTTACTGTTAAAATTAAAGTAAGTGTCTTTGTCACTGCAAGGCAGGTCCCAACCTTCTTGCACACAGGAGCGCAAGCACTTCCCGGTGGACTGTCAAATGGAGAAATGCCAAGTCACCAACAAAAGCACAAAGATGAAAAACATGTGGCTTTAAATAGACCACAAAAGGTACGTGGTTACTGTCTGAGCTACGAAAGAAGCAGGCAGAGCAGCACCCTGTTCCGCCTCACCTGGGAATGCTCTCATCCTTGGTGGGAGACTCAGATTCTCACTGCCCTGATCATGTCTACAGATGAGCAATAGCTACCTCCCGTACTAGGTTTCAAGGAAATCTTAACACTCAGGCAAGCAGATTCACAACAATGGCATCTGTGCATAATGAGGAATGACAGAGAGAGAGAGAGAGAGAGAGAGAGAGAGAGGGAGAGAGAGAGAGAGAGAGAAATGTGAATGCTGCCCCACGCACTAGTTGGTAGCTCATAATGCGGCACAAAGGGTCCACAGCCACAACAGACACTGAATGGACAGAGTATTATATGAAATCTCCTTAAGGAAAGATCCTTTAAAAATCTTTGCAAGTCTGGAAACTACTAGAAAACAACCCCTAATGTTTAAACTTTTTCAAAAAATGTAATAACTCTCCTTTGAACTCCTGCTTCCTTTATGTTCATTTTTATTTCTTTGCATCTCTTACATTCCATGCACATAAAGTAAATGTGCAACACTGCGCTGGAAACACCTTAACATTTTTGTAGTTTAAAGCATTGCTGCTTTTGCATAACATTAGAAGCTGGATTTTGACTGTTACTTTTTAAACATTGGTTTTCAAGAGATACTAACACACATCATTGGCCATTCTCTCGGCTCACAGCACTACAACATTTTTCCTGCTTTCACTGGAAGACACCATAGCAAACAGAAGGACAGCAGCTAAAGAGGAGATGTTAGCAGTGGATCCTCTGCCTCTTTGAATAAAAGTGGGGAATCTTGGACAATTTATATGTCTAGGTCTATTGTTTTCCTAATTGATCATATTTTGGGTAAAATTTTTATGGCCATTTTACCTCAAGACAATAGTAGAAATCACAAATGTTTTGAGATTCTCCAGGAGACTTCATGTCAGATCTCAGGATTATCCCACTGTCTTCCGGAAGTCCTGTCTTTATCCATCATTATTATTATCATTATAATAATCATCATTATTATGGCAGCTAAGCCACCATATTTTGTTATATCTTGGGTATACTGGTTAAATTTTTCCACCCATAGCCTAAATCATTTCATATACTGTAATAATAGATTATAATTTCATTCGGACTTGATGTTCAAAACCTCTTTTCTAGGACTCTCTGGACTATAGATAACTTCAACAAGTATGGATGTTATGACAACAGCCACGCTGGGTATACTTTGAAGTCCATTATATCATTCTAAATTACCAACCTCTAAGCCCCTCCCCAAACCCTGAATTCTTCACCGGGAACTATTCACCCTCTAGTGGAAGCATCTGGGTATTGCAATTTGAGCTTCAACAAATAGCTAAACTTCAGAGTTGAAAGACTACTTTTTAAAATTATCATTATAAGATTCCCTCTTTTATGTTGGTTTATTATTAAATACAAGGTAATAGAGAAATCTTTTTAAGATGTTAATCTCCATTCTTGTGTTTATACACGTGGAAATGCTTAGAGCTATAAAAAGGCAGTACTAACATGATTAATAGATTTTTGTTTACACCCATCTCCATTTTTCCTTTATTTATAGCCAAATAAAAATTCATTGGAAAAATGGTTTTGGGGTGTACTTTACATAGTTAAACAATAACAGAAGGTGGTTTTCCCCATATGCTTTCTATAAACAGCGAGTTTCTTATTTTAATCAGCAATTTGGTACCAAAGAAAAACACCATTCATCCAAACTGGATTATAATTGGAAAACAATGATATTACTAACATTGAATATTGGTAGCTATTGTGAGAATGCTGTGAAAATTTCCTTTCAGTTCTGCTATTGTGATGTCCTTGTCATCCATCAGTAAAAATGTAACAGCAAAATATTTTCAAGATTTGTGAGTTCAAGCGGGTTATGGTGAGGCATGTCTGTGATCCCAGGGCTGAAGGATGCTTAGGCAGGAAGAGTGCAAGGTCAAGCTCAATCTGGGCAACTTACCAGGAGCCTGACTCAAAATAAAACCAAATTAATTAATTAATTAAAAGGGTGGGAGATGTAGTTCAGTGATAGAACACACCTGAGTTCAGACTCCAGCTCTGGAAAAAAGTTTTTTTCTCCTAATTCTGAAATCTGTAAACTTTCCTAGAACACAATTCTGATAATCGTGGCACAGGTCTAAATTCAGACATGCTGGCCTGAAATCTGACTTGGCTGTAGACTACCTGGATGATCAGGAGCGATGTTCTTAACTACTCTGCACTTGTCTGTTTTCAGCTGTGCAGTAAGGGTGACAAGATGCCCACTTCAAAGATGCTTTTGCAAGAAGGAAAATAAGATCTGGAAAAGAATGACTTAACACAGGACATGATGCATAGGTACTCAGAATACTTTGACAATCACTTCTTTTACCATTAATATTACAAAGGACTTTTTTCTCTGCTGTCTTGGTGCTTTCTAGAAACAGAATTTCTTTTAAGATCCAGGAGTAAATGAATATGTAAATTAAGGGAAATTTAAGTATTTGCTTTTTTATTCTATTACTTATGTATTTCACTCTCTCAGAATATTACTAATCTTACCCTTCATTTATGCTGTACTATGAGAGTGATAATAGCTGTTTTAAGAGGATATTTTGATTTTTTCAAAGCATCACATTGCATTGCCTCTAATAAGTCAGATTTGCAAAGGAATTTCAACATAATTTAGTTACTATGGCATATTAGAAACTAAAGATTGTAAAGTGCAAAGGAGATTTTTTTCTTCTGCTGACATCATAACAGTTTTTACAGGGCCATTATCATCGCAGTGGATAGATGTCATGCAGTCATTACTCTCAGATCATAACGAGGTGGACCATTAGTGCCTCCTTTGGAGACCTTATGGTCTGGGATGTTAATGAGCCTTCAGGGAACCCTAAATCCTGGGATGGTTGGCAGGGTACTTCAGACCATAACAGAACTTTCTTTGCAATGACAATGGATCCTGTCAATTTCTATTAAGGAGCTTCTCAATTCCCCAATCATTAAGATAGTGGAAAGACTTATTATACTAGCCTATAATTAAGGGAGCTTTCAGCCATAAATCCCTTCAGGAGAGTCCTGCCTTTTATTCAATATGGCATGAGTGAAGGGAATGACTCCCACCAAAGGGACAATAGAGGCAACACCCATTTTAGAAAAATCTTGCAGGATGAGGATTCCCTGCACTTTTGCCCTAGAACCTCTCTTCACTCCTCATATTCTCCTAAAGACACAGAACAAGTGAGACCCTTAAGTAGAAAACACAAGTCTCCAGTGACCGGTCTTTTATCGCGTGTCATTTGGATCACTTATGCCAGGGATAATGACAGAGAAACACAAGTTCAAAGCACTATTACTATCCTTAAATAATTTACAGTCTTACTAGAAAGATTGTATGATAAAGGTACAATAATGGCATCAGAATGCAAGGCAGCAACAGAGAAAGAGAAGCAGTCTGCAGGTGATTTCCCAACAACTAATATAAAGAATATATGCTCTTGTAATCCCAGCACCCAGGAGGCTGAGGCAGAAGGATTGTAAGTTTGAGGTCAGCCTGGGTGACAAGTTCCAGACCAGCCTGG
>NW_022900947.1:16465120-16501939 GCF_012274545.1 Fukomys damarensis | reverse complement strand
TATATATATATATATATGTACATACATATACATAATGAGAAAAATATGTGTGGAAGTAGATACTTTGTGAAGATTGCATGCCTTGTTCCTTCAGAGGAAGATGAATTTTATATAAAACCTCAGTATTGATATAGTTTCCCCAATAGTAAAATGGCTAGATTAATATACCCTGCTAGAAAATATTACTACAAGACTATTACTACATTTGTTATTTTCCATGAAATGAAATAATCTATAGAGCATGCTAAAATGAGGGCACAATAGAAATATTAAGATAAGGAAACACACCTGCTTGGTTACACGGTTTACTATTGTAACCCAAAATGTATTGCTTACGAAAAGCAGGAAGTCAACTGGGAACAGAAATTATGTGCTGCCATGAAAATCAAAAATGAAAGACTCCAGCCCATTGACCTTGAATGTACAGAAACTTTTTGATAATCACATTCTTTTTGATAATCCTGGATTTTTCATGTAAATTTCATTCGACCTCAAGCAGACCTGCATTTGGCGTATTACTGAAATTTCACTGCAGAAATTTTCCAGTCTAAGAAGATTTCTAATCAGAAATTAAATTTATAGAAAATCTCCACTGTACAGAAGAAGAAATAAATGTCTGCTTCTGGATTTTGTGTTTTGGGAATTTGAGTTCGTTTTAGGGTAGTGTTTCCAAGTCACGCCTTCAATCCTAACGGGAGAAAGAATTGCACAGGACTCCATCTCTCATCCAAAGTCCTGAATGAAATGAAAATTCATGAAAGGTTTTGAGTTTTGCTCTAAGTTGTTAATAAGAAACTCCTCAGTTTCAGCCTCTCTTATCTTTGGTAACTGGTGCTTTAAGGGCATTCAGAAACCAGAGTTGGTGACACAATACTTAACACTTTCTTCATTGTTCTACCTAAATTCCCTTCTGCAGTCCATTCTTTTTCTGTTTTTCCTTTGTTTATAATCACTTCTTATTTGACTGTTATGTCAGGAAAGTCTGCATAGACATGCTCAGCCCAGAAGGTGAGCTGGTTTGAACAGTTACAGCCTCCAAGGCATTTCTCTGGCATTTTCTCATCTACCCATCACATCCTTCAAATCTTTGAAAAGGAAAGACCCCTTAAAATACTGACCATTTTCCCCTGTACTAACACTGGGTACATCCCATGGTCTTCTTGCCACAAAGTTGCCTAAAATGAAGTATGAAAAGGAAAACAACAACTAAAGAAGAGTGGGACACAGAACTGCTTGATCTCTGCCTGCTTCCAAGATGCTGGAGGCAGGATCACAAACACACACACACACACACACACACACACACACACACTCACACACACACAAGGTTTTCTCCCCGAACTTCTTGTGCTCCCAAAGAGACAACTTTTCTGTGGGATTGTTGTAGCTAGAAAGCCAAGAAAACTTTTGAGACTTCCATTGGACATCTGAAGAGCACTTGACTTATACAAGCTATTGCTCAGGAACTGAGCGTCTCTTCCTTAAAGGACAGCTTTATACTTAATGACTACATAAAAAACTTTCTATCTGCACCATCCTAAAGTTCTCATCCTTCTCTCAATCTTCAAATGTGATGTGGGTTTATGGTGAGTAGGTACCACAATGTCGGACATCAGTCCCAGGTCAAATTACAGAGAAAACAAAAAGAATGAACAATTATAAGCTCTTGAAGGAAAGAGACAAATTGGATAAGCTTCAATATTACAAGATTAACAAGAAAGAATTCTGAAAAAAGGCTGAAGAAAAAGCCCCATTTACTCTTAAGTGTCTGCTAAAAGAGAAGGTAGGGTATATCTGAGCTCCATCAGCTGCTTTTCTTGTTTATGAAGAGAAGCAGTGCCCAGGGACCCTTTGGATTATTGGTAAGAGGTATATCTTCCTAAGAAAGTGTTCAGTGAAACTAAAAAGAAAAGATGCTGTATCAGCAGATTCCACCCAGATCTTTGAAGAAGGCAAAAAAATTGAAGCTGATCTCTTGACTAAATGTTCATTTCTGTTTCTAATATTCTAGGTAGGGCCATCCAACAGATTTTTTTTTAACAACACAGCTATACTATATGTGCTCAGTCCAAGATGATAGGCACTAGCTTCACCTGGCTATTGATATTATGAAGCCTAGCTCATGAATTGAATTTATAAAATATAAAAGAATTTATATCGAATTGCAATTGTCTTACACTAAGTTGTAATTAATCTTTATGTAAATTTGCATCAGCGTCTAGTGGCTACCATATTGGTCAGCGCCACCTTGGCAGGTTAGCATCATTACCATGACTCTTCCTGTACCACATGATGTCTATAGTCCCAACACTACCATTAGATGCTGTGAGATCTTAAACAGTTGAACTCTAAGAGCTTCAGATGCTTTGTCTGTGAAATTGCTAACATAATAGCTAGTTCTTGAGGTTGTGAAGCTTGTACAAGAAGTATATAAATTGATGACCAGTACCTCACACATAATATTCCAACAAACCTACCATGAATGATTTTAGTTCTGTTGTTTGCTCTGTCTCATCAAAATTTGTTTTTGCCTTCTAGTGTGCCTTGTTATATTCTTCATGACAGCTGGAATTGATGTACTAGGTAACAGGCATTTAATGTGATGGTAAGTATTGGGCAGAGAACACACTCTATAGTCTAATGAATAGGTCTCAATCCTTTAGTGATTTTGTGCCTCTAGACTATAAATTTCAAATGTGCTCTTTGGGTCTCTCCTCTTCTTGTGAGGGACATAACAGTGAGAAGGTTATAAATTGAGTATTTCCTTTCCCCCTGGTGAGTTAGGCTTTGATATAAAGCCAATAGCTTAGGGTCTGGTAAAATAAATTATTTTGACAGCAGGCTTTATTGAAAATAGAGTACTTTGGCTTTTTTCAAAATGGCTACTTTCCCCCTGAAAACATAAGGGGATTTTTTTTTCCTGTGAGAATTTGGTCAAGCTCGTCTAGGTAAAACTCAGAAACGAGGGGGCCATACTATAATTGGGTCCCCTGGAAGATGTTGAATCTCAGACTTGTCCACTCTGAGCCTCTGGCAATTTGTTTATTACAGTTCAAGTTTTCCTGGTAATTGTTTCCAAAGAGTTTTCTGCTGCAGTGAGCTGTGACTCTCTGTATTCACCCATCTCTCCAACTTGGGGACACAATAGGTTGCCTATGACCTTGCTTCTCTGACAAATATAAAAAGGAATATTACTCTTTAAGTGTGTTTAACACTTTACTTTTTAGAACAGAGTTATGACCTCTAAAAGGAGAGACAGAAAAGAACTCTGATAGGAAGTGGTTTAAGAAGGAAGGGTAAGGGGAGAAGGAGGGAAAAAGTGAAGAAGTGAACAAGAACAAATGGAAGAAGCAAAAGAATACACGAGAGAGGGAAAAAATGACTAATCAGTAAATAAATGTTTAGTAAGTGTGAGCCTCTGTCCATTTCTCTTGATTATTTGTAAGAGCAAAATGAAATTGTCCCTCTCCCTGCTCACCACACCACATTACCAAAAGAGCTGGAGAGAATTTTCAGTCTGTGAAACTTGAAAGGCACAGGCTACAGTAAACCAGTCTCCCAGATGCAGGCCAAAGTTCGATATATTTTTTTTTTTTCTGGCTATCCAAAGCAGAGGAATACACCAACCTCCGGATCTTGTTTGCCAATGCCCTTCTTCGGAGAATGCAATTCGTGGATTCTGTGGCTGGGGCAGGGTATTGGCAGACGAGCCTGGAACATAGTATCGTGGTACTGAATAAGTGTTCAAAGAGGACATGGGGGGGTATCATGTAAAGAAGGCACAGGAGCAAGCTGAGACAGACACCCAGTTGACCAAGTTGGCATATTCTTAGCAACACAATCTCTACCTCCCATAGCCTTTGACTATAACCAAAAGCATAAAATAAATACACATGTGTCCATGTAGATTAAAGTAAATGATGATTGAAGAAATAAAGGAGGGAGAAGAGGTAAACCTTCCATATAAATAATTTCCAAGTAATTTACATTTATACACAAACTTCAAGGACTAACGGGGTCTGTTTTACATTTAGTATATGTTTATTTTCTTGTCTTTATTATTACTTTTTTATTATTTGTGATGTTGTTAATGAAAAACCTAGTATGTTCTTTCTGAGTCTCTTTTAAAATTAGAAAATAGTAAGAAAACTAGAAGCTATGGATGAAAGTCAACCTAAAATGTTATTCAAGACCTGTTTGATTAAAAAGGCCACTAAGTGGAGAGGCATAGAAAAATACTGGTAAGAGTGACATTAAAATGTTACACTTTTAAAAGACTAATGTTGTATCATAACACTCCAGGCATTAAAGCGAGTTGTTATCTATGTAGCCTTTCATAATGTGTTAGCTTTCTCTTGCTGTGACGAAGTTAACAATTTAAAAATGGAAAAAAAAAATTATTTTGGCTAATGGTTTCAGAGGAGTCAGTCCAGGGCTGCTTGGCTTCATTGCTTTTAGGCCTGCGGTGAGGCAGACATCATGAAAAGGAGTGTGTGGTGAACAAAGGTAAAAGAGAAGAGCAAAGAGTAAAAGGGGAGTAAGGTGCCTGGATTCCACTAACCTCTCAAAGACAGCCAACCCGATCATGAACTCACTTCCTCCCACTGTGATCCGCCTTTTAGTTGCCCTCCCACATCCCAGTAATGTCATAGCCTAGCAACCAAGCCCTCAGCACATGGCCCTTAGGGGGCATTTAAAATCTAAACTGTAACACTCAGCAGTGAAATATAGCAACAGTGGAAAATTCGTTGTTTTACTCTGCTATAAATCCACTATTATTTCTACAACAGAAGAAACATCTATGTGAGAAATGTCCTCCAAGAGTGTAAAATCCTTTCAAGCTAAATTTCATCAATCTTCCTAGCACCAGCTAGGTTAGGGGGCAAACTCTGTTCTTTAGAGTTGCTACCTCGATCCTTAGTTGATGAACTTGTTAGGGCAGTGTCGTGAAGCCCAGATGGGCTCTAGGCTCTCAAAGAATCCAGGGTCTGAAGTCAGGCAGCTTCCTAGGCTGAAGTATGTGAAGAATCAGCACACAATGAAAATGGCTTTCCTTTGAAGGTCGTGCTAATCTGTTGTGGATCCTGGATTTTCCTGATGAGTACAACATGTATAGTGGAATTAAAGGAGTTAGGCCTGAGTGAGTCAGCAGTGCTCCAAGGGAAGAAGCTTCCTCCAGGGGTCTTTCTAAAATGAAAATCCAAACTCAGGGAAGGTCACAACTATGTCCTCCCATCTCCTGCAGCAGTATAAAAGGAAAAGCTTCTGGAATTCTGGAAGGCTCATGATGATCTAGAACTTACTGCCACACTCACTTCTAATGCTCCCTTCATAGCCTTCTCACATCTAAACTGCTTGTGCTTCCAAGCCCCCGTCAACCTGTGTTTTTTGCATGTTGTCTTCATTTCCTGACATGGACCCAATCCCACTTTCACCTCCACTTCCATGAAACCCACCTGTCAGGCTCCCTTTACATCCCAAATGCTCCTCAGAAACATGAAGCATCATGCAAGTTGACAGCTCATCCTGGTTTGCCTGGGATTGTGCAGTTTCCCTGGGTTTGGAATTACAGCGCTCAAACTAGGAAATTCCAAGTGAGCCTGATCAAGTTGGTCACTCCATCCCATCCCTTGTTGATGGAATGAACTCCTCTCTCCTCTAAGTCTCCTACACTTTTTTATTTTTAATCTTACTATGAGGGGCATGCTGCCTTACATTTATTCACATCTTTCCTGTTAGAGGGTAAACTCAAAAGACAGCAACCTTATTTCATTTATCGTTGTAGCCCTAGGCAGGGTGCCTGAGAAGCTTGTTCTTTTCTTTTTTTCTTCTTTTCTTTTTTTAATGCCAATGTGCAGGTCCCCAACCCCCAGAGATTCTTATTTAATTGAACAGAGGTGGGTCCTGGGCATGGGTTATTTTTTGAAACTTAACCAAGTAATTTTAATGTGCAGTTGAGGTTGCTAACACCTGCTCTAGGGTAATGATTCTCAGTTGGAAGTAGTGTGTGCATCAGTACCACATACATCACCAGAGGTCCAACTTCCTACAGACTCCAATTTAATACATCTGGAATGGGGTCCAGGCAGCTGTATCATTAAACATGAGGTGATGCCAATTCATGGCTAAAGTCAACCACCATTTAAATGTATTTGTGTATATAACCAAACTAAAATTCAAGCTACATTGCTGCCATTAACACTTGCCAGGCCCGCAAGTATGAATACATGTGATCACAAGCAGATTTTATTATCTAATGAAATTAATGCTTTGAACACACAGTTCGTGCCATTATAGAAGCTCCTTTTACTCAAAAGTCTCTCCAAGTCTTTCGCTTCCACATCAATAAGGTTCACCCTCAGCCGCCTTTAGCTCCTCACTGCTTTTTAGCGCTTCCCGGAGCCTTTATCCTAATCTCTGTGACTCCATTCACATTCATGGTTTATTTTCTTCCTTGCCAATTGTATAAAAGAACAGTTTTTGAACGCAGTTATACCATCATTCTAACTCTCCCTGGTTCTACAGCTTCTTCCTCCATGACCAACACAGACACAAATACCCAGAACTTCCTCCTCCTTTGTAAGCATACTAAGCTAATTGCCCAACCAACTCAGAAATTTTTCATCTTGTTTGAAAGGATTTACTTGTAGATCTTTAAGTGACATGATTCTTCCATGCCATTGAGGTATGAGCTCAAACATCACTCCCTTAGAGAGAACTCACTTGTCCATCTAGCCCGAGTAACTTCCTCATGACTGTCACTCTCTGTCATGCCAGCCTTTCCTGATTTCATCTTAGCATTTATCAGTTTCTGATATTGTTCTTTTTGCTGTGCGCGCGTGTGTGTGTGTGTGTGTATTTATTTAGCATGCCTTCTTATAGAATGTAAGCTCCATGAGGAGAAAACATTTGTGTATCTTGTTTCTTGCTGTATCACCAAAACCCACAACAATATCTGGCCAGTAACATTTGCTGAAATAAAGTCAATACCTGTATATGCATACAGACAATAGGGACCACTTATGTAATTAACATGGCTGAACAGGAACTGTCAATTTACCCACCACAAAGACCTATTTGGACTATAATTCAGATTTCACAGGTGAGCAATAAGTATACCTCACTAGCCAAAATTTATGTCAATACGTCCAGAACAACAGGATCTCATAAAAACAGCACACTCATTGGTTGGAAATCCACCTGTCACTTCCCAGCTATATCACCTTGGGAACTTTTCACAGGGATCATCACCAGTAGTGTCACCTGGATAGATAGGATTACAAAAGTCTGGGTCCCAAGACAGACCTATTCAACCAAGGAATGAAGCCCAGGAAATTGTTCTATCAAACTCTGCCTGTGATTCATACCTACACAAACACTTTGATCTCAGCAGCCTCCTTTATGTTGCAAAAAGTATGATAGGACTCAGTGAAAACAATGAGTACAAAAATTATCAGCGCTTCAAATATGCTCAAGAGATAATGCCTTTCTTTCATTTTTAAGGAAAATACTATGAATTTTTGCATTTGGGCAAATGTCTAACAATCTGTCCTTTTTTACCCCTTGATGTCCAGAGAGAAGGTTGTATTATTGAAAGAAAACTAACTACACCTCTCTATATAAGAAAAGAAACAGAAGAGATACAAGATGTTCATTCAGGGTCATTTAGGACAGGGGCAAACAGTCCTTCATACCCCAGTGGTCCCCTACACTATAGCACAGTTCAATAATTGATATCCATAATGATGATCTTGCATTATTAAATAAAAGCAAAATTCTTCTCCAGAGCCTGTGGTCAAGTACGTTCAACTTCTATTAGAAATATTTCCACTTGAAATACATAAATCATCATTTTGAGTTCCAAATGGGACATACTTTGTATATCTGGGAGGTTTTATTAACGTTATCTTAATCTCAGGATTCTAAAGAAATCTGATGTATGTATTTGTCAGCATATTTCCTTTAGTAATTAGAGTTTTTTTAACAGAGGGGCTGTGTCTTCTCTGTCCTTGGAAACCTATCACTGACCTTAGTTCATGTGGTTCCTCGCTAAATGTCCCTGGAAGGACTGCAGCCTGAGAAGCTGACTGACTGCAGTAAGTTGCATTTTCCACTGGGAAGAGAATGGGTCATCACTGCCCTCTTGGATACCCTTTCAGCTTGTGCACTTGCCAGATAAGTGAAAGGAAGAGCAATTCTCAAAGTCACTGGCATTTATTGAAAGCCAAAGAAATTAGTGAGCTCTGACATTTATAGGTCTTAAACATTAAAGAAGTTAAAAGTAGCTGGAACAAGGTTCAAGTCTTAAATGTAATGCCATAAGAGTTGCTGTTAATTCTCCAATAATTACTCTGTTTATTATTTCAACAGCTAGATTTACAGTTCCCACTCACTCCTAACTTTAACAACATGGTCTCTCACCTTCCAAACTTTTCAATTTCCCAGTGACCTAAACTGCCTCAGGTGGGGCAATCCTTAATGATTCACAATTTAGACTGCTTAGTATATGTCCAGATTTGTTACATTTATTTCACCTATGTTAATTTGTTTAATCTTCGCAATGACCCAGTGAGGTAGAGACTATGATGAAATTCATTTTACAAGCAAAGTTTCAAGAAGCACAAAGAGGTTAAGCCATTTATGCAAGGTTATGCAGCTAGTGGGTGGCATAGCTGCCATTCCCACCCAGGATGTATATGAGTCACCGTACTGCAACATGGTCTTTCAACAAAACAATTTTCCCTTGAGGAAAAGACAGGAGACTCGGAATTGTTCATTATGTGGGACAAAGATCACAAAGCTCAAACTCACTACAAGCAAGAAAGTAGGCAAAATTTTCCATCCTCCTAGTACACTCCTTTTTCTGCCCCAGAACCCACAAACTCCATCCTCAATAGCATTCTGAGAATGAACAGAACAGGCGCTCAAATTCATGTAAAGCAGCTTCTTAGAAATTGATGCCACACCGTGACATTTGCAATTCTGAATTCAGCTCAGGTGGACAGGGTAGAAGGGTTTTGGATGAAGATCATATTGCAAGTGAGACCAAAACCATTAGAACGACCTTTGGGAAATGTTTGTTGATTTAATTTTACTCAACTCCACTTGGCTTTAGTTCTTCATTTACACATTAATACTTTAATCCTAACTGTACTTCTTTGCAGCTATAGGAACTTTGCTATATGTATTATGGATGTACATGTGAGTGTCCCACATACATATAAGTGTATTTGCAAACCTTCCCGGTTATCCCTTTACCCTGCAAGAAGAAGTGGGAGAGGTGACCTGGAATCAAACCTAGATCAGAAAGAAGGTGGGTATTAGCTTAGTTGTATGGATCAAAATAAACAAAACCTGTCAAGCAAGTTTGAAATCTAAACAGAATAAAGCCTCTGATGAGGACAGCACATTCTTCCCTTTTTTTTTTTTTTCCTAGGCAATTCTGAACTTGAAGTCTGATGTAAGAGCAGATAGGAGAAGTCTCTTTCACCTCTTCTGAGGAAGATGCAGGGCTCAGTCGGTTAAGGTGAATGAGAAAATCTTTCAGCTTTTCAGTGAATACAGAATAAATGTCACTTTCCTTGGAAATGACCTTTCTGCTATTCTCATCTTTGTATATAAAGTTGCTGTGCGAGAGTATCCAGGCCTATGAATTTCATTTCTAAAGGAACAACAGAATCATTCCATAGACATTTTCAAGATGGATGGAGTAAAAAAGTATCAGAAGCAGAGAGGAGAGTTGATTTCTTTAGTGATCCTGAAAGAATCAACATCATTAGGCCAGTATCCAGTATAACTCAGTAGGGGTTTTAGATTCTTATCAGATGAGAAGTTGGCTCCAGATGTGCAGTGCCTTGCTTAAGAAGGGATTTGTTTGAAGTATTTGGCTTTCATTAGCCAAAATAAATTGACAGCATACATCTTTCTTTGGGGACTTTTGCCCCTCTGTCCATAAAACTCAGTGGTACAAATGAATTCTTTGGAAATTTTAGACATGGGCATAGTCATGATGATATTAATTTTAAAAATCAAATGTATATTCTGTTGTAGAATTTGCAGAAAAAAGTACTCACCGAGCTCTAACACACAGGTACTAAACAACTAGCATTTATAAAGGATGGATACTTTAGTTTGGACAAGCTGAAAATTGCCACAAATGTGTTGCATACTTCAAAGACTAATAATTAAATGCCAAAAGCAATCAAGGTTTAAACAAAATTTCCACTTTCCAGCAAATGGATGATCATTATTATAGCAAAGCACTATGCAGCTATGAACAAATGAAGTTTATAGTTCAGTGCAATTTAATGGACGGATTTCATCACCAATTCTCCAAGGCAGTGTAATCTGTCATAGGAGCACACCAAGTAATTTCAATTTGAAGACTTAACCAATATCCAATTAAGAAACAATTTCAATCCCAATTCCCATTCACCTCTTCCTTATCCCCTTATCCACAGACCATCTCATCACTTCTGAGAATGGCTACCTAATTTAAATATCATTTGGAGAAATATTCTTCCAAAATTCTGTCCAGAATTCTCATCCTTTTTGTTCCAGGGCTTACTTCTAAACATTTCCACCTCTGAGATGCAAAAAGAGAAAAGTATAGCATATGTACAATTACTGTATTGTAAACACACTGAAAGAAGTAACTCAATCTTGTTCTCTAAAATAGAACAGTTTCAGTCTTCATGCCTAGGACATAGTCTTACAGTTATTGAACAAAGTAATACATCAACATCATTAATATAAAATCCATTAATACAAGATTTGTATTGTCTCAAATTTGATCTTAAATGCACTAGTTTATAATGAAAAGCTCTTTATTTATTTATTTATGGCTAATATATTAATTGTAGGTGTGATTTGTGAAGGATAAGCTATGTTATATAGTAGTAATTTAATGTAGTATTTATATACAAATCATTATTATGCTAATTTCACAGCATCTTGATCTACTCATTAACATGAATACAAAGAATCAGCATGGTGTGGTGGAAAAGCATTAAAAGGGTAATTAGAAGCCCTGGGCTCTGAGCCCAGCTCAACCACTCATTAGCAGTGTCACCTTGGCCAAGTCACTTAACCCGTCTGAGTCTGTCTCCTCACCTGTAGAATGAAGAGATTGAAATGGGCACCACGAGTGCCCCTTGTGGCCCTAGCATAGCGCAGCCATGCCCTCCTTTAACTTTTGCCTGCCTGATTGCCTGTCTTCTTAAGGTAGGACTGGCTTTTTTGCATATGTGTTTCCCTAGCCTCACACCACTCTTTCTTCCCTTTGCCTGGGTTCCCGTTCCAGTGATTCACTCTTCTTATCTTCCCGGATCCTCAAGAAAACCTTCCTCACTTTCTCAAGAGTGTCCTATTATAATCTTGCATAGCTATTTCCTTCTTCCTAATACATAACACAACCCTCATGTTACATTCTCTGTAGTTTGCTTCTTAAGAGCAGGGACAGCATCTGCTTTTTATTATGATTGCTTCATCAGCACCTATCACAGTGCCTGTAACAGAGTCGAATTTTACATTTCAACAAATATTTACGGAACAAACTAGTAAGAGAGTAACTGAGCCTTGCACCTAGTGCCAAACACTTGTCAATAAAAGAGGGGAAAAAAGTAGAAGACGGGTCAGGGTGGGCAGAAGCTAACCTGACTCTCTGTACTGTGTATATTAATTTAAAATGTATAAATTGCCCTTCATTAGTTGCACCTATTTGTTTAGCTAGATCATTCACAAATTGCTCCAAAGTAAAAATATCTTACTGTGGTACTAATTTCCCTGTCAGAATTGAAGGGATATAAGTTTTCACCAACTTTTTAAAAACTGTATTTATATTATGCCTTTTGGGGACAGTTACAGCTCTTCTGGATAATTTCAACATCAATTTGAAAATACTGTACATAATTTCTTTATTCCATAAGTTCTTGTTATCAGGTGGGAACATATGTATATTTTTAGCCTTAAGATTTTCATGCCATAGTTTCCTCTATATTGATACAAAATCTAATTGACTAAATGCCAGGTCATTCTTTCTGGTTGATCTTATGTTTCTCTTGGTTTCCAAGCCTTTTATGTTCTCAAACGGTCTTCCCCAGTCATTTTCTATGATTTAAGCCTGCCCATTGGTATGAATTTAGATCGTGAAGCACAGAAGCTTCACATTTGTAGAAGTTCACTGTATGAATATATTTCGTGCGATTAGCTCCAGGCTCAAATCATATGTAACTAAGCACAGATGCCCCTTGTCATCTTTGTCTTCCACCCCTTTCTTTTGCCAGAGAAAAGAAGTTGTGATTTATAGTAAATTCTGGCATTAAAAGAATATCCCATACATCTTCTTTGGTGATTGTTCTGGATTTGGAGGTGACATGTAATAATAAACAGTCAGGTTTTAAAAGTGACATTTTAGAATTTCAAGGAAGAGAAATGATGGATCAGATGGCAATATTACTATCAGAAATGTGCTAAATAGGTCAGGGCAAATGAATCTAATGCCCTGCTTTTACATGTAAGCCCTTGGCCAGAGAGCTCCAGACTACATTTTCCCACAGAATAGCAACTTTCATCCAGTATCACTTGGAGCCAACAATGTGTGCAAATATTGTGGAGAAAAGCTTTAATTTCTAATTATCTTAAATTGCTCAAGACTCAAGTTGCTGCCCCCATGGGCTCACAGGCATATTCTACATCTTCTCTTCATTTGTATTTGTGAGCTAGTAATGGTCAAGTTCTTAGGAAAGCTGAATTGGGACTACAGCTATAATGAACAGATTCCTCACCTGCTTTCTTGACTTTAGCTCTGTAGTTTTATCACCATATGCTTGAACGCATCAATGATCATTCCGCCATTTTGGCAGCTGAGTTTATAAACAAACTCACATATATGTCCTAAGAGTGGGCATTTATCATTTGGATTTTTCTGAATAATAATCCCTCTCCAAGTTGTTGTTATCTGGATGTTATTTGAGTGGTTCTTCTGCTCTGTGCCGGAAGATATTGGAATGTACCTGGCAACATCTGCTTCCAGGAGGCCTTTCGGGGGCTCAGTGACCTAGGATGGTCTCTCTTACTCATCTGATGTTCACGGATAGGCTGCACTAAAGCAGGAACTGGTAAGCTATAACAACTGGGCCATACTTTATTTTTTTTAATTGTTGGACTACATCTATGCTCATTTATTCAACAGAATTCAGTGGTTGTGACAGAGAACACTGGTTGTGACAGAGATCACTTGGCCCACAAACACGAAGGTATTTATCTCACCTTTTACAAAGAATGTTTGTCAATCTCTGTCTAAGAAATCTCACATGAGACAACTTGTCTCTATTCTATGTCAGCCAGAGAGAGAAAAACTTCTGCTGGTATCATTTGGCTGAAAGAAGTAATGTGGACAGCTTTAAATTCAAAGAGAAGAGTAGACTTCACCTCTTCATAGGGGAAAGAGTAATATTACATCAGAAACGAAGGCCAGAAACTCCATTATTAAATTTAACTGACACCCTTGAAAAGGAAATGGCAAATTTCCAGGTTTCCTTGTAGAGCTGCTTTCCTTCACTCCCAGTGTTATTTTCTAGGGACTATGGATAATGGAGGAGAAGGGAAACCACCCCAGGAAAATGAAAATGACATCGGAAAACATTCTTTTTTTAAGAGAACAAATCAGACAGCAGTTTAAGGGAAATTTTGCCTTCTGAGTCATTATCTAGTTGATCTTGCAGGTGCCTTCAGTTAAGGTAGTTTCATCTCAGTGTGATTATCACATTGATTATCAGCAGTCCACCTCACGGTGATGATCTCATTTGGAGCGATATTTCTTAGTTCCAATGCTCCATCCAAATTAACACATACTGAAAGCCACTGAGGCAATGCACCACTCAGAAAATGAGAAAACTTTAAGAAAGTTGGAAAACTTTAAGAGTGGTGGTGTAGTAAAGGAACTCTTTTGCTTCTCAACAATAGCACTATGTGAGTGGTGCAATTCTTAGAACCATATTTGACAGCCTTTTCAAATTCTATGGGACAGTTAATAATTGAATTTGAGAATCACTTTGCAAGACTATGTTACTTGCAATAATAATACTATCAGGCTCTGAGTGAGTCATTAGATGTGTTTATAGATCAGACATGCAAAAGATATTTTATCATAATCATTTTGCTGGTTTGTATTTAGATTGCTTCTTGCAATTTCTACTTTTGTTTGTTAAGAATCTTTCTGGTTGACTTTTTAAATGTGCCAAATCAAAATGCAGAGGCAAAATTCTTGTCTATGTTAAAAAAAAAGATATTTAAGATCCGTTCAAATCAAATTTATACTTCAGTCATTTGATTTCCCCCAAATGGAAAAAAAAAAAAAAAAAAAACCTAATCAACAGAAGAGCTTTTTCCCAGTGGTTCATAATTCTCTTTAAGTAAGGATCCAAGAAAATACATTCTCTCAGGGCTACACAGCAAAGAAGAGAAGAAACCCCCTGAAGACATATTAAAGCAGTAGGGGAGAGACATTAGAGGGGAGAAGAGAAATAGCCACCATGGATAGACTCATTGTCCTGAAGCAGTCAGTATGAGGATGACTGTTTGAATAAATGCGTAATGAACATAAAAAGCCTGGTCCCAGCCATTGACCTCGTGGACAGCACATCCATACACTCTGTAAAGGAGACCACGCTGCCTGTCACACCATGGTTGTTTTGGAAAAATGGATATTCAAGGGAACAGAAATGGAGAAAAAAAAGTGCAACTTTCTCCATGGTGACATAAAATAACAGCCACATATCCAACTCAGTGTTTTCAAAAGTTTCCTTTTTGAAATGGTGTGTAGTAAAACCCCATAAATTCGGACCTATTATAGTTTCTCCCAGCAGTCACAATGGTTTCCTGGGAAAATTTTATTGTCCTCTTAAAGTCAGGGAACTAGGTGAGAAAGAGTGATGTGACAGCTCAAGTTTGTCTTGCAGAAGGACATTTTTATCCAGGTTTATTTTAGTCACAAAACCTCCTGTTCCTTTAACATGCAGCAAGTTAAGACACGTTTCTTTTTAAGGGGTCTTATCTCCTGTTTTTGTTACAAGATTCTGGCTTGAGCTGAGGTTTCAGGATAGAGACACCTGTTCATTGATGATACTGAGAACCCAAATTGCTTTCCTTACAGATTTTTGTTACAGCCTAAAATCATGTTGCTATTTGTCTATTATCCAGTTCCCCCATTATAACGGGAGGCCCCTGAAAACAGGTGTCTAATGGGAATTGTTTGTTAATCTATTCTCAGTTATTAGAAAACTATAGCAGCAGCATGGCTACAAGAGCAGATGAGTGGGGTGGTTCTGGTGGGCACTGCATGACACAGAGATAGATACCAAGGACAGACAACCCCAAGGTGATATTAGAGATGCTGCCATGAGAAGAACATGGAGAGATGATCCCAAACCAAGCAGAGCAGGGAACTGAGAAAGGTTAGATGAAAGGGAGTTAGAGGATCTACGGATAGAATATACAGGGTCCAGCAAGTCCTAAAAGGGAGTTTAGATTTTATTCTAAAGATAATGAGGATCCGACTTACATTTTTTAAAAATTTCCACCACTGAGGAAGCTTTGTATGTGTATGTATTTTCCATTTAATCCTAACAGCAACCCTGTAATATAGCTGCATTCTTGCTAAACTAAGACATTAGCAACTATACTTCTAAGTGGCTCAAAATCTCAAGGTTATAATTTGGTTATGTTCTAATTTATTTTTCTCACAAAGCCTCATGAGCTGAAGGCTGGTCCCCAGGATGTGGCTAGTTGGAAATGCTGGAGCCATAGGATGAACAGCACAGTAGGAGATCATTAGGTTATGGGGGGTACACACTCGACTGGAACTGGGGGACTCTAGAACCTTCCTCTTCCTCTTGCCTCCTGGCCATGAGGTGAGCAGCCAGGGGTGAAACCTAATGGATGGAATGCCAGCAGTGCGATTCAACATTGGAAATTGTTTGTAACAGATGATGTGCTGCAAGATGTTTTGAACTACACTGATATCGAAAAACAAGAAACCATTCTATATGCATCAATAGTAATACTCAAAAAATATATTTATCATCTCACCTCATTATCTGAACTAAAAGCTTTCATAACAGGACTTTGTCATTCTAACTGTTAGACTTTAAAGCGTTTATGGAGAAGTGACAGATATGATCTTGAGATCTTAGAACAATAATGACATTCAGGAGCTTTGGTATCCTTCAGAACTGCCTATGTTTTGACTAAAAAAAGACCCACCAAGAAAGAAAGAAAGAAACCTGACAGTTTGGCTGTTATTCACTTATTTGTTGAAAGCTTTGTTTCAAACTGTCAGGCAATTTATACACCACCTGAATACATGGCAAATGAGGAACAACTTGCATCATTTCATGGTTGTTGAAACTTTTAGCAATGTATGTCAAGTAAACCCCAGATATGTTATAAAATATATGTCCTCATAGATGCAAAGACATTTACACCTTGAATTTAGGAATGTATCCCAGAACTCAGCCACCAGGTCTTTCTCCCTGTAGTAACAAACCACATGTCTTTGTAAACAGACTTCTTGTACCTACTCAAAAAGTAATTAAATGTCACATTTGACAGTTGACTCGCTAGTTACCGGTTGACGCTATGTTTGCTAAGAGAACACCAGTTGAGCAGCACAGGAACTATGCACAAGAGCAAAGCTGAGATTCAAAAAAAAAAAAAATGTTGCAAGTTCACAGTAGAGAAATGTATAGTACAGAAAGACATAACATAGGCCTTCTGTATGGTGAAGAAAAACAAATTAGTATTGATAGTATAAACATTATACCAGGATCCTAAAGTTGAGAGTAAGGACGGCTCAATCTTGGTGGCAAACACTTGGAATCCAGCACTCAAGAGCCTGAGGCAGGAGAGTCCTGTTAATTCAAGGTCAGTTTGTGCTATCATAGTGAGTTCGAGGCTGGCCTGGACTCTATAGAGAAACCCTGTTTCACTATAAACAGATCAGTTAATGAATCCTCAACACAAATGAAGCAAGAAATGGTCAGACTTTATAACAAAAAGAAAGGCAGAGTAAATGTTGTTAATGAGTTATTCTGCAACTATGATATCACTCGAAACAAAGTGTTGGCCAATGTTTGTATTTTACTTGATCTTAAACATGTCAGGCATAAAAAGTTTCACAATTTACAGAGAAAATAACTGGCACAAAATATCATGGAGAAATTTTCTTAGAGCATTGTGATTGACATTGATAAACGATCGATTACACCAGAAGAAGAATAGCATGTATCTTCCCAAAGAACTCAAAAAAATTCTGGAGCAGACTGATTAACAGACAGGTGAAATGTCACAAGAACCTCCTGAAAAAATAGGAAGACCAGCAGGACCTAAAGCATATACTACCAAAGAAGACAGAAAAACAAAACACATGTGCTATGAGTGTAGGTAATAATTGTGTAGGGAACATGCTGCTCTCAGATGTGAAAAAATGCCTTAGGTGTGATAATTGAAGGAATAACTATTTTTGTGGTAGAGCTTTGTTTGTATTTTCATTGTAGTTCACATTGTATTTTCATTGTAGTTTCTGCTGATATTTTTTAGATCTTGTAAGCAGGTAAACAGTTGATGATGAAAATGGTGATGCTTATTCTACACCCTCACTACATATTGAAAATATTTCATTTTATTGATATTTTATTTTCCTGATAATTACACACTGTTTGATATAATAAAACTCACAAATTAAAATTAAAAATTCAATAGAAAAATTCCTAAAAAATAAACATGGGTGTCACCCAGTCCCATAATGCACCTTTTCTAAAAGTTTGCCATGATGCCCACAGGGCATAAAAGCAAATCTGACAACACAGATGGGGTGAAAAGAATTTAAATCTAGGTCAACCCAATAAAGAAAAGTATAATATCCTCTACTCCAAACTCTTTCCAAGAAGCCATGTCATGCAAGCAATTATCACATCGTTTATATTTGCTAATTGCCATGTAGAGAATAAATCATTTTAAAGTTGTACATTACAACAGGTTTCCCAAGGAGCTCTGCTCCACTATACTTCAGTTAGTCTACTTTGAGTAATTGCTCGCACTTGAAAGCAATAAGGCTGTGTAATCTATGCAAAAGCTATTATTTCATGATAGTATTTAAACATTGTAATTTTTCAGTAAGTCAGTCCTTCCTCCATCAGCGATCACATCTGTCTATGCAAAGGTAGGGCTCAATGCAGAAGGGCTCTTGAGAATTTGTGCTCCTAAGACCTGGGCTGCTATAAAAGCCCCAGAAGCTCCAAGCTCCATGCTTTCTAAGAAATGGGGAGACATGTGCTTTCATTTCTAAGACTATGTCCAATTTTTTTCCTGTTCAAAATAAGTTTTCTGCCTCAACTTCAGGGAGTGCCCTGAAGCTTTCTATCTTCTCTGGAAAAATAATTGACAAAGGCTGTTCCATTTACTGTAGTAATTAGGAAGCTTCTGCTCCTTCTGCTTCAAAAGGAAAACACTTTTCACTGATTTTACCTCTGCAGCTTCAGAGCTCTGGGAGAAACTCCAGGAGCTGCATGAAGTGTGCATAGGTGTGGCATTGTCACTGTTTAACTGGGAGCAAGTGCCACCCCCCCCCCTAACCATGAGCTTCTTGTCTCCCCAGAGAGTGTGAAACTGTTCTGCAGCACCTGCCAACAACTGCAAAAGGAGAACTGCTTCTTGGAGGGATAACCCCACACAGGCTTTGATGTAATGTGGCAGCCAGAAAGAAGACTTGCCATGGGGTCAGAAGCACTGCAATTCCCAAACTGTGAGGCTCTACCCCAGGATCATCGCTTGAGCTGAGGGACAGAATCAGATGGGAGCTGACATAAGACTTTCGTGGAGGGGCTGCTGAAGGCTTTGGGTGACATGCAGGGAGCTCTCCTGGCCCCTCCAAAATGCAAATCAGAGGAACTTGCCTCATTTAAAATAACCCTTAGAGAAAGAAGTAGCAGAGTTAACTTGACAAAGATCTGTTGAGTCATTCATTTCAAAATGCTTATTTCTGTGGACTGGCTGAAGAGATGACTCTGCTGGGCAAGTCATTTCTTGGGGCTCATTTGGAGGAGTGGGTTCTAAGCTTTGTGCCTTGGACCCCCATCCCCCATGCAATTTTCCAGGTTGCTATCAATAAAATCAGATGATTTGTCAAGAATAAAAGAGGCCAGGTGCAAGATTCCCAGGATCCCAGACACAGCATGCTGCTAATGGAATCAACTGTTTAATGAATGAGAGGCTGTATGCAGACCCTGAGGTCAGATGTCAACAGGAATGGCCCCAACAACAACTTTATTAGGCCGATGCACGCCATGGTATTTGCATCTCAAAATGCCAGTCTCAGATGGTTACACCGCTTAAAGAATCCAGTGGACAAACACAGACAAAAGATGGGGAAAACACTTCATAAATTACCCCAGGATACCTTTCTTTTTAGATGATTAAAATGTTTTGGCTTTAAGCCTCTGCCTTAAAATACCTCTAAAATGTAAAAATGATAATCTGGAAATTTCAGCCCCTCACATTTTTCAGGTAGAATTTTTTTTCCAGTAGGTCAATATATTAACCAGTAAACTACCAATGCAAAACTACTTAACACAAGTTGGGAGGACTTGATACACAGCCAATGTCATTACATAGGTTTTTGTTTTGTTTTGTTTTGTTTTGTTTTAATTTAAGAGCCAAATACATCAACTTCATTTGAAAAACAACACAGGCCTAAGTTCCAGTTGTCACTGGCACATGACTAGTAGCTTTGCATGACTAGTAGATAATCCAAGACTGCTGCAAAAAATTTCTAGACAGAGAGATAAAAAACTCTCCCAACATTTCCAAGTTTTAAAACTAAAGTCAACCTATTTATAGGTTCTTGGAAGAAAATATTTCTAATAAGAAGGTCAATGAGGATACTAACTGTACAATAAACAAAATAAAAACATACTAACTGAAAAGGTATTTTTTCTTAATAGAAGTGGATAATCAAATATTTCAGAAGTAGCATTATAAGGAGAAATGTTACTTTATACATGCAAGGAAAAAAGTAAACCCTGGAGAAAATAATATAAGAAACCTTAAAAATTACCAAACATGGAAAAAACAGTAAGATGTTATATTAATAAATTAGAACAAGTTTATATGAACAAAGAATAGTCATGTGATGAGAAAGAGGTCCTACAGGCTTAATGTACAATTGCTTAAATTAGAATTTTTGTTTAAAGAATGACCAATAAAATTCAGAAATCTCCCAGAATGTAGAAGCACAAAAATAAAAATAAAAAAAAAACTGAAAGAAAAGCAAGAGAGAGAGGATATGTGAAAAAAGGTATGACATATATTTCAAATATAGACATTCCAATGTCTAAAGTAATATAGTTTTCAATAAGACAAAGGATAAATAACTAGAAAAATAGCAGAGGCACAAAATGATACGTTGCATTAAATTTAAAGGGCCCAATGAGTGCCAGAACAATGAATAAAAAGAAAACCACAGTAAAGATATCATTGTAAAATTTTAAGACCCTAAATATAAAAGATCCTAAAAGCTTCTAGAGTGAAAAAACTGATCACCTAAAACTAAACAAAATCAGAATGACATTTTTCAGCAATACTGGATTCTATAAGGTAACAGAGTGCCATCAATATTGTAAGCAAAAATTATTTCCAATCTGAAGTGCTATACCCAGACAAATGACCTATAAATGTAGAAGGGAAATATTTTCAGACAATCAGTAACTCAGAAAACACTCCTCATATACCATTTTTTAAAAGCTCCCGAAGAGTATTTTGCAACAAATTACACCAACAGAGAATCCAGTCCCCAAAGGGTTGCTACAAAGGGGGACAAGATCATGGTGAAGATTGTTGTCATTACAATATTTAAATTACTTAAATTCACCAAAGTAGTAATTAATTGAAAAATGATTTTATTGGAAGATTTTTTTTCTCCTTTTCTTGAGTATCTCTTGGTTAAGAAATAATAGTGTCTACCAATCAATAGATCAGTAATTCACAAGCTTTGGAATTAACAGCAAGTGCCTTATTTTTCCAAAATTATAAAATTATTGTTCTGGAATGAGGTCCAGAAGTGTTATTTTTTCAGATCATTTTGATACATCAGGGTCATGGATTACATTTTGAGAAACACTAGACTGTGAGCATCTCAAGAACAGACAAAAATGATCTTTTTTCCTCTTGATCACAATAATTTCAGACATGTTGTATTTATTAAAGAACTACATTTATAGGAAAACTATATCAGTCCATCTCCTGTATAGGTGCTGCCCCCTGGGTACTACATATTCCTACATAAGTTCACAACTATCTTTCTTTCTTTCTTTCTTTTTTTTGAGACAGGGTCTCACTACATAGTTGAGACTGACCTGGAATTCACTAAGTAACCCAGGCTGGTCTCGAACTCACAGAGATCCTCCTCAGCCTCCTGAATGCTGGGATTACAGGCATGTGCCACCACTCCCGGCCACAATGGTCTCGTGTTCACGTTCCAGCCCAAGGTGAAGAGTCTCAGAACAATACAAAGGGAAGGAAGGTAGAGATGACAGCATAGTCCCCTACGTGCCACAATTCCTACAAATACAAGACCATGAAAGACATAAAGAGGAGGAAAGGCAGGACATAAGAGTATATTGGTGAACACAGTTTTCTTGCCTTTTGTGTGTCCCCTATTCAAGAAGGGGTGATTTGAGGTGGTCCCATCTCAATCCAAAGAAAAGCCAACATGAAAATCTGTTAGAAATTGTGAATATACATCATTTTGCTTTCCAACTCTAGTTCCAAACAGTGATTTAATCAACACTGAAGAAGAAATCATTCACCTAATTTCTTCACATGTACCTTAGGCACAACATAGACAAATTTCCTACTTGAGCATAACACACATGGACTTGGGTCCAACTGCAAAAGGAGTCTATTCGTTAAGTTTATTGGCACATTTTAGGTATATACTATGATGACACTCATCACTAGCAATTTGAATCTTTACATGATGTATCTTGGTTCTTATTTTTTCCCCATTCCCCTGCCTTCCCTTCAACCCCCCCACCCCTCCCTATTTAGAAAGACTTTGTTTCCATTTTTTCTTTCCATTTTTCCTTTCCCTTCTTTCCTTTCCATTTCTCCTTTTCTCATTTTTTTCTTTCCATTTTTTGCTTTCCCTTCTTTCCTTACCCCTACTCCTGATACTTCCTCTTCCTTTACAAAACGTTTTTCCTGTTTCACATTATCTAGTATGCATTTTGACTCTTATTTACACTTTGAGATTCTCACACCAGAGAAACTATTTGGTATTTACATGTGTGTCCTATTTCAATTAATAGTATGGATCACATTTTCAAGGGATTGTAACCATGGTCAACTGGCTGCAAGGCAGAAACATCGTGGCATAAGGGCATGATGCAGCAAAGAGAAGACTCTTACTTAATGGCTGCCAGGAAACAGCAGAGAAACAGCATTGGAGAGAAATGGACCAGGAACTAGGTACAGCACCCAAATTCAGGATTCCATAATCCACCCAGAACACCAAGAAATACATTTCACTAATCCTCTAGGGCTTTCTTTTTTGGGGGGAGGGTACCGGGGATTGAACTTGGGTCCTTGCACTTGCAAAGCTGGCCACCGAACCGCTGAGCTAAATCCCTGGACCCTCTATGGCTTTCTTAAACAAGTCCAGTTGACACAATTTTGGTTAAGCATCAACCAGAAAAATGTTGAGGGAATTGTTCCATGTTCTCAGGAGGATACAGACAGTGTCACCTTGTCAGAAGCAGATGACATAATGGATTGTGAGGAAAAAGACCAATAAGATGAGAAGCAGAAAATAGAAACCATAGAAAAGAAAGTTTTTAAGAGAAAGGAAGATGGAATTTGTTACAGAGTTAAATTATACTTTGAAACAAGTAAAATGCATGATTGATAGGATAGAAAACCATAGAGAATGCTCTAGCAAAACAGAAACTAATAAAATTGGGGAAGGGGCTGTGAGTTTGCCCCTTCAGCATCCTCCAACCTTATTTAGCAATGAAGTCTCTCCTCCTGCCACAATATTATGTACATACGACAACAACAAAACTAGAAATAACATAGCAGCAACAGCAACCTAGTGTGTGCATATTGTTGCCATGAGCCAACGGTGTTTACAGGGCTTTATGTGTGCTAATCTATTTAATCCTCTAATGTCTAGAACTGGACCAGAGGAAAGGAAACCAAAGTGCAGTAAACTAGGGAAAGAGCCCTTTCTAGAGCAATGAGGAAGTGGGAGATTAAGACCATTTCAGGAAGTGTCTTTCCTCACTTCTGTTTCTACCACCTGGGGAGCTTTTCTGGTATCATTTTCACTGCTGCCTTACCTCCCTTAAACTTCAGTTTGCACTAAATTTGTTCTGGCTCAAACTAGTTATAATTTAATTTCTGTCACCAGCATCTGAAATTTCTAAGAAGTGCCCAATTTCAGTGTAAAAAATAGGAATCCCCATTGTTGCTAAGGAAAACAATGAAATATTTGTAGAAGAACCCATAATTGAGATTTAAGAAATTTTTTTTTGACCTGGATGTGTTTGGGGTGGATTCACCTAAGAGGATGATGACCTCCATGAGTATACATCGCTCTAATCCTTTCCCTTGTTTACCTGCGGGACCTGTGACTTACTTCCAACCAAAGAACACAGCAAAAGCGATGTGCTGTTACTCCCTGACTGTACTGCTTCCAATCAAACTCTGCCCTAACATGTGGAGAGAGATTCTCTGTACTACTGTGAAGAAATAAAGCTGTCATGCTGCAAAAGGGTCTATTGAACTCGGAATCTTCTAGAAGCCGAACTGAGAAAAGCTTCCAGAAAACAAGTGGCAAATCCCCAAACAATCATAGGGCTGGAGAAAATGAATCCCATCAACATCCTGAGGAAGCCTAGATGCAGATTCTTCCTGAGGCAAACATCCAGATGAGAACTCAGCCTGGTCAACCCTGGGACTATATCTCTGTGAGACTCTAATGCATGAATTAGTCAAGCTGAGCCTGGATGCCTGGGTCACACAAACTTTGGGCTAATAACTGTGTACTGCATTAGTCTGTTAACTTGGTAATTTGTTATGCAGCTATAGAATGTAAAACAAGTTTGAAAGGTTTATCAGCTTATCCGGCAAAACAAAGAGAAAGAATAAGCATATTTGCTCTGGTAAAATTTTTATATTATACTCTAGCAGAATTATTGTATTACAAGTACAAAAAACCATTTCCTATTCAGACAACCCCCCCACCAAAACTGCTTATATAAAAACAAAAAAAAAGTTTTATTTTTAAAAAAATTAGCCCCAGATGTCTTGTCTGAAAAACTGACAGTTGGTAGACAGTTTGCAAATATCTATTAAGCTAGAGAAGAGCTGTTATAAGGAACTTTCTTCACTACATTTCCAGCATATTTGAAAACAAAGATAAGTATGTTCTAAGGCAAATGAAAAGTCAGAAACCATTGTACTTGCATATGTGTTTGTGTGCATAAGTATGTGTTTCAACTTGTGCTGGCTTCCATAGATAGGTAGATGATAGATAAATTGATAGGTAGATAGGTGACACATAAAGTCAGGTATACAAATATAAAGATATACATATCTACATATCTAATAATATATACATATATTATATCTATATAATAGTTTCTGAGCTTTTGCATTTTCATATCTATATATCTTCATGCTTTTATATATACCTTTATATGTATGCATGCATGTATATAGTAGCTAACCAAAATATGATCAAAATCAACACCTCCAAAGTGGTTATTTTTCTTTTAGAAATATCCAATGACCCAAAACTATTCTGTATACCTCAAAATCCTAGAAAGGAACATCAATTTACAGATACATTTGACTGAATGAGTCCCAGTAATGAGTCTTCAGGGATAAGGAGACACTATAATATTTCACAATATCATCTGGCAAAAATCTAAATGAAAAGAATTTTATTTTGATAAGAATAACCTATAATGAATAAAACACAGCAGACTTTTAAAACTTCTCATTTGTGGCTTCAGATTCAGGAATACACATACATGGCATTGCCACACGTGTAAACGAAACAAATGCCAGCAGGTGAATGGGCAACGGATCAGAGAAAGAAAGCACAGCAAAATCTGAATGTTTTGTTCGCTAATAGAAGCTATAAGATTGTACTGTAATAGTCCTTCGAATATTAATTAGCAAATAGGATAACATAAGCCTCTTACACTAAAAAGAGTAAATATGAAATCAAAAACAAGACTCTCCCTTTAGCCAAGAAATCCATGTAAATTGAAAGAAAAATCGGAAGAAATCCCAGGCATGTTAGTTTAATCCAATGGCAATATAATAAATGGCTCTAATTTGAATACTTGAATACCTCGTGAGCATAGGAATCCCTGGTCTTGTTTTTGTAGGCGAAGTACTGC
Source organism: Fukomys damarensis (assembly GCF_012274545.1). Lineage (NCBI taxonomy): Eukaryota > Metazoa > Chordata > Mammalia > Rodentia > Bathyergidae > Fukomys > Fukomys damarensis. The sequence continues at coordinate 16,476,473 of NW_022900947.1, read as the reverse complement.
TCTGTCCTTTTGTTTTTCTGACATTTATCATCCCTAATCTAACTGCTGTCAAGGCTCAAGGAGATAAGAATAGTCATTAATGTGTATAGAGCCATTGTTTTAAATCTACTATGAAAATAATTTTGTCTAACTTTCTGTCAATGTACACACATTTTGTGAAAAATAATTTAGTTACATAAAAAACCATACTTCATATATATGACTGTTAAAAATATTTTAGAAGGGTATTTTAGAATCTCTCTCCTCTTTCTGTCTTTCTTGGTCTCCTCTGTCCCTTGTCCCTCTGTCTCTCTCTCCCCCTATGTTACTTCCTTGTATAGGTTCTTTAGTTTAAACTATAGAAATTCTGTATGAATTCTTATATTTGAAAATGCATATTTTTCTGTTCCTTCTGCTGTGGCTCTGTAAAGTGTTTCTTTTAAAACTAATTATAATGCTGAACTTTGTTTGGCAGAAACATAGCTTTTATGTAAAAGCTTTTGTCTATTTGTCTACAGGCAGAGAAAATTAACTAAAAATAAATATATCTGCTTATACAGTTGGGCCAGTAATATACTTCTAGGAATTTATGCTAAGAAAATAATCAGAAATGCGGTAAAATATTATATGCAGTGTTATTTAGCACAACATTATAACAAATTTAATGCATTCTAAAAAGAAATTAAAGGTTTGGTTAGATATATTATGACAAATTATTGGGCAGACAAACAGCACAATAATTACAAAAAGTACATGTATTCAATGGCTTGCCTATTTTTAATTGTTCCATTAAATAAAAGTAAATAAAATAATGATTTAATTACACATCTGTTATTCTTACAATAATTCTGTATATATGCATTGTAGAAAGCTTACCAAATACAGAACTATACAAAAGCAGAAGTAAATCATCTATAATAGGCCACATAGTGATAGCCATTAGTGGTATACTAGCTTTATGAAGCTCTTTTTAAAACAATGGACATAGTTATTTAATGCTCTAATTTTACTTAATATTTTACTAAATATAAATTCTAGAATCAGAATGCTTGGGTTCAAATCCCAGATAAATCATGGTTGGATTGCATGTCTTTTTGGAAGGTAATTAATCCTTTCCATATGTGTGTTTCCTCATTTGCAAACTAAAAGAAATAGCAATATTCACATTAGAGGCCTTATTAAAATATTTATTATTAAGATTATTTGAGATAATAGACATCGGGGGCCCTGTCACACAAGTATATGTAATAAAATAAAAGTTAGGCAAGTCAGAACTAATAATGGGAGATTTTAAAACCACTCTCAGTATCCAAAAGAATAGCTGAATAAAAAACATAAAGGATATAAAAGACACAAAACATATTATGAAATAATTGGAATTAAGAATACATTTTTTCAGAAAAAATGCATAGCATGAAATGTTTAGTTTATAAAAAAAAGAAAAATTTAAATCAATTCTTTAATTATCCAGCTGAGCAAATGAGGCAAAGAACAACAAATTAAACCCAAAGGCTAAGAAAGAAAGTAAGAAAGGTGAGGAATGAAAAACAAAATAGAAAAACAATAAAACCAAATCCTGATTATAAAAGTTCAATGTAATTAATAAGCCTTAAGTTACACTAATAATGTTTTAAAATAGAATATAGAAGATAAAACTATACAAACCAGGAATAAAAGAAAAAACACCACTACCAACCCTAATAATATTTTTAAAAACCACTTACATTGACATTAAAAAGCTGAAATGCTTAGAGCTAAAATTAACAAAATATGAACAAATTATTTCTGAAAGAAATAAAGTATATATAAAAAAGAAAATATTATAACAGTTGTTTGCTCATTCAGCAACAAAGAGGTGATCTGTGAATTCCTTAAAATATATAAATAGATCCAAAGATTTAGCTCAGTGGTTCTGCCACCTGCCTCGCAAGTGCAAGGACCCGAGTTCAATCCCTGGTACCAAATAAATAAATAAAAAAAATAAAATAAAATATACAAATGACCAAAGCTCATTACAGAATAGATGATATAAATAGCCCTCTCTCTATAGAAAATTGAATTTACAATGAAAATTTTCAAACAAAAGACCATAAAAAATAAATCAGCAGGAGGATTTCTAAGCCTACATGTGTTCACTCATAAAAGCAACCAATTACTTAAGGTAGAAACAACACTAAGCTCATGCAAATTCTCCATAATGAAACGGAACACTTCCTAATTTGTACTACATAATAAATACTACCCTGCTTCCAAAAATAGATATAGTCCTAGAAAAAAAATACAGTTTAAGAACATAAACAAAATCTTTACCAAGAAATTAGCAAATTGACTTCAATAATTCATACAAGGGATAATGCATGATGAACAATCTATATTTACCGAGGGGTGCAAGGTTGCACATTTGAAAATTAATTAATGTGATCCATTTTGTCAACAGGAAAACTAAATGACCATTTTAATAAATGTAAAAAATTACTTGACAAGTTTGACATTTGTCATTAAAAGTTCGGAGATTGCATAATCTAAGGGACTTAAATCGTGCATGTGATTTGTGCATAACAAAAATAAACTGCATATACTATTATACTTAGTGGTAAAAGACTGAAATAATTAATCAAGTATTTTAAAATCATTTATAAATTATTGTCATTTGCAGGCACAAAAATCATGTGTATAGATAATCCTAAGAAATTTTAAAGTCAGTGAAATCACTTGAATATAACAAAGTTGCAGAATAGAGAATCAATATTTACAAATCATTTGCATTTTTCTGCAGTCTTACTCGAGGAGATATGAAAGCGCTTATCCACATGAAAACCTGAATGTAATAGTTCAAAACAGCTCTTTTCATAATATGCAAAATTTGGAAAGGACTCAAATTTTTATCAACTAGAAAACTGATAAGCAAATTACCATACATTAATACAATACTACTCAATAATAAAAAATAAGGCAAAGTATTAATATCCGACACATTATACATGAACCTCTAAAGTATTGTGCTGTGTAAAAACGTCACCCACAGAAGACTAATACTGCAGGACTGCATTTATCTGACACTCTAAGGAAGACTCTATAAGAACATGGAGCATATTTCTGGTTTCCAGGGACTGCAGTCGAGTGGAGAATACAGACTGCCTAGGTATGCCAAGAAACTTTTTGAGGAAAGAAATTGTACCCTATCTTGATTCTAATGGTTGCATAACTGTATGCAGTTGTCAAAACTCATTCAACTTTCCACTTTATGAAGGTAAATTTAGTGTGAATTATACTGTAGTAAACTGACCAATATATCCATTCTAATTAAATGATTAAATTATTTAAACAACCAATGGACAGAATTTCCTATTTATGAAAATTGAAATTATTGAAAAGTATCCAGTAGAAATTTGATATGAGGTCACTGGCATTTTTTGGTGGCATTAAATTGCCTTTTGAGGTCAAATTAAACTATAAAGCTAAACGATGTTCACTCTCACACTCTCTCTGTTACACACAGCTACATCTGTACACGCACAACGCACTCTGGACTTTGGGAGGACAAGAAAGATTCCTCTGAGATCATCACTGCAACAAAAATGGGGTGAAGCGAGAAAAGAGCAGGGACTGTTTTCTCTCCTTTTACATAGTGTACTCTTAGTGCAGCAAGCCACTGGCCTGAGGCAAAATTAAAGAAGCCAATTTAAGAATCATGACACTGGTAAGTAAAATCCACACCAGTGTTAATACCAGTGACTATTACAGAAGTCTTTGGAGCAGAGGCAGTGGTGGAGGAAACGCGGCTGTTGACATGCAGTGGTGAAAATCACATGTTCAAGATCTCTCAAGAGGAAACCCCCGGGGTCTTCCATAAATAGTTGATAAGAAACTTTCCCCCCAATGGCAGGTAGGTGTGAGCCGGGGAAACACATCTGACACGAGCTCTAATGAGCACACAAATGTTCCAAATCCTGATGTTTTGATCTGTGATGTAACAGAAACTGTTTTTACACTCACCCTTCAAGAAAACTGAAAGCAAAAGGATAAGCAGTGTTTGAATTTGTGTGACTATCAAAGCCTCGTGTTTATTTTAAAGTCAGTACGCACTATCAGCATTTGAAAATGAGATGATTTCCACACTGGCCTGCTCTTAGAGGTTCTAGTCCCAGCTGTGCCTCTGCCTTGCAATGAATGAACAAGGCCTTGGGTTCTTCTACTTGTTATTTTCCCTACCAATCAAGTACTGTGATTTAACCCAGTAAGACTTCAAAATATCGGTGTCCAGATATGTTTTGTTTGGGCATATTTTTTTCCTTAAAAAATTGAATATGCCCTTGTCACGGATAAATCAGAACTTACCAAACAGTTAAGGTTTACAGTTGTTTTAGAACCCCTTGAAAAGACTCAGGCTTTGTTTCAGTATGATACAAAAGGGCTAAGCCTGAGTTGTCATGTTTAGTAGAGGTGTTACTCTACACTAGTTGCAGTTTCACTTATGCATATCACCTACTTGGCTCTGTAGGCACAGGAGTTCATGACACCCAGGCTATTTGCTACTAAGGCCCTGGCAACCTTAACATGTTGTGGTTGTGATTTAAATCCTGCGAATACCAGAATGGTCAAACACTAAAGAAAAAAGGCTAACATCTCCCAATGACTCATTCTGCTATGCAGCACCTATGGCTGCCACAATATCTCAAATATCTTTCTTCTGATCAGAGAGTAATCTCAGAGAAAGCAAAAGCAAGCAAACAAACAAAAAATACAAGAAATGTTGTTCATCCCTTGCTAAGTAGCCAAGAACAGGCAGAATACCACCCCATGCTAATGCTTCCTAACCTCACCAACTGCTTCAGCAACTGAAATGCTACACTTTCTGTTCAGAAAGGCTGACATTGTTATTAAATTCAATGGGATGAGTATTTTTGAACACCCATCAAAAACCAGATTTTGTACTACCGAGAATATATAGATGAATACAACAATCACTGCTTTCATAGTCTGGGGCATTTAGATATAAAGTTTTTAAAAAATACCTAATTTACATAATATAAATAGGATGAATTTACACACTTAAAATTAATAATTTAGAATACTTTAATAGATTCATTAATGGAATCAATGTAGTAGAGGAGTATAAAGCAAAATGGTGTCCAGATCCTTTGTATGTTTCCATACCTCTACCTCGAAGCCTACTCTAAAAGGTTCGTTCTTTCTCTTCTTTCAGATCTTTGCTCAAATATCTTTGCAGATCAGAGAGTTTAAATTGAAACTGCCTCCATCCTCAAAAATTGGCATTGTGAAATTTATTTCCTGCTTGATTTCTTCCATAGCACTGGGGATTCTCTTTTATCCTATGCATTTTACTCATTTTGATTGTTGTCTGTACCCATTTTGGAAGGTAAACTCTATGAGGACAGGGCTTTTTTTTGGCGGGGGGGTCAAACTCAGAATCTGTGTAGGCCAGGCAGACATGGTACCACTGAGTAGAAACCCCTGGCTGGAATAGTGCTTTTCTTCAGAATTATTTTTGCTCATGATCATTTCTATACCTCTTAAAATAGTGCCTGAAACCTATAAGAAACTGGATGATTATGAGGGGAATGATTCAATGGCTGAAATGACCAATTTCTTCTCAGGAAGATCAAGGCAAACTTCCTGCATACATCGTAACTATACAGATGAGTTTCAAAGGTTGAATGAAAGTTTGCTATCTTAAAGGACAAACCAAGGAGACAGCATTTTAGAGAAAGACAGTGGCATTTGGAAAGACACAAAGATAAGAAGACCCCCTGAATATTCTAGGAAAGCATTTATTGAAAGCTGTTGTTTGCTTTTTATCATAGGTCCTGCGGTAGTGCCAGTTAGGGTTCCCCCCAGTGTTGAGGACTCTCATAAGATCTTTACAGACCCTGTCTCATTTCACACTCCTACAACCCTTTCAGATCATAAGAATTCACCCCCATTTCTCAGATGAGGAAATCAGAGCTTGGACAGGTAACATCTTGCCTAAAGCCATATCGTTAGGAGGTATAAGGATGACACTTTATAGCTAAATAGATGCACATTGAAGCCTTACTCATAAGTGAAATAAATAGGACACACGAGTAAATACTGAACAGTTTCTCTGGTGTGAAAAACTAAAAGGGTAAATAAGCTTCAAATGGTATTATTGAGAGGGTGAAACAGGAAGAAAATGGCTAAAGGGGAAGTGGGAGGGGGAAAGGAAATAAGGGAAGAGAAAAATGTGACAAAATGGAAACAAAGTCTTTGAAAATAGGGAAGGGTGAAGGTGGTGAAAGGAGGGCAGGGGAATGGGGAAAAAGTAAGAACCAAGACATATGTAAAGGTACAAGTTCCCAATGACAGATGTAATTGTATTGTCTGCTTTAAATGTACCAATAATCTTAATGGAAAAAAAAAAAGAATGATACTTTAGATTTGTTTAGTGGCTCCCAACCTTGTTCTTTTCTCGAGCAGGAAGCCCAGTGATCCTCTGATTATCAGTGACTTCGTCATGAACTAAACAGAAATCCATCTTGCTGAAGTGCATTGAAAATCTGCATGGTTCTGAATCTTTGAGCAATAAATTCATAAGGCACATGCATTCACAGAAGGTCTGGTGGCATCTACAATCTTCATTTCTTTTGTCTAAAATGACTGGTGTGCACAAGAAATTGATGTTTCTCTCTCTCTCTCCCACGTACCATTCATTTATCTGTTTATCTAAAGCCACACTTGTGCTCCTTATGAGAAGCCAAAAGCTTCAGCTAACAGTCTTCTTTGTTATTTGCAACAATCCTTCATGATATTTTTAAGGAAAAAAAGGAAGAGGAAGTTAGAGAACAAAATATAACTTTTCATTTCAAAACATACTAATCTTGCGTCTCTAAGGTCTTCTATTTGCCATTTGTTTAGCTGATGCTGATTTGGAAACCAACTGAATATACAGTGTTTATTTCAAAGCATTATTTTCCTCTGCCACTTTGTGATTTTTCTGGGGAATATTTGCATTTAGATGCTATCTCTATAAAGTGAAGGATATGACCATAAGCAATTTGAAAACAATGAGAAAAAAATAGTTAATGGAAAGTGAAATAAAAGACAGTTGCCAAAGGAAGAAGTGGGAAGATAAAATGAGAAAAGAGGCTCATTGACTTAGCTTCATATAAAACGATGATAAATCCAAAGAGACACAGGGAAGACTAAGGACAAGTCAAAGAAAAATCAAAGAGAATGAGGGTGCTATTTTTGTGTATTAAAACATAATTAATATTCATCATGCTCTTTAAAGAGGAAGTGGAAAATTGAGGAAGACAGAAAAGCAAAAGAAAGGAGTCAATAAATGGTTTAAGATAATAAGGGGGTAAAATAGAGTAATGAAGATAATTGGCAAGATTGCATGGCCAAGGTTGAAGCATAAACGGTCCAACAAGGTGCTATTTTTATAATGTAAAATATTTTCAGACAAATGGTAATTCATATAGTCATTCACTCATTGAAACAATATTTGGCAAATCTGTTCAGCAAACCCTCCACTAAATACTGGGAATATGAAGATAAACAGGCCAGGGAAGGCATTATTTTTCTTCCAAGAAAATTAGAATTAGACACTCTGGTTATGATTGAATCTACTGAGTGGAAGTAAGACATTCAAAAAGAATTTACACTGCTCCTTCATTAAAATAAAAAGTATCGCTGGAACATGTGTCTTTTGCCCTGCACTGAACAGCAATGCCTCACATCTTTTTTTTTGTTTATTTGTTTTTTGATAGTGATGCCTTTTGGCCTATTCCTGGCATCTGAGTAGCCTGCGTGCATCACTGGGTTCCAAAGGCTGAAGAAGAAATGGGCACCAGGAAAGAAAAATAATGAGCAATAAACTTTGTAATATAAAATAACAGAAAAAAGAGGTGGAAGAGAAGAAAGAAGAAAAGCAAGGGAGTTCTAGCTTAAGTCATGTTTTAACAGCATAATGCTGGTAGGTTTTCTGGGGGCCAGAAGTTATGGGGTTAATGTGTGTACCTGTGTATGGGAATGTGTGCACACAGCACATCGGGAAGGTGCATTTCAACACAGCAAATGGCTGAGTGCTTTTAAATTAGTAAATATCTGAATCATGTTGAAGGGAATGAATGATTGTTCTGGGTCAAAGCCAGCATCCAAATACGTGCCATATCTTCAGGCTTTTGATGCGCCTCATATCTTTCTTACTGATCCCTGAGTGCCCTCCTGAGACACAGATGTGAACTGGCAAGCCCATCCCCTGTTGGATTATCCTCAATGAATCATATATTTAAGCTCATCTGAAACCCATCCCTACCCTTGCTTTCCAGCTTCTCATTTTATCCTTGGAAAACCAATCATTCTCTAATGCTAGGGAAGGCCCTGAAATTTGCTATGTGCATTTGTTTCCTCTGCCTTCCTCCCACCATCTACTCATGTTCAAATCCAGTGCAACCAAAACCCAACTCAAAAGTTGCTTCTTCCATGAAACTTTCTTAGATGTTGCCAGCTGAAAATAACCATTCACATCCTGAAATTTTCATAGCATATTCTCCATTCCATATCCATGACATTTACAGCTATACTATGCTTAGGTTAAAGTAATTTACATTTATCTCTTTCTAGATTATAAGCTCATTACTGGAAGCACTTTCATGAATCAGGCTTATATCTCTTAAATGGTGCAATACCAAATATGCTCAGATGTGAATAAATTAGTAGAAAAGAAATCCTGTTAATGAAGCTATATGAAGACCACAGGATGGAGTTATAGAGGGAAACAGTAATTGGAGAAATAGTCTAACAAAAATGAGGAGTTGATTAGTAAATCAATGACTATAGTTACATAATCAGGCTCCATAATATTTATCAATTACAGGTGATGCCCTGGATAAACTTCCAACAATAAATTTATAACATATATTCCATGTGCTTAATCAATTTATTAAAAACAATTAAGTCAAAAGTACATTTTATAGTTACTGCCTGTTTTCCAACATAAATATTTACTCACATTATCAAATGTATTTATCCATTTGGGATGCATCAAAAACATTTTATAAAAGAAATGGTACATTAGCTCAGAATTTCTAATGTTTTTTCCTTCTCCTTACATCTTTACTTTCATAATTGCATTTGAGATATTTATAAGTAATTACATAATGTGCAATGACTTTGTCTGTAGGGTTAATTTGGGGTGCCTGGCAGCCTTATTTTACTGGGCTAAAAGCCTTCTCTCTGCATCTCGGGCATATTCTACAGTCTTGAAGAGATTAGCCTAGCAGGCTTCTCAGAAGAACACCTGAGACCCCTTTCAGGTTGCCCAGAAATGCTCACTGCGGTGGCAGTGTCATTCGAAGACCACATGCAGCTCACGTGACTCGCAATCCTTAGATGTGACCTTCTTTCATACCTATGATAAATATCTACAATATATAAGATTTTGTGAACAGATACTACAAAGCGATAGCAGCTACTGCTTTACAACAACGCTAACCTGTATTCCACCAGGTACGTTTATGCCCTTTAGGATAGTCACCTCATTCCAATATTACAGTCTTGCTCAGTCTCTCTGCCTTCTGAGTCTTTGAAGGTATTACTTTGAAGAACCTCCTTTCTTTTGGTCATCTATTTCCATGAGGCAACATCACTCAGATTAAAATTTCCAATTGCTTACTCTGTGCAAGATCTCACAGAGAGAAGGAATAAGTTTCCTGGTAGTTAGGTGTCTTTAATTGGATATTCTCTCATTCTGGAGTTGGTTAATTAGCAAGCTTACATTTCCACTCAATGAGCATCAACACTGGAATTGTGATAAATTCTTTTCTAACTATCCAACTCTTACAGCCACCTCTAAATTGGTTCCAAATTCAGCAAAGTACGATAAGGACATTATATTTATCAGCACCCTAAAACTCCAATATTATTTTCGTCATTTTTCTTGACAGCAAATTTACCCTCTTTGAGGGTAAATTCATATTTTGATACAGTCACAGATTATTCTTTGGATTGTAAGAGTGTGGTGGTTGTATGACTGATGATAAAATTGAGACGTTCAGTTTATGACTACAGAAGAGTGAGAATGGTAGTCTTCAATTTCCTAAATTAACATTTACTACAGTTGCAAAATATTTTTGAATCTTGGGGGCATCATTAGCAGAGATTCCCCTCCTAAAATAATGACATGGAATGGCATCACACATTTGAACGCACAGGTCTAATGTCCTTATTAAAGAACGATAAAATTACTTCATGCTTACAGTCGGAACCTAAGGAGAATTGGTGCACCGTGTTTCACGTTTGGTTACTGTGCTTCACAACCCTCAGTTTGATTTGCCCTCATGAAATTATCTGTGCTTCAGCACTTTGCCGCTAGGTGGGGATGAGAAACACTATAAGTTCTATCAGTATTTTCCACTATGCTTGCAGTGGCCATCCTCGTCCCCAGGTGAAGGCACATCAAAGAACGCCGGAAGAATTTCTTAATACATAGAAAAAAATAACCTCTTTCTAGGCCAAAATACATAATTTTTCTTGTCATATTGTATCGTTTACATCAATTGATATCAAACCCTGTCTGTAACCAAATGCATTAGAAGTAAACAAGTGTAAAAGACAGGATATGAATTTACTTAAGGCACTTTCTGAGTACTATTCAATGTGCATAGAAGAAAACCTATTCAAGCCTCTTCGTACAGGAGCAACATCTAAAGGAGATGCTCAAATAATATTAATAGTAACAAAAAACACTTGCTGAGCTTGGGCAATGACCAAGAAGTATATGCGGAGTCAGAGTGCAGATATAGGTGCCTACTTGCCAGGTGCAAATTCCGTCTCTGCCTCCTGTGGACTGTGTGATTACATCTCTCTAGGCCTCTATTTCATGCCATGGAAAAGGAGGATGAAAAATCAGTTATGATGCTGTAAGGATGAATCAATATGATGCCGCTAGCTAATGCATATAAAGTGTGTTAGTATGTTGTTAGGACTGATTGAATGTATATAAATTACTGAAAAGAATGCCTAACACACACTAAGGTACAGCTCTGTTCCCATTATCACTCTAAGGGCTTACATGTAATATCTCACTGAGTTCTCACTTGGATTTCAAGAAGTAGGTTATATATATTTTCATTTCACAGATGAGGAAGCCAAGGCAACTCTACATTATGTTTTTATATAAGATCACATAGATAGCAACAGGCAGTCAATTTTTTAAAAAGAAAACACTTCTAAGCTACATCCACAGAAAGACAGGTCCTAGCAGTAGGGTTTGGGTTTCTTTTCTAATGGGTTACACATGTTTTCTTTCTTTTTTTTTTTTCAGCTTTAATTGAGTTTATTGGTACATTTTAGGGATACAGTACAGTTACATTCATTGTTGGGATCT
>NW_022900947.1:16394267-16464329 GCF_012274545.1 Fukomys damarensis | reverse complement strand
GGGGGGCTGATTGTTTTGAGTTCTTTATATATCCTTGATAATAGTCCTTTGTCTGAGGAACAGCTGGTAAAAATTTTTTCCCACATTGTAGATTGTCTCTTAGTTCTGCTGATGGTTTCTTTTGAAGTACAGAAGATTTTTAGTAAGATGAGATCCCAGTTGTTGATTCTATCTGCTAGTTCCCGTGCTACTGAGGATTTGTTCATAAAGTCTTTTCCTATACCAATGTCTTCCAGAGTTCTGCCTAACTTACTGTCCAGGAAATTTAATGTTTCTGTTTTAATGTTTAGATCTTTAATCCAGTTAGATTTTAATTTAGTGCATGGTGAAAGATAAGGGTCTAATTGTAATCTGTGGCAGGTTGACATCCAGTTTTTCCAACACCATTTATTAAAGAGGCTATCTTTCCTCCACTGAGGATGGTCGGCTCCTTTGCCAAAGATGAGGTAGCTGAGTACATCTGGAGTTGTTTTTGTGTCTTCCAGTCTGTTCCACTGATCCTCAGGCCTATTTCTTTGCCAGTACCATGCTGTTTTTATCACAGTGGCTTTGTAGTATAGTTTCAAATTGGGAATTGTTATACCTGGTGCCATGTGTCTGTTGCCTAAAATGGCTTTTGCTATTCTAGGTCTCTTATGGTTCCAAATGAATTTTTGGATATGGGTTACACGTGTTTTAAACAGGAGGAGAACTGCTCAAGGAATGAATGGGGTTCTTAGTACAATCAGGAGAGGAATCCTGAGAACGGAAGTTGAGTAGGGTAAACCTGAGAGCGGAGCTATCGAGTTACAGCACGGGAGACGGTCTCCTCTGAGTACGTCAACTCAGTCTTCTCTTCCTGGATCTTCAGTTCATATGCGGACGATTGAACGATAGCCTCAATTCACCATTCCTCACACAGTTGAGTTACACGTTCACACCATTGTCAGAGCCACACAGTAGGACTGTTTATATTCTACCAATTCAATTTTGAATTGTCCACGTTGTTTTGGTCAAGAAGATGCTACTGAATGTGTTGTGAAAAAAACCTAAAACATATACTCAACTGATTGGCTTGTCCTCTGTGTCCTCGTCCGGACCATGGGGAGAGTACAGCGCAGTGGCTAAGGCCCCCCGACTTGAAGTCCAGTGTTCTAAACCTGGATGAGACCTGATACTCAGTTGGGAGTCCTGTTGATCCACAGTGTGAAGCAGAGCTGCCCAAGTGACTTTCAGATGTATTTTTTACAGATATTTTTATAGGTTTTTAAACTTCTATATTAGTAATTATTAATTGCAGTTTTTATATTTCCTTTTTGAGCATATATCTGTGATACAGAATAATTACATTTGCTTTGAGGAACTGGTACATATACTTATCCCATCTTGTTTATTTTTACTCCCTCTCTTCCTTCCCCAGACCTCCTTCCTATCTCCAAAATCTTACCTCCCTGTTTCCTGCCAATTTCCCTCTGTTCTGCTCTTTAAATTATTATAGTTTGTGTTTCTCATGTAAGACAAACTATGCAATATTTAACCTTCCCTATGTGATTTATTTCACTTCATCTTAGGTTCTCAGATTGTGATTGAAAAGAAATAAAAATGCTGATCTTTTTAAGTATCGTGACTTCTCACACCAACTACTAAATTAATCTAACAGCCACACTTTTTACAAGTGAAAAGTGAAGTCCTGGAGAGCAGTCTCTACTTCAGACACCAGAGGAAGGGTTGAGGGTCTCACGGTCATAGCTGTTTCTTCAGTAGTTTCCACTGTCCTTTGGGATTCAATATTTTGCTAAAATGACTCCTACAACTCAAGAAAACACTGTACATGAATGTACTCTTATTATACCAAAAAAGATACAAATAAGAAGCAGCCAAACACACAGAGATGCAGCAAGGTTTGGGAGCCCCCACACATACACGACCCTGCTGTTCTCCTCTCCCCAAGGGATCAGGATGAGTTACACTTCGGGCAAGTGGTTCCATGACAATACTCAGAATATTGCCAGCCCAGGAGGCCCTGTCCAGCGTCCAACTCCACAGAGTTGTGACTGAGTGTTTCAGCTCATGCCTCAGTCTGTAATCTGCCTCCTCTCCCCAAAGTTTAGGCTGAAGTCCCATGGTTCTGAGACCCACCATCTAGTCACATGTTTGGTTTTTGTGGCATAGCCAGCCCCAATTTTAAGCTTACATAAACACATATGGAGAGTCCTCCATAAGTAACCAACACATCCCTGTCCCTGAAAAGTATAAGGACACAGAGACCACCTTCCAGGAGCTAGGAAAAAAAAAAAAAGACAAATTTGCCATTATATAAGCCACTGAATCCACTGTGGCTTGTTATGCAACATTATTTTGGCAATAGCAGATTAATACCAAATGAAAAAGAAAAACCACTAAAGTGTAGGCAGGTTAAAGTTTTTTTATAACAAATACCAAGGGCACTCCAGTGGCCTGATGGGTTAGTGTGCGGTACTTACAACAAATACCAAAAGGGAATGAGGGGACCAATGGCAGACAGTCACATAGCTGTGTCTTATTCAAACAGATAAATCATCATAACTATTTCAGCAGGTACTGAACTTTCATTTAAGGAGAAAAAATATTCTGTCTCCCTTGCTTTGAGCAAAGCCATGAGATCTCTTGAGGCAAAATATAAAATGTGTGTCTTGAGGTGGAGACTTTTTCCCATTAAGAGAAACTTACCATTGCTCAACTTGACCTTTCAAAAGTTTTTAAAATAATTTTGAGTATTCCAAATTCAAGTGGAGTAGCCATTTATCTGACTAGTACTAATATGCAAGTGTACTGACTATGCTATACTTGAGTGTTCTGAGGCCTCTCCCCTAAGACCACCTCATCCTTCTCTCCTCAGTGCACTAGATACAGTTGAAGCTGATTTCACTTTAATTCTCACACCTATAGTGCAGTGCCAAAAAGCAGCTAGGAGTCTGCCAGTCTGTAAATCCTTCTTAAAGGCTCTGTTCTTGGTTTGCTGTGTGACCGTAAGCAAGTCGCTACCTTCTCTTCATGAAATCTCTATGGTGGTATCTGCAGAATAAAAGCAGAATAGAGAAACAGATCTCACAGTTGCCTATGGATTCAAGATGCACTGTTTTACCCTGGCGTACAACTGTGACACTGGGCAAGTCAAATAAAGTCTTTGAGGCTGACTTTCCTCAGATGTCCTGCTGCACATTCCTTCATCTTGATTAATGACTCTTTTTTCCCCATTAAGTTTACTGGTACATTTAAAGCAAACAATACAGCTACATTTATCACTAGATCTTGTACCTTTACATGATGTATATTGGTTCTTGTTTTTTCCCTATTCCCTTGTCCTCCTTCCACCTGCTTCACCCTTCTCTATTTACAATGACTTCTTACTCTCCTTCTTTTTTTTCAGCTTTAATTGAGCTTATTGGTACATTTTAAGGATACAGTACAGTTACATTCATTATTGGGATCTTGTACCTTTATATGACAGGTCTTGGTTCTCATTTTTTCCCCTTGTCCCTGCCCTCCCTTCACTCCCTCCTCCCCTCCCCATCTACAAACACTTTATTTCCATCTTTTTATTATCTCACATTTTTTTTCTCTTCCCTTATTACCCTTCCTCTACCCATCCCACCTTTCCTACACCTTTGGCCCCTTTCTTCCCATTTCACAATGTCAGTAATCTTATTAGGATCATAAGTATTATTTCAGTTTATTCACACCAGAGAAACTATTTGGTATTTACACATGTGTGACTTATTTATATTGAAGATATACTCCTAAGTGAAATAAATAAATAACTTACTCTCCTTATTCTCCATACTCAGTCTGTCCACAAACCCTGTGGGTACCATCTTTGAAGCATACACATCTTTCACCAGTTTCTCATTCTAAGTATAGCTACATTCTGATCAAAGCCACCATTGTTTCCAGGCAGAAAAAAAGATTATTGATGAGATTTTTACATTTTGCATTATATCTTCAAGCTTTTGTATCAAGTCCTATTGCAAAAATTCTTCAGCATATTCCATACTGAGACTACATCCCAATTTGCAGTATCCACACACTAAGTGCTCATTAGTCGCATGTGGTTAAAAGGGACTATTTTGTGCAACAGGAGTCTAAAGACAAATATATTCTCCTACCTAGTTGGCATCCCCATTTTAGTATTCCACAGGAGCTTTTGTGTTTCAGGGAGTTACCAGCAGCAACGACAACCCCAAAACCCTACTAATTTCTTCTCACATTGTACCAGTATCTCCTTCCTTACGATTAATCTGCTACTCCTGTGATATGTGTGTGTGTGTGTGTGTGTGTGTTTATATACAAAGGGAAAGTGGTACATGCATATATCATATCCTAATTATTTTCAATCCACCCTTTTCCCTTTGCTGACCCCTCCGCCTCATCCCTTTCCCCATTTCCAAGTGTTTATTTTCTAATTCCCTATCATCTCACTTTTATGCCATTGATTTATTTATATTTTAGATTTCTTGTATAAGAGCAAATACGCTATTTAGTATTCTGAGTTTGGCTTATTTCATTTAGATGAAGACTTCTAGTTCCTCTTATTTCCTTGCAAATGTCTTGGTGTTATCCTTTATGGCTGAAGAATGTCCTATTGTTTATACATACCACATTTTATTTATCCATTCACTTGTTGACTTGCATTTAGGTTATTTTCAGAGCTAGCTATGGTGAATTGTGCTAACATGAACATGGGTATGTATGTATCACTACACAATGATGTTTTTAATTCTTTCAGGAATATACATACTCAGGATAGATCTAGCTTTGTGAAATTGAATTTGTTTTAAGAAAGCTTTTTGAAAAATCTCTGTGCTGATTTCCATAGTGGTTGTACTAGTTTACATTCACATCAAAAATGTAGAAGTTTTTTTTTTCCCCTCATCTTTAATTTTCTTCTTCTTTTTTTTTTCTTTTCTTGATGTTCACAATGGCAACCATTCTGGGGTAAGATGAAATCACACAGTTGTTTGGATTTTCATTTCCCTAATATTTAAAGATTTTAAACATATTTTCATGAACTTGTTGACCATCTGCATTTCTGTATTGAGAAGTGTGTATTCAGTTCATTTGCCCAGTTTTTAAATAGAATCATTTGTTTGGGGAAGTTTTCTCTTTATATATTCTTTATACTAGTCCTCTATCAGGTGAGTAGCTAGCACAACTTTCTCCTGTTTTGTTAGTTGTCTCTTCATTCTGTTGTTTCTTTGTTATGCAGAAGCTTTTAAATTTTATATATCTCATTGACTGATTTTTTCATTGATTCTTGATATTATTTCCAATGCTATTGGAGTTCTCTTCAGGCTGACTTTCCCTATGTGTATGACTTCAAATGTTTCTCTTGTGATATCTTCCAGCACTTTCTAAGTTTCTGTTTTATATCTAAGTCTTTGATCCACTTTATTTTATTTTAGTAGAGGACGGAAAATACATATATAGTTTCAAATCTTGTGCAAATAAATGTCCAGTTTTCCCAGAATTATTGGTTAAAGAGGCTATCTTTTCTCCAGTGCATGGTTTTAGCTCTTTGTCAAAATTCCTATAGCTACAAGCACATGGGGTTATTTCTGTGTTTTTTGTATGATCTCATGGCTTACATCTCTGTTTTTATGCCAGTACCATACTGTTTTTATTTCTGTAGCTTCAAAGTATAACTTCAAATCTGGAATTATGATACCTCCAGCTTTGCTCCTTTTGCTCAGGTTTTCTGGGTCTTTTCTGTTTCCATATAAATTTTAAGATTGCTTTTCTAGTTCTGTGAAGAATATTGTTAGTACTTTAATAGGGATTGTTTTCAATCTATTGATCACTTTTGGTAATGTGGTCATTTTAACAATGTTAATTATGCCTCTCCAAGAATAAGGATTGTCTTTCCATTTAATCATATCCTCTTTAATTTATTTTCAGAGTTCTGTAATTTTTATTATATAGAAGTCCTTCACCTCTTTGCTTAGGTCGATTTCTAGGTGTTTAATTTTTTGAAACTATTGTTTTCCTAATTTCTTTCTCAGTGGGTTTATAATTGGTGTAGAGGAACACTATTGATTTTTGTGCATCGATTTTTGTATCCTTCCACTTTGCTGAATTTGTTTATCAGACCTAAAAGTTTTCTGGTGGAAAATATTTTGGTGATCTTTTATGTGAAGAATCACATCATCTGCAAATATAGATAATGTGACTTCTTCCTTTCCTATTAATAGCCCTTTTATTTATTTCTCTTTCCTGATTGCTCAGGCCAAAGTTTTGAGTGTCATATTGAACAGGACTAGTAAAAGTACATGTCACATGTCTCATTCCTGATCTTAGGAGAAATGTTTTTAGTTTTTCCACCATTCAGTATGATGTCACATATGGCTTTTACAGTTTAAGAAAATATCTTTCTGTACCTATTTTCATCAGGGTTTTTTACCATGAAGTGATGCTGGGTTTTGTCAAAGGCTTTTTCTTCTTCTAGTGAGGTGACAATATGATATTTTTGTTCAATTCTATTTATGTGGCATATTACATTTATTAATTTATGCATATTGAACCATCTATGAATCCCTGAGATGAAATGAATTTGATCATTATATATCATCTTTCTAAGGGTTTATTGAATATTTTGCACGAAAAGTATTGACGAGTTTTGAGTCTATACTCATCAAGAATATTGGCTTCTGTTTGTGGTGAGTGCCCATCCAGTTTCAGTATCAGAGTAATGGTAGCTTCACAGAATGAGTTTGAAAGAATTCCTGAACTTTTAATTACATGGAAAAGTTTGAGAATCATTGGTATCATTTCTTTTCTAAAGGTCTGGTAAAATTCATTGGTAAATCCAACAGGTTCTGGGATTTTCCTGGTTGGTAGAATTTTCATTACTGCATCTATTTCATTGCTTGTTATCTGTCTGTTTTGTATTCTACATCTTTAGTTCCATTTTTGTAAGTCATATGTGTCTAGGAATTTATCCATTTCTTCTAGATTCTCTAATTTATTGGAATATAAATAAGTTATTTTTAAAAATAATTTCTGGTAGTCCTTCGGATTTCAATGGTGTCTGTTGTAATTTTATCCTTTTTTAAGTCCAATTTTATTAAATTATTCTCTTTCAGTAAGTTTAGCTAAGAGTTAATCAATCTAATCTATCTTTTCAGAGAAGCAACCATTTGATTCATTGATACTTTGAACTGTCTTTTTAATCTCAATTTCATTAATTCTCAGTTTGACTTTTATTATTTCTTTCCTTCTACTGGCTTTGGGTATGGATTTTTTTTCTCTCATTGAGTTTATTGGTACATTTTAGGTATACAGTACAGTTACATTCATGATTGGGATCTTGTACCTTTACATGACAGGTCTTGATACTCATATTTTCCCCTTATCCCTGCCCCCTCCTTTCACCACCTCCTCCCCTCCCTATTTACAAATATTTTATTTCCATTTTTTTAAATTTTCTCATGTTTTTTTTTTCTTTTCCCTTATTACCTTTCCCCTACCCTTCCCACTTCCCCTACACCTTTAGCCCTTTTCTTCCGATTTCATATCGTCAATTATATCATTAGTGGGTTGTTATTCTTTTACCAGGACCTTGGTGATCGCGTAGTCTTCAGACCAATTTTTGCAAAAGAGCTCAGGGTTAATAATACCCCGAAACAGTCCTGTACCCAGTCAATAGTCATTTATTAAGATTTTACTATTAGCCATAAAGTGTTACTCTTCCTATTCACCTCCTTTCTTATAGAAGAAACTCTGGAGGTAGCTGAGAGCTACCTAAAATAATTAATAAATCCCTATTCATAAAACTCACTGTGGTAATGTGGTTGAGTTTGGCTCAGAGTGACAAAAAAGAAGATAATTTTATGTAAGGTGGAATTTTCTTCTTCCTTAGGCCATAATGTTAACTGCTTTTTACCTCTTTTGTATCAAGTATTTAAGGCAAATATTTCTTTTCACTTTTCTCTATTAGCTTATTAGCTTATAAATGTATTAATTACACTGTGCTATGCACTAACCACTGTAAATATAAAGTTATATATTTTAATCCATCCTTGTCAAACAAGGAAGATTTCTGAAACTGCCATCTAATCATTCTAAAGTACAGGCCCATGAGAATTCTTAGAAATGACAAATCCATGTGTGCTTTAACTGAGAATTGTATTGAAAGATTTTTTCTAAACTTTCTTAAAGATAATTAAATTTTATAAATAATAAGAGCCATTCTACATAGTGTCAAAGTATACAGTTATCTTAGAAATATTTCTCCCTTCCATGGAATTTCAGAATCATTCAGAACCATTCGTCCATGGAATTTCAGAGCCAAGATTATTAGCCCCACACTGTCATTCAATAGAAAATATGGTGGGGGGTCCAAAGAGTGTAAATGACTTCTGTAGGATCATACACTTAAAAGGGGGAATTGTTCATATTTTGTTCATTCTTTAAGCTCTTTGTGCAAAGAATGGACTGCAAGACTTGTCTTTGTGCCTTGGTTCCTGCTTTTCTGCAGCCCACACAGGATTGTGAAATAATGGATTCCTGTCTGAAGGGGGCAGGTTATAAGGAAGCAACCAAGGAGCCTCCAGAGACAACTTTTACCTTTGTCATAAGCATAAGAGAGGTTGAAAAGTCAAGAGTGAGGATGTCAGGTCTATCCACTGAGGACACCAAATTTTCTCTTTTTACTGAAACTGTTTACTGACTTCCAGGGAAGACGAAAAGCTTCAGAGGACTGGTCATGAAGACAACATGACCATAATGCTGACTTTAATTCTGCACACCTAAAGCTATGGAAATTAAACAGGCCAGATGTCCACTGGTTGGTGTTATTTCCTGAGGTCACAGGGCTTCCTTTCTTTTGCCAGATCTCCAATGATCCAGTATCCAGAGAAACTGTTATACTCTGTTTTCACAGTGATCCTTTATAGAAGATCAAGAAAAGTTGGTGAAGAGGGTTTATTGAACCGGAATGATTTTTTAAAAACTGTTCAGCCAGAGTCACTTGCCAATAGCCTCAGGACAATGTAAGATGAATCTCCATCTGTTCAGAAACCTACAGAATCATCTGTTATCGTGGAGATAGGACACTTGTCAGCATGTCATCTTGCTCTTTATAATTCACCTATTCGTCCTCCAGCTGAATTAGGCAGTATTTCAGTCAGTGACCCTCAAAGCCCCTTAATGATTTTGATATTCCTTCTTGCTATTCTGGTTCTTCATTTATTTGAGAGGTAGCAGGAGCAATGAAATTCTACCTAGCAACTTTGTTCCCTAGCAAGAGGAGATAATTGAGACTCCAGAGCAAAACCACGGGCTGACTTGGAAGAGAAACAAGCTCCAGTAATATGTGTGCTGCTCAGAGAGTCACAAATCTTCCACAAAGTTCCTAAAGGCTTTTGCTTTCCATTGTCACGATAGAGAATAAAAAAGAGTTCTGGTTGATCCAGCAAAATGAGAAGTGGACAGAGACCGCCTGATCACTTCAACTGGCAATCAGGGGCATGGTATTCCATTTCATCGTCACTGTAGTGCACTTTGTGAAGGTCTGGAAGATACTATGTAACACCAATTTATCCAGGGCCAGGAAACAAATGGTCCTTCCACATTAGTGCCTTCTAAACAATACCGCTAACCCAGCAAAACGGAAACCCTAGGGACACAGCCCATTGCCTTTCTGTCACACTATTTAAGCAGCCAGGAATTAGACCATCCTGGCTTAACAATGTTCTACAACTGAACACATTGTGGGTGAGGCACTTGATCAGGTCAGAATTGTAGTCCTAGTGAATTCTACATCTTTTCTAAGTATGTTGTTTATGGTAACATACAAGTACATGCTGCTTCTTTCATCCATGGGGGCATAGCCAAGAGAATAATATAAATTAAAATGTTTACTTGTGTATAAATCACAAAGCCCATTTCCTTATATACTACTTAATCCTTTCAGCAAGCTTCACAGTTAATACATTGTATTTCACAGTAAAGACATGGATACTAAATAAAGTGAAACTAAAATGTAAAGATAAGTTTTATAAGACCACCCAGTAAGTTGGTCAAAACAGATATCAAGCTTATTTTTTTCAGGATGGGATTTAATATAAGTATCGCTCTCATAGTATTATGTTCAATTCAAATGCTGTCATCTTATTGATACATACAGTGTATTCATATACTCTGAGTAAAAGTAATGTTCTCACATCTTTCTTTCCTGTGGAAAGTTCCTGATGTATCTGCAGTATGGTTTGCATGTGAGTGTGTATTTTATACATTGGGTTGTTAGTTTCTTGCAATCTAGAAACACAACTTAATTATTTTATAACTCCCCACTACTTTGAGCCTCTAGTAATGCCTAGTTGTATCACAGATCTTCAAATATTTGTCAAATTGTATTGAATTCATTGTTATAAAAAGTTTGTAATGACCACATTCCTGTTGATAAATGATGCCTAGTGGATTTTTTTTTTCAGGAAAAAAATGAGATATTTAATTGGGCCCCTGTGGTGGGAGGAGATATTATATTTTAAATAAAAATAACTTTTAAATAAATTTAAGAACCAGAATTATGACAACCTTATCATGAGAACCTTAGCAGAGTACTATAGACAGCACTGTAGACCTAAATACCTGAAAGCATTTAAAAGCTGGACAGACTTCTGGGTCAAACAAAATGCAGTTGTTTTTAGTATGAATTGTCCCTGTTCCAGAGCTTTGTCTAGGAAGAGTCTTTGGATCTATCCATCTCTTCCGGCCCTAATGGATTGCACTGACATACAGATGTAATGGCTCTAACAGAGTCTATCTAGAGATTTCAGAAGTTGGCCTTTGTGTTCTCTATAGTTTATTAAGTAGAAATAATTTTCTCTTGACTTCACAGTCATTCTAAGATGGAACCCCATGACAAGCATGAATGTGCAGTGGGTAACAAGACGAGAATGTGTGTGCAAATCATCATATGACAAAGAAATGAGACTTTGGGGATGAGTACTCTGGAGAGGCAACAAAATTCAAAGACAATACTTCCAGGGTGTTCAGCATAGCAGAGGCACAACTGTTACACTCAACACACTCTGAGTAATGTGCCCTGATTGTGAACAATGGTTACTTAGTCAGGAAGAGCAACGGACAGCACATTGCTCTGCATGTGTGCATATCGTTTTGTTCTTATTCTAACTCATACCTTTCTTCTCTCCCTTCCAGATTCAGTTCTCCTACTATCCTCTTAGTGAAAGGTCCCTGATTTTCCAGCTCTATTAATTCTCCCCATGGCAGTTTATACCTACTTCTTATTCAGCACTTATCACATTTTTGTAGAGCTTTTGTTTACTTGATCTTCTTCACGAGACTGACCTTTGAGTTGGACTCAAAAGATATGGTTATTTTGTCTTTGCATATATTCATTATCTAGTAGAATGTTTTGTATGTCCTGAACACTTAGCGAGAAGAACAGGAATAAGAGGTGAATGAAGTAGGGGAGGGAATTCATTAGGGAAAACATTGTCCTTTGGAGGTAAAATTTAATGTAGAATTGAGTTATGACACCCATGACTCTGAACTGTTGTAACATAGTGTGAGTATTCAATAGTGCTGAACAGAAAACAACAGGGAATTGTCAATTGGCCATCGTCTGAAGATAAATAATTCCATCAGAAATTAAGACTTTAGATTATCCTCATTAAATACCGCTAAAGTCAGAAAAATAATGTTCTGGCTGAAAGACTTCACTGGCTCCTGCAGGACAGGATCTCATTGACCTCCATTAAATTTAGAGAGTCAGAGAGCTACTGCATTTGGCAGACTTGGGGATTAACAATTCAAATCTAGGAGCTTCAGAGGTCAGAGGTTGGTACCCAGAGAATTGAAGGGAGAAACCATGTCCAATGGCAAAAAGCATCATGGGATACCCAAGTGGCATGTAGACCAGACTAACCCAAAAGAGACAATAACTTTGCTTGTGTTGGTTAAACATTATCACCAGTTTGCTAGTCAAGAGAAAACAGAGCTTGCTGTCAAAATTCTTGATAATGTCCATCATAACTCCTTGAGTACACATGGAATAAACTGTATATAGTTCCAACAATAGGGGAAAACACATTCTTTCTCTTAGCAGTTTTTTCTTCATGGAGTTACAAGTTAACATACCTATTTAAATAGGTGTATTCCTGTCTATACAAATAGATATAAGCCTAGAAAGGATAAAATTGAAGAAAGAAACAAAGTTATGGTGCTCACTTTGGTTAACACAAAGAAGTAATTTCCCATCAAGGACTTTCTTATTAGACTATTTTTGCAGTTTCATAATATGCCCAAGAAGCCCACCAGCAGCCACCCTGTTAATAGGCCCAGTTTTGCTTTTGTATTTTTGTCAGTGCCCTAGTATATTAAAAGGAGATTTTGATTCTACTACCATACTCCCTGGTCTTAAAACAATGTGGGGGTAAACTTTCTAGCTTTTTACCTTCACTGTGCAATTTTTGGCTGGGCTTGGGATGGAGTCTTTAGGTTCCAGGCCATTCCAGTACTCACTAGCATCCTCCACCACCAGTTTGTGACATCAGTACACAGAAAAGAACTCCAAGTGCAGAAAAGAGTCTCAACCTTTACTTCATCAGCTAAAACAAGTTCGTGTGAGAAAGCTTTGAAAATTATGTGAAGATTTTTCACTTGTTGAATTTCAAAAGCATCGTTGATACAGATTCCTATGCCTCTATCGTATTTTAAGGAGAAAGGAAATAAATGCCACTGTTCAGATCTTCTGTGAAATGGCAGCCCAGAGAACATCAGTGAATTGTGCAAGATGAACATCTGGTCAAGTGCAGAAGGTACAGAGAGCTGATGTTTTTAATGTAAGCCGTGCGTACCTCCACCCTTAAACAATTACAATATTCTTCTATGTAAATTCACATTGCTCTCAAATACACTGCCTAATAACTTTTATAAATGTCATATTGGAAGAGTACATCTTTGAAATGCCATCTGCTGTCATGGCTTTGTGATTTTAAAACTCCCTGTATCCCTTACTGTAGTGATGGTCATCAACATTTTCAAGCTATTAGCTTATTTTGATGACAATTGACAAATCAGAGTTTTCAATGGAAATCTGAAAGCCCAGTCATTTTAATGTGAAAAACTTGGTGTTCTCCTCCCACCCACAAAATGAAGGGGCTTTTGTGTTAATAGTTCTGCCAGCTGTGTACAACTTTCATGTCCCTGTGATCCCTATGAGACAACACTAAGAACCCATCACTAAATATTTGCTGAAGGAATATTAATGGTGATTTTAAGGATGTGGCAGGATATAGATGCTTTGAATTCTCCATTCAGCCTTCATAATCTCTATGCCAATGTTCAGCTGTGCTGCTGTGCTGTGGACAAGAGTCCACAGGCTTCCTAGGAAAACAAAGCAGTGCAAAGATGAGTTCTTCTCCATATTTGGGGGTAAAGTATTAGAAATAGAAGTTACTACTGCTCTTTGATCAGTCTCCCAGGATGCTATTCTAGTTCAGTAGAACTGCCATCACAAGGAATAAAAAACGAATGTATTTTGACAATTCTGGAAGCCAGAAATCCAAAATTCTAGAGAAGAGTCTGGCATTCTGTGATTTGTAGATATATGATGTTAGTCACAGATCATGTTTAATCTCTCTCTGTGCCCAAATTTCTCCTTTTTATAAGGACACTAGTCATATTAAATTAGAAACACTACAGTGATATCATTTTAATTTAAATTATCTGTATAAAGACCTTATTTCCAAATAAGATCAACCTTTGAATTATTGGGGAAGTTAGGACTTCAATATATATGGTTTGCAAGGGGGCACACAATTCGACACAGCAGAAATCTAATAAAAAAATAAACTTCTAGGGAAAACAAAAATATAAGGGCTTTTAACTCACATTCATAAGAGAAAAATTCCAAGCTTTTGTTTTCTTTTTTAAAATGACTTCATTTTTTATCAGAGATCAAAATTAGATTCCAAATTTGGGAATTATCAATCATATAAAGAAATAATGCTGGGCCACTATAGGCCCTCTTCCCCCGCACAACTATTCCAAAGCTCACTAAGCATGCCCCTCTCAAGGTATCAAGGTATTTATTATTTTGTCGCTAGTGTCTTAATACATAAAGTGATCCCATTTGATTGTTATCCCATGGATCAGAAATTTTTTTTTAATATCCAGGAGGAGGCAGAATGCCTGGCAAATACGAGCCCCTTAATATATTTTTGTTGAATGAAGGAATGAATTGACAAAAAGTAGGAATAACATGGTACCTGTGAAATAAAGACTGGTCTCGAATGCAAGGCCCCTGAGCTCTTATCCATAGGTTGTTCCTAATAAGCTACTTGACCTTAAACAAATCACTTCACTGATTTTGTCAGCTTTTATCATGGGTGCAAGGACAGCTTTGAACTAAATGACTTTTATGCTTTTGTGCGCTTCCACATAGACGATGCTAGGTGACCGTCACACCAATTGAAATAAAAGGTATGGATATCAGATCTTATCAGCATTTGCATGGACCCTTGCTACTGACTAATGAAAGTAAGAAACAGAGTGGCCACTAAAGATTCAAGACCTCTCTATTTTCTTACTGGTCCTTACCCCTCACAATCACCCATAGGCCTCTCTGACTCTTAACGGGGTTCGTAGCTCTCATCTCTTGAGAAAGTCTATCCACTCTGTACACATCTCTACTCTTTGCCCAGGAATTCCATGACCTATTTATGACGTTCTTTTGGTTGGTTAGTGTTTCCAACAGTGCATGGAACTCTCTGTAAGTTGTAGGTCATGACCCTCATTGTTCTTTTCCAAAAGAACAGAACACTCCATTATCTTCTCCTCACTGACTGTGCATGCTTACTTCTTTCCAAAATAGATCATGATTCAACAATTTAGTGTGTCAGTCAATTCTGATGTTTTCGTGAAGGTTCATAAATATATCTACGATGATGGAAGGATTTTTTAAAAGAAAATCTATTTCTGTGTTCAAGCTTCATCCAGCTTATATTCTGCACTGTGTTCTTACTCTTTAGATTTTATCTCATCCTTATTCTTCCTCCTTGATGGAAAAAAATTTCATTCTAGACTGGAGATGGAAATGGGAAAGGAAATAGAATTTGTTTTTCAGAATTGCACAGAACACAGGAATAAAAGGCAAAAACACACACTCGTATATATGCTTCCAAAGCCTCAGTTTCCCATTGGGAAAATGAGTTCAATGGCATTAGCTACCTACTTCAAAGACTTGTTGGGAGGATTGATTAGGTAATTACCCAACACTTTGATCTTCTTCAATATATATTAAAAGCCAACTAACGATTTAGAAGTCTTTTATAGCCATGGTCCAGATTACATTTACAGCCATGGAGCTGTACTCAGTGAGGTTTTAGAGATTTTCATCAAGGCTAAACTGAAGGTTACTTTTAAAAGCCTAAGTTATAACCATATCTGGGCATAAGGGGATGCTATTAGTTGGTCTTGAAAAGATATTAATCTCCAGACCTTCAATTCCGAGACAGAAAAATATTCAAACTCCTTTCAAAATCAGCCAGCTGACTACAATGACTCAAACCATATGGACAGTATAAAAATTGACTTAGAAAAAAATCAAAACATAGTGATATATCTTGATTCTTTGGTACCAAGAGAAGATACATTAATATTCTTTTCCTCTTAAAGGCAGTTTTACAGCAATTCTTAACTAAAAGTATTTTCTTGATGACTCAGGAGTGTTTTCTGGTCCTTTGTCTATAAGAGGTCTGTATGTATATGAAGGGAAGTGGAAATTCTTGGTTTATTTTCTGCAGAAAAACTTGTGATCCATTTAGGTTTGAGCCATAGGGAACAGGCATATTAGTTTTGGGCACAGAGTCACGAGAGAAAGAATAGGACTCAGAACCATTTGGCTGAGACATAACCAAGTTACTCAGTCCTTCTTAGTTTCAGTTTTTTCATGTATGAATGGAAATCTTAATCACTACTTTGCTACTTCAAAGGCTTCAGCTTTTCTGAGCTTAGTTTTATAGCTTCATGCTCTTCTTTTGTAGTTTTGCTGTGACCCCTCCCTCTTCCCATTTGCTATTTAGAATCTGGTTTCAAAGGGGGCCCTTGCAGCCATGTTGGTTTGTGTAGCTGGCTTGGTCATATTTTCAGAATTGCATTTCAAAGTCTGTTGCTATTCCTTCCTGAGTCACCCCTTATTCTAGAAGCTCTGATCATAGAAACATATATTCTCTTGCCTGTGTACGTTAACTGTCTCATAATCCATGCTCCACAACTATGTTGAGGGCATAGCAGAAGGAGTCTGATTTCCTGTGGTTTGAACTAAAGTTAAAATCTCATTCCTTGACTGCTAAAGCTCCTAGAAGTTTGTTACACTCACTCTTTCCTAAGGTCTCCATCTCTTTCACTTTACAAGAATGAAGTTCAGGTAAGAGCATTTCTGCTTAGCTTCTTCCATCTTGAAAATCAATGAATTGGAGGCAAAGGAGTAAAAAAAGTATCAGATGATCTCTTTTACTAAGAATGATATGCCCCAATTAATGAAATCTCTCCTTTATTACATAGCTCCTTATATCAGTACTTCCTACTCTTAGCCAATTATAGAAATTATTGAGATAGACTATTAATAAGAGATATTCAAATCGTTTCCCAAATATACTGGGTCTGAATCCCCAGGAAGTTAAACTTAGACATCTCCATTAAAAAAAAAAAAAAGTTTCTGCAGGTGTTTCTAGTATCAAGGAAGGTCTTGGAACCACTATCTTGGAAACGTTGTCCTTTCTACTTGAACAGAAATCTTCCTGCACTTTTCAATGTAGAAACTACAGAGTATCCTTCTTGTGATGTACAAGGCAGATTCTACAAAAGATTTTGGTTTGAATGAATTCGTGACTGTTTAAAAGTATCACATCACAGATGTTGAGTTTGTTTTCTAGGGCTGTTCTAGCAACACAGTACAATTGAATTTCTGATACCACGTCGTTCTGGAGACTAAAAGACTAAGATTCAAGGTACCAACATGTCCATGCTCATTCTGAAGGCTCTAGTGAAAGTCTCCTAACTTCTCATACTTATTGGAGCACCACAACTCTAAGCTCCACATAATAAACCGATTGTGTGCATATCAGTCTGAATAGCAAAATCACAAAAGAAAAAAGTGAAGGGACTTGTTTCCTATGCATATGCCTTGCTATCATTTTAGCTGCTAGAGTGAAAATAAGAAATAAATTCCTGGCCATAAGGAAAAAAAAAAATGGCAAGATGGTACCTTCAAAAAACCAAAGGTCTCAGAGGGAAGACAATTTCTATAGACAAGATATAACAAGAAGAATGCCAAGAGACATGCTGATGGATGCATGAGAGATTTACAGTATAATTGGCACGGAATTATAGCTTGAGCTGAAGTGACAAGTCATTAAATGAAGAGCAGAGAAAATAAGCCAAAAATGATATTCCTTGGAGACAAATAACCCAGTAGACGTTACCAAGAACTGCTAAGAAATGTGCACGTAGGAAAGAAAAAGAGCTTCAAAGCAGCATTTGTGGTGACAAATGGTGACAAATGGTGAAGGACACCTTCAACTGGAAAAAGAGACAGCTATGCACTTCAGCATGTTAACATGGGGGGCGCAAGGAAGTGCACAGTAAAACCTGACTGGAAGACAATAGGAGAGCATGTGGACCAAACATGAGGCCTTACTCTGTCTGCACCCAAACCTGGGCACCCTACTGGGTTCCATCTGCCTGACTTGGAAAAACCAAGTTGGTATTCTAATTCAAAATACTAACTTCCCACCATCTTAAATGCTCTGTTGACATGCTAATCAAATAGTTGTTGCTGTTTGTTTGTTTTTTTTTTCTTTCTTGTAACAAATGTATTCTAAAATAGCAGGAAACCTTTTGTCTTATACAACTGATTAAAAAACAGCAAATTCGATCACCAAAAATTTAGAATATACATTAAGCTGTACTTTCCTAAGCCATTTTGACAAGCATGCCTGTAACACTTTGCAGGTCAAGAACTGAAATTCTGGCTGTGTTGCTTCTGTGAAACACAGCTGAGAACCAAAATATTAACACAAAGTTCCCTTGATGAGTCCAAAGAGGTGTCACCAACGTGCACCATTAAATCTCCTGTGGTTTCCTCTTAGGGGAGAGAGAGTCTCTCAACCTCAGTCTCAGTCTGTTTTCATATAGCCAGAGTATGTTGGATTATCTATCTGATTCTCCATCTATTGTTAGGTGAAGAACGAGTGATTGAAAGGTCGCTATATCAGTTCAGGATGACACATTAATAGCTGCGGGAAGTAGCAGCTGACATAGAAATGATAAAAATAAAACTCAAGAACATGAGGCACAACAATGTTCCGAAGTTGTTTAATAGAGGGAAACAGCTCTATGCATCTCAATTGTTCCCTGAGAATCTGTGAATTGCAGTATTCGCTCATAAGAGATTACTATAATGATGACCCTGAGCCATCAAGAAAAAATATAAATGTGGTTCCAGATGCAGCATTTAAGGGGGCAAGAAAATGTGCAATAAAATTTTAGAAACATTTTCATCCAAATGATTATTTTTTTATTTTAGTGCTTAAAGAAATGAGGCCTTGCTATGCAAAAAATAACCTCTAAAAATTACGCATTCTTTGCAGTATTCGTAAAACATCATATTCTGTGGTCCTGACTTGCCTACTAAGTACTAGACTCATATTTCAGAAAGTTTGTTGAACATCTTTGTTTACTTGCCTTGCCCGTTCTTCTTGTTACTATCCTGAACTGGAGTTACATCCATCCCCAAAGTTTCTCCCACTGCCAGCAGAGTGTCACTCTCTATACCACCATCCACATCAGAAATCTTGAACCTCCCCTTAATTCTTTCTGCTTCTCCCTTACATTTAATTGATCCATCAAATATTTTTTCTTAGTCTGGAAGTCTACTTTGTGTCTATGCCTCTTCTTTACTCCAGTATCCTTCTGTGAACTCACGGTATTTCTAGTATGTCTCTTCCAAAAATACCCTGTTACAGCCACACCAATCAGACTATTTTTCATTTGCAATGGTTTGGATCCATCCCTTCCAAAATTCAGGTGTTAAAACTTAATGGTCAATATGATGATATTAAGAATTTGGGCATTTAAAAAGTGATTAGGCCATTATGACTCCTCCTCCATAAATAGTACCAAAGTGCTCATAAAAGAAGCTTCCTGTAGCATCTTGCTTTTCTGCCTTTCACTATGTGAGGACACAGCAGTCCTGTCTGGAGTATACAGTTACAATGCGCTTGGGGGATTTAGCTCAGGGGTTCCGCTGCCTTGCAAGCACAAGACCCCAGTTCGATCCCCGGTACCACACAAACAAACAAACAAAAAACAACAATGCACCATCTTGGACACAGAGAGCAACCCACCCCAGACAAGGGAACCTGCTGCTACATTGCTCTTGGATTCCCAACTCTCTAGAGATGTGAATGATAAAAGTCTGTGCTTTATAGATTATTCATTCTCATATATTTTTTTATACCTGTACAAAATAGACTAGGCACCATTCCATTTTATTCTTTGACATCTTTCTTCTGGGCTGCTTAGAATGCACCAAGAGCCCTCTTATTTAGGTAACTCATTTCATATGCACATGCATGTCATCCTTTCCTCCAAGACACTGAAATATTTGAGGCTAGGAACCATTTTTAGGTACTTAACAAATATCTCTTGAAATATTTATTGAGCAACTAATATCTGTCAGACACTTTGCTAGACAGTGGGAGTACAGCAGTACATAAGATCAGCGCTACATTCTTTGAAAGCACAGAATGGAGAATTAAATTACCTTTATAGAATGCTCAGTCATTATAGTGCTTCTGTATCTGTTATGGCTTGTCTCTAGATGCCCCCACCAAGCCTCATGCAGGTGGAGCTCTTTCAGAGATGGCTGGATCTAGACTGTGTGACACTGGGATTGATTCACTAGGATCAAGGGCACTAGAATTAAGGGTGTGAGTGCACTCTGCCCTAAATAGCATGGATAAGATCTAAGGAACAGAAAAAGCTGTGGCCTTCCCTTGTTGCTTTGCTACCTTCTGCCCAGCATAAACTGTTTCTCCTGTTTGATTTCTGTCTGCCAGACCACCCTGCCTCGGAGCCAGCCAGCTATGGACTGAAATCTCTACAAACTGTGAGCCAAGTAAACCTTTCCTCTTTTAACTTTGGGAGTGGGGTATTTTGTCTCAGCAATGAGAAAAGTAACGGAGACAGTATCTATTACTGATTTTAATAAACATGGTGGGTGAGCAATTTCTAAGGTTAATTTCCCAAGTTCCATCCCCAGTACCAAAAGAAATGAATGAATGAATGAATGAATGAATAAAATTCACCCAAGCAGTGTCCCACACTCAACAGGAAGTGCTATAAACAGGCAAGCTAATTTCTCCAAGCCACAATTCCGTCACCTAATAGGTGAGGGAAATAAGAGCAACTCATAGAATTTCATAAAGAATTAAATGAGACAAAGGAAATGAAACAAAGTTTTAGCCCACATAAGTGTTTGATACATATGTATGATTTTAATATCTCATTAGAAAGAGTAGAATACCCCCAGAACGTCATTTCCTGATAGAATAGCTGTATTAAGTACAAAGGGTAATTTGAAAATCTAAAGAATTTAGTTATTATGATGACATTATTTTTGTGAAGATTTTATTTGTTAGATCAGGATTTTCAAGCATTTCTGTGCTATGACTTTGTCAAGCTAATGAAACTTGTAAAAATAACACTGTATATGCTGATAATACATGAGAATAATGCAGACATAAAGTTCATGAAATTGATGTTAATTCAGTTATGGAAACATCTACATATGTATATGTAAAGTAATTAGAAATATTTCAACAACAAATATGATATTATTTTCTCTTAGTAATACATTACAAAATAAGATGTAGTGTAATCAACTAAGAATTTTGAAATACCCACAGGATAAAATTTCTAGCCATCAACAATAATTATGATTAAAATTTCTGTGACTTTCACTGGTGCCACAGATAGGTGAGCAACCGCTACAATTTGCTTCTTTAGACTTTTCTTTCACAACTGAGGAAATTTAACGATTAGAAGGTAGTAAAAGTTCAGTGAAAATATGATAGATCTTTTTCTTACCCATGTCCCCTAATTCTATTGGTTTCTTAGTACAAAGTGGTCAGGATCTGTAGAATCCCTTCCCAAGAGCCACACGTGATGTCTAGTGAGCAGTCCACACTCTAAATACTTGCTAAACTAAAGCAAACACAACAAAAGACACACACATAAGGTACAAAGTATTAAAAATGTCTTGCAGATGGTGAATTGCT
This sequence comes from Fukomys damarensis, assembly GCF_012274545.1. Lineage (NCBI taxonomy): Eukaryota > Metazoa > Chordata > Mammalia > Rodentia > Bathyergidae > Fukomys > Fukomys damarensis. The sequence goes on along the minus strand of NW_022900947.1, from coordinate 16,443,003 downwards.
CTTAATAAAACACTATTGTACTTATGCAAGCAAGATCTCATCAGCTTTCAGTTACAACCAAGTGTGGATGTGAAATGCCATGTGTATAAGAGAAACAGCTATATGATTTCTTCAGCAATCCAAAACTTGATGGGAGACATGAAGAAAGACTACAAGGCTAAGGAACTGCCATCTCAAACTTGATAATAAAGGAAAAGATAAATTAAGAATGACAATAATTATATACAGATGATTATATATAATTTATTTTCTAGGTAATAGAAAAATTCTCAGAAGTTACCAAGTGAACCCAATTAATCAATGAAAAAATAAAATCAACAAGATTTAGAATACCTGGCATCCAGTCTCTGAGAATACATTTTTCCTGAGTAACAAAAAGGTATGACTTTAAAGATAACACCACACTCCACCTACAATGTAAGAAATTATGAAGCTACAGAAAAAAAAAAAACAACATTGCTCAGAAGGGGTGAAGAAATGAGAAGTTTTCAGTCCTTACTTATGAGACTGTAACTTGGAATGACCATTTGGGAAGTAATTTGACAATAGGCACCAAAACCTTAGAACACTAGCTTTCGGTACATTATCTCATTTAATAATTATTATAAACCTGTGAAGGAAATGTGAGTATCCCCACTTTACAAATGAAGACTCAAAGGATCTGTGAAATTAAGTTATCCAAACCATAGAGCTAGTGTGAAGCAGAAACAAGAATCTACCACATCTCTCTAACAGCACAACCTGTGCTTTTCCCACCACAATATACACCTAACTTTGATCTCCTCACAGTTAGATATCTGATAATCTGATCTAATACAATAACTTAAATAAAAACGGCTGCTGGTATCAAGATGTTTACTGCAACCTTGTGAATACTGCTTAAGACAATTTTAAAATTCAAAAGTAGAAGAAAAGTTAGGGGAATTATATGAATTACTTTTGTAATTAGTCTGTGGCTATTTAAAATTCTATTGTAAAATGCTGATAATTACATGGAAAAATGCCTATGGTACAACTGAGTTGAGAGTATAAAATGGTGTGATTGCAACTATGGAAAGTTTAAAAAATAATTATGCATAAGAGGACAAAGAATACACAGAAAGCTTAAATATATTATTGAGTGGTAAGCTTTGAGTAATTTTTGCCTTTTGTTTCTACTTGACTAGATTTCTGTATTTTCTATAGTGGAGATCTAAAACATTTGCGATGGAGAAAATATAAATTTATTTTTAAAAGCTGAGAATAGGAATTAAATGAGATAACTGACATATTTAGATTGTAGGTGAGATTATATTCCACAGTACTGTATCTTAACACTGTTCCATCATACCAAAGAGTTTAACTCTTTGTTAAATTGTTTTAGGAGGTAAATTCATCTACTTTGATATATCCTTGGGAATAGGAACAATGACTTTCTGTGGAACCCAGAACAACCATAAAAGATGAAAGTTCTTGATTTTTTCCTGGATTTGGAAACTTAACTAGATCTGTGATTGGGAACAGTCATGAAACCTCAGAAACAAATGTTTATTGCCAATAAATTATTATTTAACATGGCTATAGAAAATGCTGGCCAAACCATGCTGGAGTTACATAGTCTTATATGATGTATTCAACTTGATGCATTTAATTATAGCCACCTCTTTCTAAACAACAACAACAACAAAATTTGACTGGCAGAAGAGGAAACAGTAATACAATTAAAATGATAAAGGAGTAAAAATTTAGAATGGGAAAATGGTCAGAGGAGATAGACAAACATTCCAGTAAGAAGGTCAATACAATTCCATGGTCAAGCAAACAACTGACTCCCACATTTCCCAGTAGCCAGTACGAAGCTGGTTGCACACATGTGACCGCAGACCACAGGAGTCTGCTCAGTCCTTCCAAAGACATAAAGATTTTTCCAGAAACAAACTCTGAGTTTTTTTTTTCCTGGGTGGGACATATGCACCAAAAAATTGAATGATTTAATAGGCAACATTCACATGCAATTTTTCACAGTAAATGAAGAGATAGATTGCACACAGCTATTTTTTATGGTGACTTTTGTAAAAGTCAAAGATTTCACATAAATCCAGAAGTCAGTGAAGGCAACTCTTTGTAAGGATTCAGGCAATGCTGATCAAGACTAGTTTTTCTGTTGTCTCCTTTGCCCTGTTTCCCTTATTTATCCTTTTCCTATTTTCTTCCTCTTTCTCTCCTTCCCCTTTGTAAACTCATTTGGTGGCAGCCACAGAAAGTAGCAAACCATGTGAGCTCTTTGATCAGATGACTGAGATTAAATTCTGTTTCCACATGTTGATCATCTACCCTGTGCGTGTTACTTATTTTCTCTGAGTCTGACTCTATTTTATATCTGTACAGTGGGATTAAATTAGACCTACCTTACAGGATTTTTGTGATATTTACATTAGGCAATGCCTACAAAGTGCTTATAATAATACCTCATAGGTGATAATCATGTAAAAATGACTGCAATTATAATAATTTTTTAAATCACTGCATTCATTCATTTGGCAGACAATTTTGAGTGATTATTTTGTGTCAGATAATGTGCTGTGTTGTGTGTTTAGAAATGAATCATGTTCCCCAAGCTTGAGAATAGTAGGGTCAGACATCTAGCACCATAACCCTAAACAAGTTAATATTATTATAAATAATTGTAAAAGGGACCCCAATCCCAGTCTGGTAGTGAGCAAAAAAGGAGTTGAAATCTTTGTGGAAGATGTGGTGTCTGGCAAATCCAAGGCAGTGAACACATCCAGTGCTGTACTCTCTGCCAGACACTATTTGAGGCAGCTGTGTGCCGTGATTTAATCCTTTTAATCATACTGTGATTTTTTTTTTCTAAATTTTTAGTAGTACATGTTTGCAACAGAGGCTATTTACATTCAGCTGGGGATTTGATTCACATGTAGGTAGGCTCTTGGTCATTTTTACTCCTCTTTGTCCCCCAAAACTGTGTTCCATTTCTAGTCTAACTCCCTGTCTCTTAATATGGTATTTAGATATTTACTTCTTTTACTAAGAGGGAAGATGAGGCATGGAGAAATTAAACAGTTTGCCTAAAGGCACAGAGCTAAAAAAAGACCAATGTTAGTCACTGTAACTGTGTCCCCAGGGTCTCTACTGCAACAGAGCAAAGCCTGTCCGCACACAAGACACATAACACGGCCTGGATGAAGCCAAGGATGATGGGAGAGTATGCTGGGGGCAGGGAAGGCAGGAGCTCCTCACAGGAGGCCCTCTGGGCTTCAGCCCAAGAAGGTGTGCCCAGAAGGTGCAGGGATTGACAGATCAGGAGGAATCCTGTATGCCAAGCTACAGAACGTGGACTTTATCCTCTTACACCTGAAAATGACCACATGAGAGCTTCAAACCCACCAGCTGAGGAAAAATTTTGCTGTGTATGGCTCTGATAAAGTGACTATCTCTAACTTTTAATTTCATGAAGGGAAAATGGGGCCAATGAATGCACATTACAGTGCAGGCAGTGATGTATATATACATGTACGGGACATGATACCCAGTAGACACTCAACAAATGATTGTGATTCAAATCACATCATGGGCAGGTTGACAAGAGAAATGAGAGAGAACTCCTGTGCATTCCCAAGATTACCCTGGTGTTAGATGAAGTGCAAATATTGGAATCTTATATAGGGTTAGGCCTACACTAAGTAGGTAAAAATTTCACGAGGCTAGAATCTACCCTTGAAATTTCCCAAGGAAGTTTCCGACACTTCACCTCTCAGCAAGTTCAACATTCAAACACTGAAATATATCACTGTTGCTTCTATTGGTGGATATGTATTTATCTGGGTCTTCGTGTTCATGTGTCTCTTTGTGTCAATCCCTTGTGAATGAGTGTTGTTCAATTCACACACATCAAATGAACTTATTAACCCTTCTTACGTAGGCCAAGCATGTCGGGAACAGAAACCTTTAGATGATCCTTCCATTAAGAGGAAAAAGAAAAAAAGAAAATCTCTGAAAAAGTCTAACTATCACTATTGAGTCAAAATATAGACCACATTCCAATGTTACATGTTTAAGTGAACTAATAAAATACATTTTATGATCAATATCATAAATTCCCAGGGCTTATTCATTGCACTCATTATGCAGAAGACAAAACACACTCAGAAAAGGGAAATGGCTCATTAAAAGGAGCAGAGTTCACAGCATCATGATTAAAAACAGGGATTCTGCTATGAAATGTAGGGCTTTCTGCACCACCCCTTGTCCCAAAAGGACAGCTGCCTCACAGTGGGATGAGGTATGGGTGCGAAGACTCGGGGCATCTCATCAAAACCTTCTTAGAGTGATGAGTGAGGGAGACTACAGGGATACTAAAGTAGGCCAGAAAGTGAGAGAAACTCCCATACAACTACTCAATAGACTAAGACTCACCTCCCAACAAAAGCCTTCATCAGAAAGAAGGAAAAGGACCTTACATTTAAGAACCAAACTTGCCAAATAGCTAGAAATCACCACTACACTTTTCTACAACGAAATTGGAGCAATGAAAACAACTGAGGCAAGCTATATAAATAATGAGAGAACACTGCAGAAAGAGTGTGATAAATGGACACAGGAGAGTTGGAGGTAGCTGAGAGAGGAAAAGTTCTACTAACACCTATCTTTCCAAAGAAATTCCTGAAGACAGATGGACCCTTAGAAAGATTTTAATGTTTTAAAATCTGATCGGTTCTACAGGTTGAGAAAGATGAGAAAGATGAAGAGATGCACTTTTCAAAGGGTTCTTTTGGGAAGAAACAAAGCATTGCAATGTTCCTTATGTGTTATTCACAATGAGGCTGATTGCTGAAAAGCAGGGAGGTCATCTGGGATATGCTTAGAGTCATACAGATTACAAAGAATACCGATTTGTCTCTAGAGAAAGAAAAATAGTAATGATAAATTCAGAGTAGCCCTTCATTTGCTGTGATGCCACCCTGCTTTAGGGTCATGTTCACTCCTCTGGTCCAGTTGTACTATTTGTGGTAAAGCAGGATTTAAAACCAAGTCTAAATCATTCAACTATTTCCTCCACACAATACTGTAAAACAAACAACTGCTGCAGAGGAAATAAGACAGCCTATATAATATGCCGGGGAAATAAATGTGTCAGCAGAGGAACAAAAATTAATAAATAAATATAACCTCTTATCTGAAAAGAGTACAAGATTGAAAAGCTATATGGACGGGGTGCCATTTGTCCCTTAGGGGAAATTTTTGTTTGCTGCTTATTTAAAATACACAGAGTATTTTTAGGTTCAAGATGTTTGTCTTGAGTCCTGGTAACCGAAGGATAATGCATTCCCACTATATCAGAGAGCGATATTGACTTGTCTCTCCTTTCACATGTGAGTCATCTATGGGGCTTGTATGGCTTGTGTTTTCTGATTCCATTCCCAGATAAATAATTGGCCCCTTCTTGGAGTATACGTTTACCATAGCATAAGTAAATAACAAGAGCAATGGAGAAAACGTGAGATCCCACTCAAATCTTCCACTAGGATATGGCCTACATTTTTCATGCTCACGATGATTGGGTCATCTTGAAGGGGGGAATGAGGTGAACTCTCCCACAGAAAGGGCCATGGTAGAGGCTGAGGATGTGTAAGCACAGAAATGGAAGACACAAATAGTTGGGTGAAAAAACGCAATCTATTGCATTCTTTTCACACAATCACAAGACTTGGATTCCTTATCAAAACCAAAACTCACTTGATCTCTACCCATAGAATCTGCTCTAAAAGTCTTACCCAGTCACAGCACTGGGCTGAATTTTTGGCTCTCTTTGTCCATAGTATGTATGCATGGATGTGGGTCCATTTAATTCTACTCATATAACAAAGCACATGTACCATGAAGGGTGATCAACAGCAAAACATCACCCATTCGGAAAAGAACAACCAGACATGGATCCAAAGCAATCCCGAGGCCTCAGAGGCCTTTCTTTTGCATTATGCCCATTGACTCCAGCAGAATAAGAATATACTCAGAACCCTTTCTGGACCCAATAGTGAAGCACAGAATGAAAGTCCATTTGATGCTTTGGACAGAAACTATCTAAATACAGTAATACCCAGTTCATAAAGGCTTCTCTTGGAAAATGATTCTGTTTTCAAACAAAAGCACTTGACAAAATTTTGCTTCCACCACAAACTTCATATCAGGTGACAAACACAACTGCTACCATCTTCCCCACACAAACGCAAGTGTTCCCCAAAATCATAAAACAAATTAATTTCGTGAACTAAGGTATCACTCTATCATATCCAGGTTGTCTGTAATTTTCACAATTCAACTTTTTCATAGTTTTTGCTTCTGTTGCTTACTCCGGCCATGTTCATATGTTGATGGTCACACTCTCAACTTTGTTCCAGACAATGCTGTCTCTAGAGAGAGAATTAATCAGGTCTCCGTGGGACCTTTCTGGAGTCCTTTTCTCCCTGAGTCATTTTTTGCCTTGAAAGGACTTGCCTTTTTACCCCTTAACTCATTAGGGGTTTTGACAGAAATATGACAGTTATACTCTTGATTCGGTCTTTGCCCCTGGTAAGGCTTCTAATTTGCCTTTGTTGTTCAACTCATTTTTTCAATTTTACCTTTTACTGGTTAGAAATGAGAGACAGTTGCTTCTTTCAGTTTTGAAAAATCACCTTTTCTTTTTTTCTTCACCCCTGTTTCAAAGTAGATAACCATTTTATGAACTCATTTCATTTTAGCGTGTCTTGATAAATGCAGTTAATTGTAACCAAGGAGTATTCATGGGCTCTTGTTTTGCAGCACCCTTCCAAAAGTCACAAGGTCACTGAGCAGGCTATTCGCTTGCCCAGTTATGACAAAAGACAGCTTTTCCAAGTGTTTTGGCTTTTCATGGTACAGGTTTTAATTTTTCTAACCTCCAATAATAATTCCTAGGTTCAATGTCACCTTTGAATTTTGGTTGTTATTGTTGATGTCATTACAGTGGCAATTGAATTTTGGTGCTAATTTATTTACCAATCAACTTTGTTGCAGTATGGAACAACTCCAATACGTTAGTGGCCTAAAATGGTGAAATATGCATTTCTAATTGGTTTATATCTCAATGGCTATGGGTGGATTGCTACAGCTCTATTATATGAATCTTTTTATTTGTGGGCCCAGAATAAAAGCAGCCCTTGTCAGGGACATGCCATCCTTAGGGCAAAGGAGAAGGAGCAAGATTTCTCACAACTTGAAATGCCTCTTAAAGCTTCTGCTCCAGTGTGCCACAGATCACTGCTGTTAACCATCTATTGTCTAAAACATAAAACAAGGCTGGCTTCAACTTTAGAGGCATGGAGATGTATACTTCACGTGTGGAGGCCAGGGTCAGAGCCTAACAGTGAAGCACAATCCTCTTCCAAAGAAAGGGGCTGTTGTATATTCTGTCACGCCCTATGATATTGCCATGGGCCCCATATTTTTGTTCCCTCAAAACTTACATCCAAGCCCTAACTCTCGGTGTGATGATATTTTAAAATGGGCCATATGGGAAGTAATTAGGGTCAGATAAGGTCAGGTCAGGGGATGAAGTGCATGATAGGATAGAAGACAGAGAGCCAAAGCCCCTCCTCCCCTCTCTCTGTAATCCAGAAGGAGGACCCTCACTAGGAATTAAATCTTTCAGCACTTTCATCTTGAATTTTCCACCACAGCAATAAATGATTGTTGTTTCAGGTGCCAACTTAGGATATTTTGTTACAGCAGCACAAGTAAACTAATATATCAGCCAATGTGCTATTCTGTTCTGCATGATATATCATGTCACTTCCATGTTCAGCTTTAAGCAATTCCACAATATTTGTTTGTGATAGATTTTTATTTAATAGATTGCTCCAGTAATGGTTCCAACTCACTGTCTTCAGGCCTTTTCCACTTGCCTCCATCCTTAACTCTGGGCTGCCTGTGTGACCTTTGGTAAATGAGAGAGGCTGAGAAGTAAAACACACACACACACACACACACACACACACACACACACAATGTTTCAAAAGTATACATTTTTTCAGCCTCTTTGGATGCCAGGGAGAACCTTCTACCACCGCATGAACAAGGCCATCTTTGAGGTCACATGGGATAGATGTCTAGCCACCCCTGCTGCTATCCCTAACCAGAGGCCCCAAGCCTATGAATAAAACCATCTTCAGAACATCCAGGGATGGCCGGGATGGCCTAGGCCAGAAGATCCACCCAAGAAGCCCAGAGGATAATTATTAGAAATAATGAGTATGTGCTGTTTTAATCCTTGTCATTCTAAAATGATTTATTGTTATATAGGAAGATCTTACTATTATAACAGATGTTTTTCAGGTCTTGGTTTCCTATTCCTGTTTTGTTACCTTGGTTTCCCAAAGAGATGTCATGCCTCGCATCAAGTACTAGATATCTGATGTCATTTATATAATTCTGGTTACGACAGCAAGAAGGAGAAAAAGGAAACCCTGTACATTGTTCCCTTTATTTCACTCAGGCATTTGTTCTGATGTTACAGTCTCAAAGAGTCCATCCAAACATCAACAATACCCCGCCAAAAAAGAAAGAAAAACAACCCATGTCATTTATGTTCCCTAACTTTTATTCTACCTTCTTTTTCTTTATAGTATATAGCACTACGTATGTAAATTTCAAAGGTGTCTATCTGTATAGTGTATGATGGTTAATTTTAAACATCACAACTTGGCTAACATATGGTGCCCAGTTGCTTAGTCAAACCTACTTTAGATGTTGCTGGGGAAGTATTTAGTAGATATGAATAACTTTTAAAATGATTTGCCTTTAAAGTAGATTCTCCTCTATAATGGGAATGGGACTAACTTACCCAATCAAGCAATCCTGTGCTTTGTATCCTAGAGAAGAAGGAATTTAGCCTCAAGTCTGTAACAGAAATCTTCCTTGAGTCTGAAGCCTACCCCAGAGATTTCAGACCTGTCAGCTTCAACCACTGAATGAGACATTTCCTTCAAATTCATCTATTAATAGAAAAAGTTAGATAGATAGGTGATAGATAGTTCACATATGTAGTTCTATATATGTGGATTTTCTCTGTGTCTGCATATCATACTGATGTGTTTCTCTAAAGAACTGAGATGAACTACATGTGCTTAAATACTTAGAATACATAAATGTTATGATACAAATTTTATATCTCTTTTATTTTCTGCATTTCTCGCAGGACTATAAACTCTATGATGGCAGATGTTTATCCTACAACCTATTAAAATGACAAGAACTCTGTAGATACTCAATAATATTTTTTAATATATTAATATGATCATGAGAAGCTCATATTGATACAATTCTACAGTGGGCATGCCCTCAATTCCATTTATGCATACACAGATTTATCATCATGCAACAAGCATGGAGCTGATTTATTGCTGTTTCACTATGAGAAATAAAGAAGTAGGAAGACATCTTTGAAACTACAGGGAGAATAACAATGACAATAGACTTCTTAAACGAGACACATCTATACTCAACTGTTTCTTACTAAGGGATACAACATTTGTTGTTTTGATAATTACATATGAAACTCATGCTTTCTTTTGTTACTAGGCATCTCATACCAAATATTGCACCTTGTCCTTTGCATAGGAATTGTCCAACTTGGCATATACACTACAGCTTGATGAAATGCAGCAGTGAGTAAGGGGCTCTGCAAAGAAAAAAGGAGTAGAGGTGTGTGTGTGTGTGTGTGTGTGTGTGTGTGTGTGTGTGTGTGTCTCACTTAGGATGCAAGATAATGCAACCCAAGAAAGCAGCGCAGCCCTGGGAGTTTTGTTAAATGGTGTTTATAAAGCTGCATGAGTAATATATTTCAGTAATTTCCCTAAATGCAGTAGCCCTAGAGTCTGGGTGTTTTCCCTAATAAGTTGCCAATCCATCATTCTATATAAGAATATATTAATTTATTCACAGGTGTGTTTTGCAAATTATCTCTTTAGATAGGGATACATAGGATTTAGAGCTTCCTCTTTTCAGAATGGTAAACATATTAAAAAAACAAGATTTGAAAAATTGATGAAATTGAGGAACTCTGGTCAACAGTAACTTGGAGTGCCTTAGTGGACTAATATACCAGTATTAGGAAATATACCAGTATTAGGAAATTAACCAGGTACAAACCTACAGAATTTTTCATATAACTTTCATATGGTTGATTTCTTGAAGCCAATTCATAGATTTCCCCTTAGGGTAACAAGAGTCCTGGCTGAGTCACTGAATTGGGGTCACTAAGGCCCATATGTTGGATGAATGTATAAATACTTCTGGTGATTATTTTTATTTTCTAGCTCCTCTTTCTCTGTCAGTGTGAGCTCTGTCATCACTCCACTCATGATATAGACTCTTTCTAAGAAATTGCACCAATCCAATAATTCAAAAATTTCCAATCTAGACTCTTTTTATTTTCCTTTTATTGAGCTTATTGGTAAAATCTAGGTATACAATACAATTACATTCATCATTGGGATTCTGTACCTTTACATAATAGGTCTTGATTCTCATTTTTTCCCCTTGTCCCTGCCCTCCCTTCACCCCCCCATTTACAAACACTTTATTTCCATTTTTTCAGTTTCTCATATTTTTTTCCTCTCCCTTATTACCTTTCCCCCACCCTTCCCACTTTCCCTACACCTTTAGCCCTTTACTTCCTATTTCACATTATTAATTATCTCATTAGGATCCTGTGTACTATTATAGTTTTTCACACCAAAGAAACTATTCGGTATTTCAGTTAAAGAAATCTCTGTATGAACATTAAAAAGAGGGAATCCTAAATTAAAATTAAAAAGGAAAGTAAAGAGAAAAGGCAATGATATAACATTAAAATAATCCTTAATTCTGGAGATGAAAATGGTCCCTGAACATATTTAAATTGCTTCTCGCTCTTATAGTCTTATCTTATTCTTTTTTTCATTATTTAGAGAATACTTCAGTAGTTTCTGTAATCAAACCCATGTAGATATGACCTTATATATTTAGTACGATGTGTTACCCCTGTATACATGGAAACAAAATAAAAAATAAAAATAAAAATAAATTAATATTTCTAGACCAATATGGTTGTCCAATCTAGACTCTTTTAACCTCTAGTTGCCCACATGCACACCTAGGGGTAAAACATCAAAACTGCCTTGAATTTTTCTTTCCAAGAAAGATGTTCACCCTTCATTTCATTAACTAATGCTGATTTTTGTTCTCTTAGATAATCACATAAACCTAGGCAATGTCCTTGGTAACTTCTGCTCCTTCAACCTGACTCCAACAACAACAGTAGGTTTTACTGATTCTACCTTCAAATCATGATTCAAATTTGTCTACTCTTCCCCCTCGCCAAGGTCACGGCCTTGTTCGAAGATACCATCATCTTTTAGAGGTCCCTCATGCTTCCTAAACATTATCTCATACCCACTCCCTCCATATCATCTACCACAAAGTTGCTGAAAGGATCTTCACAAATTCCAAACTAGGGGATGGACACCCATCACCTTTATTCATTCAATATTTGCTCATAAACTTGGACATTTAACCCCAAAATTTTGGAATGATATTCAAGTCCAAGACTTTTCACTTCTTTCGGTCTTCAGTGAATACCACCCTCCTAGTCATACCGATCAGTTTTCCTTCAATGCCTTAACCATGCTGTATTCTTCCAAGCCATAAGATATTTGCTCATTCTTTTATGTATGCTGAGAATGTCTTTGTTTCTACCATGCAATGGGTGAATCCCTAGTTAATGGTCAGAGCTGAACTTAAATGATACTTTCTCAGAGAAATCTTAAATTCCTCAATAAAAAATTGGGAAACCTATGAATAGTCTCACAAGGTTACAAAACTTTTCTGACAATGCACTTCTCATAATTTGTAACTTCATGGTGCATGTTTTTTTTAATTTTCTGACAACCACTAGATTGTAATCTAGAGGAAGACAAAAAGAGTTCTCATTTTTTGAGGAAGATATGCTGCTACTTCTTTTCCACATCTAGGATTTACTTCTGTCCATTTCATATTCAAAGTTGAGTTGTAGCTAAGAATATGATTGTAGATTTAATTATAAATCCATCAAACTTCTGTCCAAGCTCCTGGAGATATAGTGGCAACTAAGTCAAATCCATCCTTTGCTCTCTCAGATATTATGGTCTACACATATATAGTTATAGTAACTATGGAGAATTGTCCAAAACTTAATTCTTAATCATCTTTAACATGGAAAGATGGCATATATGCACCTAACTTTCCCCTTGAAAAGAACAACTCAAGGCAAAAACAGAAAATGGAATTAGAAACTCTGTCATCAAATTGAATTATCTTCTCATTCATTTGCACTTTGCTTATGTAAGCAAGTCAAAAAGGGACAGGCCATTGACTTTGATCTCAAATTTCTTTTGTTGATTTGTGTCAGAACCCTAATGTTATTTAAGCTTTGATTTCTGTACTTAATGGATATAAAGGTTCTGATAAATCCAATATAGCAGTCAATAACACAGGAAAGCTTGAACATAATTGGTTAACTTAAGGCACTGGGAAATAAATCCCTGCTTGCTAACTCTTGAATAATACACAGTGTGCAAGTCTGAACATCAATTTTTCACTGATGATAAGAATTTAGGTGTTCAAATTCCAATATTGTTAATGGGATTTTTAACCTAGCTCTCACATCCTGTTCTAAAAATATATTACAATCTATACTGAATATTCTACTTCCTTCTAATTTTTGCCTGGTTCTTTCTGAAAGTAAGGACATAATGGCAGAAACATTTAAACCCATGTCAATTAAAATTAACTTAAGTTTGTAAGGCAGGACCCAGTGTATATTACACAAAGTAAACAAGTTAATAACATGAGAGCTGTAAACATTATACTCAAATTATAGGGAAAATAAATAGTACCTCAATTAGTGTCTGTGCCAGACAACTTGCAATGACTTTTCACTGTCAAGTATGTTGTCAAAGTATAAAATCTTTTAGTTAGACTTCACTAATAACGGGACACTTGACGAATATTCATACTACTCCTTATAAATTAGCAATGTAAACTGACAAGCTAATTGCAAAAGCTTTAATAGTTCAGTGGTCACTAGAAGGTTACAGCATTGTACTACAGAATCGCCTTTCACTGAGGCAAATAAATCTAAGAATGCATATGCTGGATGTCAGTTTCATGTGGTACCTAGAGAAGAATTTCCTGAAAAATGCCTTTCAGGTGTGAAGATGATAAAACTAGGAAAATATGTCATTCATCAAGTATAACCCACCAAAGGAGGACTTCTTGTGCAACTCTTGAGGATAATGTGTGCAAAGAAAATCCACAGAATTTACTGCTCCATTCTAGAGTACCAAATGACTAATTGAAACAAAAGAAAACCAAAGCAAAAACAAACAACAACAAAACCTTTGAGGTGCTATAGCACAAATAATCTACATAACATGGGCAGCAAATGAAGAGTTTTATAAGTAAGAATAACTGTGTTTTTTACACCCTAGACCTGGAATAGGAAGTTAGGAGCCTGTGGATTTCAGTAAATAGCAAAAGAAAACATTAGCTGACTTCAGCCAAAGCTATTCAAACGAGAACTTATGTCTGTGTACATATGTCTAGGTCTGTGTCTAACTATTTCATCTCTATCTATTTACATACAAATGTGGACAGAGTCAACAATTGTGTGTCAGGTACTGATCACAGCATCACTGGTTATAAAAATAAACAAAACGGGCAGGGAATGCTACATATTGAGTAGCACTATGAACTAGGAAGCTTCACTTCTTTGACACTACAGACACAGAAGCTGAGAGCACGGAGCTTTTTGAAAGCCCAAAACAATATCTGAGTCTTGACTGATAAAAAAGAATCTTATTTCTGGCTCCAAAATATGGAATCAAAATTCACAAAGGATTAATTAGCTGTCTATAAGGATAATATTACATCAGTATCATTCATTATATAATTCAGCATACATAAACATTCCATTACTCTTGAAAACAATTTGTAAGTTAGATTTCCTCAGTTCAAAAAAATCCCTTAGTATACACTATGACTGTGGAGAAGTCATGACAGACTTTAACTTAAATGGTTTATGTGTAACCAAGTAACTTCAAAGTTCATTATAAATACAGTTTGCCTTAGCCAAGCCTATTTAATAGAATATTTGTATAGACTTTAATACATTTGATAAAACATAGGGTGTGGTCTCCAAAGAAACAGCACCAAAGGACTGGGGAAACAAAATCACCTGAGTGTACCATGGGATAAATGTTACAATGGGTAGAAAGGGATTCTCTGGAAATATGAAACATGATGAATAGTTTATAAGACAAAGGCAGGGAAAGTACACTTAGCTGCAAAGACACAGTCGCGGTGGGGGGCAGTGGTGAAATATTCATCAAGATTGAGGATCAGGTATGCAGGCTGCAAAGTAGAAAGTGGATATGAAGAAATATTAAGAGCAAGCAAAGAAAAACAGAGGTGAAAGTAAACTAGCCTAGAGTTCTAAACATGACAGTGATACAAGCCAGCATGCTCTCCGAGAAGATACTTGGGTGGCGACATGAACAGGAAGTGTAAGTGAACTGTGGGAGTGGTAAACCCATTTGAAGACCACAGCAATATAATCCAGATAAAAAGATGATGAGAATCAAGACTTGCCATGTAAAGGTACATGATCCCAACAATGAATGTAACTGTACTGTATCCCTAAATGTACCAATAAACTCAATAATAAAAAAAAATAAAAAATAAAAAATTAAAAAAAAAAGATGATGAGAATCAAGACTTGCCATGTAAAGGTACATGATCCCAACAATGAATGTAACTGTACTGTATCCCTAAATGTACCAATAAACTCAATAATAAAAAAAAATAAAAAATAAAAAATTAAAAAAAAAAGATGATGAGAGGCAAAGATCTGGCCGGTGATGTCCAATCAAGGGAACTTTCAGTCTGTCAGTGTGATTCTTAAAGATGAAAACAGTTTCCTCTTCTTTTGCTATTAGGTTGTCAGCTTACATTGCTACTTTACAAACCACTGAGAATGTGGGAAAACAAAAATGCACTGAGTGAGTGAGATCACTTTCTCCGAGGTGCAACTTATGTCCTACAGGAGACCACAATGGGTAAATACAATTTTTAATAACTATTGACGTATTTTTTTAATAAATATGATTTTATCTTGTTAAATCTAGCACACACTTCAGGACCCATTTTGTAACCAGCACTTGCTACAACTGGGACCAATGAGTGACTCCCAGATGGGTTTGGAACAGGACTCTGGCTTCAGGACACTGCCTTTGCCTATTTTTATGTTTGGATTGACTTACTACTGTTTTCCTTCAACTGGTCTCCTTGACATCCCCAAAGAGTCCTCTCTCCTGAACCCAGCTTTCTGCCCGGTCTATGTAACACACTAGCATGCGCTCCTACCTGCCTTCGGCACCTGTGTTGGACTAGTCCACATCAGGCTGCCTTCCCAGGCTTCACTGTCCTCTGCTGCTCCCTGCTCTCTGATCTCACTGCCTTAAAGCATGTGCTGAATACTGTTAAATTTGTGCTGTTTTTTTTTCTTTCAATTTTTAAGGTCTAGTCTTTTAAAGCTGTACTATAAATTGTCCCAAGTCTATTGTTTATAACCTAATAATATCTTAACATATTTAATAAGATCGTGACAATACCTGCTATTCATTACTTCCTACTCCTAGAGATGATGATAATAAGGAAAAGGAAATGGGATTTATATATCATCAGGTATCCAAGAGCCTATTTATTCTAAGACAGATGGTAAAGAAAGATTTTATTATTTTGTCTTTTAAAATATACAGTGACTGAGCCAGAGAAAGGTTAACTGGCCATGAGTATTCATTACTTATTTTCCCAGCCAAGATTAAGTTCATGCTTCAAATCCATTTCCATACTCTCCCCATAACCTTTTATTTCCCTCAATAATCCCTTACTCCAATAGAAATCTTCCACGATTCTTATAACAGTGTTTGTCTTATAAACTGATGTCTGCCTCTGTGCTTTAGAACTTTTTTTTTAACCTAAATTGGTTTAATTTGCATGCCCGGAAGATAATTGTTCTAACAATCGCCATCACTCTAGAGGGGCAAGAAAAAGAGAGAGAAAATAATTAGCTTTCTTTTGCTCTTCTCCCTGACTCTGCTCTTGTCCCTCTGTATTGTTTTTATCTCTTGGCTTTCCCACTGTTAAATTCTGTGTTGATAACACAAAAAATAAAAAAGAAATATAAAAATGAGAATAGAGACCATGCAGGGGGCTCTCTCATTAACCACGGCATCGCAATTCAGTGTATTTTGGTTGGCTAAGGATTTAAGACAATGAAATATTTGAGGGTGTTTATTGCATCCTAAGTACTCCATAAATTTTACATTTTTCTCCTACTTCGGTGCGCTCTTAACCAGATTTCAGTTCAATTGCTTTAGTATAATACCAAATTATGTGATACTTCAATTGTGTATAGATCATACATAAACCACCATCGCTTTTTTTTTAACAGTTTTCATTTTACATATCAGCCGCCTCCCAATTGTATTCATTGGAAGGATCCTGATTTGAACATCCATTCCTTACAAACTTCAGCTTGCTTAACAATTTCTACATAACCAGGATCCACGGGTTTTGATTGGCTGTCTATGTTGAATTACCAACAAAAACTGGAGGATTTCTTTTGTGTGGTTTTATTTGAATTTTGAAGGCAGGTAATTTACTAATCCTTCTTTCAAATGCTTCTTTTGTTCTTCCCTGAGATGTGTATTGACTGACTGTTTCCAGGGCTCCATTGTTTAAAGTCAGTGAGGAAATGGAACTCCCTCTGATAAACAAAGCTTGTTGACCTAGTACTTTGCAGAATTTTTTTTTAAATCAATGTATAAATATATGTTGATGGAACATGTTGCTGTCTGGGTTCATAAGAGCTGATATCTTAATAGTAGAGTATAACTTGTTCCCTTTTGTGACTGTAACTATCCAAAGATGTTGGCAACAATGCAGAGAAAGCCGAAGTTGAATAAAAACATTAATGATAAGTATCTATAAATCCTCACTCTTGTTGCTGAACTGACAGTGAAACAGTGAAGGTAGCTCTCTGGTAGCATTTCTAAGCCTCTGCTATGCCTTGTCTTCTTCAGTTATTCCCGGGGAGAATGTGCATACTCAGAAGCTCGCTACTGTCCCATCCTTATGTCCACACAGACTTTCAGTGAACTGAGACACTTGCTGGAGAAATCAGTACGAGGCCAGCCCAAGACGGAAAAGGCCTGGGGCTCCGTGGTCCCTTGCCCCATTTAGCATTGCCAGCAGCAAGCCACAACAACTCTCTGGACTTCATGAATCTGGCCCATAAACTGGAAATCATAACATCTTATCTTCCTAAAACTAAATAGTCCCTGAGTTCTCCTGTTTAAGGCTCATTTCCAATTGAGCCATCAAATAGAAGACCCAATCAAAAAATGGGAAATTGAAAGAACTTGACACTTCTCAAGAGAAGAAGAACAAATGGACAATAAATACTTGGAAAAATGCTCAAGATCTTTAGTCACTAGAAAAATGAAACATAAGATTCCATTTTACTCCAGAAAGATCATCATGGTGAATTCAAAAATAGAAAGTGCTGGAGAGGTTGTGGGGGGAAATGAATCCTCGTATGTTGTCAGCAGGGATGTAAACTAATACACACACTATGAAAATCAGTCTGGAGTCTCGTTGAAAGATTAAAAATAGAAATACCATTTGACCCAGCTACATCTCTTCTTGGTATCATCCCATAAGAGTTAAAGACTTCGTATTACAGTGTTACATCCATGCCTATCTTAACAGCAGCACAATTCACAAAAGTTAAATCATGAAAGCAGATTATAGGCCCAGCACCAGATAAGTGAATAAGGAAAATATGATGCATATACACTGGGGAGTACTACTTAGCCATAAAGAAAGATTAATTTGAGTCCTTTGTAGGAAAATAAATACCCTAGAAACCATAATACTAAGTGAAATACATCAGACGTGGAAGATTTAACATACCATGGTTTCTATTATGTGAGAAACCCAAAATAAAAGTGATTGAAATAGCAAAATACATTACAGCTGATAGGAAACAAGAAGGTAGATAGACTATGTGGAGATGGGAATGGGATCTAGTGACACTCGAATGTGGGAGAGTAGGCATGGAGAGTAGAAGTAAAAGTGATGAAGATATATGAATGTGTACCAGTTTCCCAGGACAAATGTGACTATGATTTATTGCAAACATATCGTAATAAAAGAAGAAAAAAAAATCCAATGCACAGTTTTTAAAAAGTACATGGAGTAGACTCTAAGCCTTACCCAATAACACTTCATGTTTTAAACATAGAAGTACATGATTAATTTGTAATTAACAGATATAAAATATCTGCTTCTATCTTCCCCATCTTTTAGGGTTATTGTGAGAATAATCTCAAAAAATACCAAAAACGTTTAAAAGAAGTATAGAATAATAATTCAAATAGAAGGAAAATGTGCTATTATTATAGATAATCAAAACAAAAGGTTTCAATAGCTAGCAAGAAAGAAAAGTCTCTTCAGGTGTAAGTACAGTTCTCTCTATTGGGAAAGAAATGTTTCGAGTGCCTGCTTGTTGGAAGAGTATAGGCATTATGTCAGGAGGAGCAAAAGAGGTGGCTAGAACAGAACAGAATTCTCATAGCTAGACCATAACTGAACAAAAATAGCACCATGAGTATGAGTCAAGGAGAAACGGAAAAGAATGAAGGAGGAGGCATGGCTTAGTATCATGGTGGACATCAGAAGCTTCATTTGAATTTCTCCTTTTCAATTTGGCTTGAACATAAAGCTTTCACACCTACATTTTAGAAAACCTATCTCATATACAAAATCCTGATGTGAGGGAGATGTTATACTAGAAATTATGAAAAATGGCTGAGTTTTGTGTCTCAGTCTGTGTATGACAGCTGAAGGAAAAAAATGTCCAGAAGTGAGAAACAGTCTATACTGAAATATTTCAGAGAAAGCAAGATCTAAAAACTACGGGAGAACGTGAAAAAATATGCAACATGAAAATCTTAGGTAAGGTGTTAAATGTTCTTAGGATTGGGTTCTGAATTTATCTTTTCTGGATGTTAAGATCAGTTTGATATATGAATGATGAGGATAAAATGATAACATGATTAAGATCAGGATGGTGATTAGGAGCAGGATTAGCACTGTTATTAGGAGGGTTCAGATTTCCAGAGAAATGTATCAATAAGAAAGGAGAAGGATCAATGAGTTTGAAGTAAAAAAAAAAAAAGAGAGAGAAATGTTAGTAAAAGAAAGAGATTTACAACTCATGTAGTTAATAAAGACAAATGACAAGAAGATATGACCCTCTACAATAAACTAAGTAAGTAGGGACAAAGAAGTGGGGAAGTTTCTAGAAAAGAAATGTAAAACTGTGAATAAAGTGCTCTGAGGTTAGGCTACATCTTAACATGCACAACTAGTTCTCATGAAATTAGCATTCCCTTTTGAATCATAATTATTGTAACATTAAAGGAAATAATTGAAATGAATTAGTAGTCTTCTTCAATAAATGTCTTAGCTACTATTTCAACTAATAGAACAGATGCATTTCCAGAATTCATTTATAATAGTAAGATGAAATGCTACATAAAATGAAGATGACTAATGTGCTTGAGGAGGAAAAAAAACTGGACTTAAAATTCCAGGATTTAAATTCAAACCCCATCTTAGTCATTAAAAATTATTTATCGAATTTCTATGTGCCTGACTTTGTGTTATATGCAAGAGAATAAAAATGACGTACATGGCCCTGGTCCTGCAGAAACTCACAGTCTATTGGAGGAAATAGAAAACTTTATTTCAGTGTATAAGTGCTATCTTAGACATCTGAACAGCAAATACAGTGCAGGACAGCCATAAAAGGTACTAACTCATGTCTGGACTACCTGAGTTCAAATTCTGGCACCAGTATTCAGTAGCTCTGTGATCTTGTGTGATTTGTGAATTCCTCCGTGACTTGGTTTCTCCAATGTCATAGTTCAGCTCTTGCATGTTCCCCAGAAGTCTCATGGGTTTGGAAGGTGCTTGAATAATAGGGGTGCTGAATTCATTAGTGGACTCATCTGGTAATCAGTCCAGAAACCAAATGTGCCATTAAGAGGCAGGGCCTGGTTGGAGGTGGGTCACTGGGGGCCTGACTTAAAAGGATTTTTTCTTGTCCGTGGGTCCTCCCTTCTCTCCCTTCTTCCAAGCTTTATAGACTGAGCATCTTTCCTCCACCTTCCCTCTGCACCATGTTGTTTCTGCCCTGGAGCCAGCCAACCATGGACTGAAACCATAAGGCAAAATAAACCTCTCTTCTTTGAAGTTGCAGGTATTGAGTATTTTGTCCCAGTGACAGGGAAATGACTAATCCATCTAGTTAGAAAACAAAAATCTTGGAGTGGCTTCCTAAGACTATCGCAATGAATTACAAATTTTAAAAATACTTGAACAATTCCCTGGTATATAAAGAGGGTCATGTTGCCACCACTTTTTACTACCACCTCTTTCTCTTTCTCTTCCTTTTCTTCCTCCTCCTTCTCCTCTTCTCCTTCTCCTCGTTCTTCTCCAACAATAAGTAGGAGGAGCAGTGCTTACCCAGAAAATACAGGAAAAGCTTAAGAAAATAAATAATACTTGATGGGGATCTTAAAGAATAAATATGGGTTTGTGCAGGGGTATAAATGAAAAAAAATATACATCAAATGGAGTAGACCACATGTCCACAGGCAAAAACTTGGAACCCGACAGGCTGCATTGTAGGGTACATTCCTAGAAAGATGAGATGGAATAAAGTATTGCCTAACAAGATAGATGGTCATTTAAGTAGGTACGTAATGTCATAAGAATTTTATGTTAGGAAGATAATGCTGGTGGTTCCCTGGAGAAACCCGAAGTCCCTGCTGCCACCCATTTCATATCTGTGTTGTCTGTCAAGGGACATTGTACATAACTAAGAGACAGAAATCAGGGTGTATGGCCAGGCAGTGGTGTGCCCACCCGCCACTGTGAGCCCCACGTGTTCCAAAATCCAGAGGGCGGAGTGGCCAGGGCCTGCTGGGGGCAATGCCTGTGGACACAAGGAGCCCCCTGCTCCTCTGTCCCCTGCCCAGCCATCCAGCTACACACATTTATCTGGCACCGACACAGGGTCCCGGGGTCAGGAGTTAGAACTGCCCGCCATGGGGTCCTGGTTCCGCATCCTTTCCTTCCCTAGGTTTTTCTATAATATGAAATATTACTCAGCCATAAAGAATGAGAAAATAGATTCATTCATAGGAAAATGGATACATATTGAAGATATACTCCTACGTGAAATAAATAAGTCACACATGTGTAAATACCAAATAGTTTCCCTGGTGTGAATAATCTGCAACAATGCATAAGATTCTTATAAGATTACTGACATTTAGAAATGGGAAGAAAGGAGCTAAAGGTATAGGGAAGGTGGGATGAGTAGGGGAAGAGTAAAAAGGGAAAAGAAAAAAATGTGAGAGAATGAAAAGATGAAAATAAAGTGTTTGTAGATGGGGAGGGGAGGAGGGGGTGAAGGGAGGGCAGAGGTAAGGGGAAAAAGTGAGAATCAAGACTTGTCATGTAGAGGTACAAGATCCCAACAATGAATGTAACTGTACTGTATCCCTAAAATGTACCAAAAAACTCAATAAAATTAAAAAAAAAAAAGAGTTCAGACAAAGAAAAAAAAAGAAAGGGGCAAGAGGGGAAAGCAAGGAAGGAAGGGAGGGAGGAAGGGAGGGAGCGGGGAAGGAAGGAAACCACCTCTACATATTATGGAAAGAAACTATGTTTTGCCCATTCTTATTCTTTTATAGTTATGTATATAAGAAGTAGACTCATTAAACAATCCAGACGGGGGAAAAAACTTGCAAAAGATACGGGACATTTCTTAACTACATCACACCTGGGTGTTTGGTAGGTGCGGCTCTGTTCTTTGCCCTCCTCCTTCTAGCAGCCAGGCTGAATGAATGTTCTTCACTCATGTTTTATCAGCTGAAGTGGACTCTATAGCCAACTCTGACTCCAATGGGAAAGGGAAATGTTATGCCCTCAAAAAAAGAGGAACACCATGAACTAGGAGGCAAAACTCTGAATCTCACGGCAAGGATGAACAATAAATATTCTTGGGAGATACTATCATACTGGCTATTTATTGTCATGTATTTCTTTCAAAAGTGGCTTAAAATACAAATTATCACTTATTATGCCCCTAAATCTCAGGTACTCAGGGGTAATTTGGGGAATAAAATGAGGTTAAAGAACCTAAGTTTATCCTGCATCTATGTAAAGGGCTGGGGTTGGGACAGATTGAGAAGCTATTTCTGAGATAGCAATAGCAGAATCTATTAACTACCTAATGTGGAATGGAAGAGAAAGAATAAATCCATGAAGGGAACACTATCAAAGGCAAAAAGGTCATTTCTCCAATATTCAGTCATCAGGACTAAAAGGATACATTTCAAAAATAGAAAATTACTTTATAAATCTGGAATCTTGCAAGAAATTAAGAGGAAGAAGTTTCAATCACGATGGTAATCACATCCAAGAGATTTACTTCAATATGTTATTTGTGTATAGTGCTTGTAAAAGTGCTAAGGAAATACACAAAAAGCATATGTTAAATCAAAATAAACTTTATTTTAGAAAGTCACTTTAAGTAAGGGGTGATATAATTAAGCCTTATTAATATGCTGTTTATTTAACAGATTAAAAATGCAGAAGAAGCATGTCCCATTCATCTTAATTAGACAGTATGCTTGTCACAATCATTGCTTTATATTTTCATTTTTCATGAACAGTTGAATATACACATTGATGGCATTAGAGTCAGTGTTCCCCTTGGTTTGTATTTCTATGATATCAAAGCCAAGGCTCTCTCAAGGCATTGCCTAACATTTCTCACCTGACCCTGTGCCAATACCTGGCTGTTATGTCTGTTCTGAGGCTGCAAAGCTATTTGAAAATGACTGAAATGGTTTTAGTATTCTCAATAGAGTCCTCTTTCCCTCAAGAACCACAGTTAAAAATATCAAAATATTCCAACCCTCTAGTATTGCACACAGATGGGAATATGAGATAATAGATCCTGACTAACATAGAACATCAAATGTTAGGGCTGTAAGAGTTTTGCTTTGTTTTTAGATCATTTTCTGAGATTTTTAAACTCAATCATTTACTCACTGTATTCCCCACACTGTACACATTGTTTACATGATTTTTATGTGGTATGCTTTTACTGTGCCCCAAACAGGAACACATTGGAAATTTAATCTTCAAAGCAATATCGTTAGTGGATGCAGCCTAATGAGAGGTGCTTAGCTCATGAGCACTCTACCCTGTGAAGGAATGAATGAATGGCTGTAGATTATGAAAGGGCATGAGGGTGCAAATTCAATCTTTTTTGTTTGGTTTGGTTTAGTTTGGTTTGGTTTTTTGAGACAGGGTCTCACTATGTAGTGAGACTGACCTGGAACTCACTATGTAGCTCAGGCTGGTATCAAACTCACAGCGCTCCTCCTGCCTCAGCCTCCCAAGTGCTGGGATTACAGGCTTGTACCACCACGCCCGGCACAAATTCAATTTTTTGCTCTCTTTTGCTCATCTGAATCCATCTGCCATGAATTAGCACCACTAGAAGGCCCCTCAATCTTGGATTTCCCAGCCTCTACACCATAATTCAATAGACTGCTGTGCTGTTTAAATTTCCTAGTATCAAGCATGCTGTTGTAGCTGGAGAAAACAAACTGAGGCACTCTGTAAACTGGTTTATATATTCTTACTTAACATATGCTAAGAAAAAGTTTAATTTCCTATTGTGAATGGAAGAGTCAAGTTTGTGCTGAATTTCAGGTGAAAATATCAATGATTACAACCAATGAAACAATATTGCTAAAGGCCAGCTAGATGTTTTTGCTTGTTAGGAGTTCCATGCCTGAGGCTGCTTCACTTTACTAGAAAAGGAGATTGTCAAACTTGAGATCAAACTGAAGTTTTCTTCTTGAACCAGAAGGATTAGAAGAGATTTGTAAGGAGATGAACACTCTTTACCTTACCAACCAATAGACAGAGCGTTTGATGTACTACAAATCATTTTGTCTTCAGTAGCACAAAACCCTTATCTGGGGAACATTTCCTACTTTTTCTGCCTCCTTAAAGATATACCTATTGAGTACATTTTGTATCCAGGGGCTGGTTTCTATGCCAGGCTCTACTAAAAGAATTCAGGGTTTCTCGAGACAGGGTTGATTCTAAGATAAGAACAAAATACATACAACGTGATCTTAAAGCATCTTGTAACAGAAGAAAGTAATTAGTTTTAAACCAGAGGAAAAACCAGAAAATCATGGAATGATGGGGGTATCTCAAAAGAAGACTCAATCAAAAGAGTTCCCAATAATCAAAGATAGGACAATCAGAATAGCAAAATAAAGTAGTCCTAGTTTATAAACTTGGTTGATACACACACACACACACACAGGCCCATACAAGTTAAACAATAATTGAATGGATAGGAGGAAAGAGACAAATCTCCTAAGCAGAAAAGAAATCCAAATAACTTATCCAGATTCTCCACCCTTAGGGAGTATAAATTCCCACTCTGTTACTCTAAACTTTATTTAAATTGACTTCACTCCATGTCATTCTTAATTCTTCATCCAGCTTTCCAGAGGCAGAATCAAATATTTTAGCGACCAAGGTCAAGAGCCCCAGTGACAACTCCCACGATAGTACATAACCTTGAAAAGATGCCATGCAATTAGGGCTTTGCACTGTAACCTTCCTCCAAACAAGCCACAACCTCAGGACCGCCATGAAGAAAACATCAAACATCCCAATTCAGGAGCACCTGACCAGTACCACTTATAAGTCTCAAAGTTATTGAGAGCAAAGAAAGTCCGAGCCATGACAATTAAATTGATGTGGTACCCCGGTTAGGTACTTGGAAGAGAAAGAAGACATTAGATAAAAGCTAAGGAAATCTGAATCAAGTATGGATTTTAGTTAATAATAATGATGAACTAATAATGTATTGGATCATTAATTGCAACAAATGTACCATGCTAATGTAAGATGTTAATAATAAGGGAAACTGGGCATGCAGTGTATGGGAACTCTTTGTACTATCTTCCTAATTTTTCTACAAACCTAATACTATTCTAAAAAGTAAGTTTATTTTAAAAATATACATTTATTTAACCTTTTAACACATATTTTTCAAATGCCCGAGAGATGCCAAGGTCCAAACTAAGTTTGGAAGTCAGAAACATGATAGCTGCTCTTATGGAGTTAACCTGACCTGGAGAGGGAAGGTGAGTCAGCCAAAATCATACAGCTGGGGAGAAAGAATAGTTGGCGTTGTGTCCATACTTGTGGTTTTGCTATTCAATTTCGGTAGCCTACTTACTTCCCTATTTTTCGCCTATTCAAGAATATATTCCCTCTGGAGTCAACTATAGAGTGGCCCTGTACCTCTGAATCAATCAACAAATATTCATGAAGTTTACAGGACTGAAGTTCACCATGTTTCCAGGACTGGACTCTGCTGAGAAATGAAAAGAAACCAGTGCTCATTTCCCCAAGATGTATATAATCTTTCTATGATTGCAGAAAAAGAACCCAAGCACAGGACATGTAAAAATATGCCTTAATAAATTTGAGAAGTGGAGTTTATAAAACAATAATGGTCAAATAAAATAGGAAGGTTTCAAACGAAAAAAAGCCTTGACACAGGATGTTGCTCTAGGTAGCCTGTTCATCCAGAACATAGAATGATAATTACTGCACTGTAGTGCAGAGGTAAAAGTATGACCTCAAAAGCTAGACTGCCAGGGTTTCAAACCCACACCCTCTACTTATAAGATACATGATCTTTGGCAAGTATCATCAGCTACTTGTTTTCCTCATTTGCAAAGGACTCAAGGTTCCAAGAGAAAGATGACAGGTCACCCCAGCGGAATTAAAGGAGAATTTATTTGTTAAGGGACAATTATCAAAGGTGTGGATATAGGGGAAATACAACAAACTTGGAATTCTTAGCTGCTGAGATTTTACCACTTCTAGCCTGTGGAATTAAAAAGAGGGAATTTTTAATTGGAACCCTAAAAGAGAATCGTGAAGATCTAACTCCTTGTAAAAGACTGATGTCCTTTGATAGAGCCAGGGATTAACTCTCAGTTTTTGCACTCTTATTTCTGCCAGGTCTTCCTAATGCCTCTTCCAAAAGCAAGAAGAGAGAAGTCATTCTTGATATATTACATGAAGGTCAGTTGTCTAGAACAGAGAGAAGGATGGCAGATCTTTGAATTCAACATGAATTAGTATGCAAAATGTTTACAGCATGTCTGGCATATAGAAAAACCTACTAAATATTAACTATTATTAGTATTACCTCTATGTTATTAGTATTCTGTAGGTTCCAGCTTTTGGCAGTTGCTTAAAAGGGTTCAAACATTGAGAGGAGGTTGACAAGTGCAGAAGCAGGGTATGGAATTCCATAGCGTGTAAAAGAAATATGAGCCATTATTATGTATATACGACCAATCATAAATGTGTAATTGACAGTCACATTAACTGAAATGAGTTTGAATTAAATGCTGAAGAAGAGAAAGAGATGAAAGCTCCAGTGGTAGTTCATGAACATATCTTTAGAAAATACGAATCGTTTTATTAAATTATATCCTGTTGCACTCAGGGAGTGGTTAGAGGCAATGAGATTCAAGCAAAATCTTGGATGGGAAAGATTCAAGTCTTGAGGCCTAGAAACATGATTGAGAAACCCCTTTTTTGCCTCTAAGCCTTTGCTGGTTAATTTTATGTGTCAACTTGGCTGGACCATGGGGTGCCAAGACATTTAGCCAAATATCATTCAGGGTGTGTCTATGAGGGTGTTTCCCAGGGAGAACAGCTTTCATATCAGCAGACCCGTGAAGTAGATGATTGTCCTCCCTAACGAAACTGGGCCTCATTCAATTGAAGACTCAAACAAGGCAACAGGCTGAATCAGAGGGAACCCTCTGCCTAACTTGCAAGCTGAGACACCGGTCGTTTTGTTCTGTTTTATATTACCGTTTAGTAAAATCAATACCCTTTTTGCACTGTAACACACATTAATGGTGCTATTTCATTTTATTTTTTGCATTTGTTTGTAATTCATAATAATCAACATTCATTTGGAGGAATCTATCTGTCATCTGTCTGTCTGTCTATCGGTCTTATTAGCAGGAAGACAATGGTGCATATTTCGGCTTCAAAGACAGCAGGCTTGCAATCCAGAATGGTTGATGTTTCAGTCTGAATCCAAAGGCCAAAAAGAACTAATGTCATTTCAGTCTGAAATACCAACTCTCCTGGGTCTCAAGTCTTCTAACTTTTAAACTGAAATTTAAACCATTGTCTTTTCTGGCAATCAGGCCTTCAGAGACTGAACTTCATCATGGGCTCTCTTGAGTCTCCAGACTGCACATCTTGGGACTTAGCAATCCCCATAACTGTGTGAACCAATTTCTTATGATACATGAATGTGTAAATAAATGTAGGTTCTGGTTCTCTAGAACTCAGAATCTCTGAGCTCTTTAGAGAACTCAGATTAATGCAGAAAATATCAGTGCTCTGATTTATAAAATAGAAAATGTCAGTACGATTCAATGAGAAAAATATATTCAAAGAAGTTGGCACACAGTAGTTATTCCACATATGTATTTGTTCCCCGTGAAAGTTGAAGGACTGAAAGCACAGCCAGTAGAGATAAAACAGAGGGTCATCCTTCTAACAGAGATTCTTTCTGTCTCTAGTCTTTAATAGACTCCATTAATATCTATCAAACATTCCTGGGAATGAAAATATAAAGTCATCATTGCTATATATGTGGCAGCCTAATGATCCAGCTTCTCCCAGTAAGATAATAATTTACTCAAAGGTCCCAAAGTGGCCAGCATGAGTGAAGACGGCTTTCCAAACTGACCAGTTCATGCACAAAGAGATTGCATTATTATGCTACCCTTTCTGTGTGATTTGTTCAGCTGAGCTCTGTGCAGCATAACCCAATGTGCTGTCTGTCCTCTAGGACTTATCTCTACAGGGATTTCAACACCAGTGTCAATGGCCTGGAAGTCAGAAGCCAGTTTTCCTACTTCCAGGCAAAGGGATTTTGCCTAAACTAGAGAGTGTTTGCAGACCAAGTCATGTTTTTCCCTTTCTCGGGGAGGGACTGGAGGAAGGATGACATTGGAGAAGCTCCACTTCTCAATAAAATGTCTCAACATTTGTGCACACAGGCACTTTTTATGTTGACCAATCCATATCAGATGATGATGCATGTCATTTAACAGTGATGGAAGGCCTAACTGCTGAGGCCATTTTTTTGAGTCAAGGATTGCAGCCCCAGTGCTAATTTGACAAGAGAGATATTTATGACAGGAACAATAGCTCCAGAAGGCTCTTCATCACCCCTTATGAATCTGGACAGTGCTGGTTAAGCAACTGGCTTGAGTTTCTCCATCATAGCCTAATGTTTAAAGAAATTAGAGGGACTTTTAGACTCAAAGTAACTAACACAAGTAGACACACACACACACACAAAAAAAAAAAACTTAGAGAAAACACACTGCATTAGAGAACAGACAACTGTGTTATACAAGTTCTTTCAATGGTAACTAGGCATGTCATCTTGGACCACTCACTTCCTATTCCTAAGATGAAATTGTGTGACCTGAAAAATGAGTTGATAATATCATTCCTACTTTAAAGCCCCAAGCAGGTAAAATTTTTCTGAGGTTTCTATCAGCTCTGGTGAATCTAAATTTGTGCTTTCTATTATGGGTAAAGTCAGCATTGATCAGCATGAGCATATTAATTATTGATAGATTCCTTTTGCATGGTGTTTTTGCTTTTATGAAAGGATTTTTACCTACACTGCTTAAGTCAATACACAGGGCATTTCTTTTAAAGACAGGCAAATAAAAACCATCATTGCCAATTTCTGTTTCATTGGAAAATGAAAAAATTGAGCCTCAGAAAGGGCAAATGACTTGTGTAATACTGCTGTTCCTAAAAGTGAATCCTGCTGCCATCACTCCTTTGAGCTCACTTTTCTCCCACAGCATTCTTCTTTACATTTCTCTTCTGTGTACTTCTGTACTTTGCTCAGACTCTGTGCTAAAGTCTTGCCTTCTTAGAGAGGCTTTCTCTTCTGATCACCCTCTGTGAGGGTGTTCTATCTCTTCACCTGGCTTTATTCTTCTTCATACTACCTACTACTTCAAGACGAACTCCCTGCTTATGTGTTTCATGGATTGTTCCCTTATCTACAAAGTGACATCTATAAGAGTAGGAAGTTTGACAAAGCATGGTGGGCTATATCTGTAATTCCAGCATTCCGGGAGCCTGAAGAAGGAAGATCACACGGTCAAATCCAGCCTGTACAATTTAACTACTTAGTAAGAGCCCACCTTAATATAAAATCAGGGTGGGACAGGAGTACAGGTACTGGAGATGTAGTTCATTGTAAATACCTGGGTTTAATCTCTAGTACCAGGTGCACAGAAACAAGCAGAAACTTTGCCAGATTTTGTTCCTATGTTGCTAAAAGTCAGAATAGTGCCTGGCCAATAACAGGCACACAACAAATAACCATTAATGAAAAAAATGAGATGAAGCAGTGAAGTCTCTAAAAACTTTGATTTTTGTCTTTAAAAATGGGAAGGAATTTTAGATTTTAGTAGTTCTAGCTTGGATTCATTTTCTAGGATACCTTGATTGAATTTATCAACATTTACTTATCGAATTTCTCAAGAAAATTTAGGCAGTTGTCTGACACTATTTTAGTCTATCATTTTTCTTTACACTATACAAAAATATGATCACATTTTCCTAGTTCAGACTCTGTAGGAATAGTCTTTCAGGTAGAAAAATAAAGACAAAGAAGAGTAGTTTCCAGATACTGCTATACATCAAAATTGCCAAAGGACATTTGTAAAATTTTAAATTTCTGGTGCCTATCCTTAGGAAATTCTAATTCATGAAGTCTATGATAGAATGAGAATTTGCACATTCTCCTCTGGACTAAAATGCATAGCCATGTTGGAGAAGTATTAAGCCATTAGCCTGGAAGATTCTTTCTGCACTGTGTGGCTACCTCAGACTTGAGCAAGCACCGTGATGGTTGAGTTATAACCACAAGATCCACTTGGGAAGAGTGAGCGTCATATCAGTCTCAGACACAGGTCCCAAAAGAGCTGGCCACAGGGATTTCTGATTAAGTGGATGGAGCACAGAGATCAAGCAGCCACATTCTCTTTATCCTAAAAATCTACCCTTGGAGAATTGGTGCCAAATCATTCTTCCACAGCAGAATGAAGCTTTAGCCCTCGAAGGACTAGTAAATTCTAAGCAGTACTGCTAACACCCACGGGCAGGCCTATAGGCAAAACGTTGGCTCAGTGCACTGGGTGCACATGATGAACCTGAAGACAAGTATTCAGCCTTCTGTGGATATTAACTGAGCATCTGCTGGAGCCAGGGGACATATCAGTGAGGTGAGCAAGGGATGTTCTCTGCCCTCTGAAACTTAGGCATGTGACAGAATCATACCACGCACTGCAGTACTGAGGAGTAGGGTTGCTATGGGTAAACACTTGAAGAAACATCTAATTTAGGCATGGGATGAGCAAAGTTAGTCCTAAGCTAAAACCTGAAGGATGGATACATGTTGACAAACAGAAGGTGAAAAGAGGAATCAGAGTCTTGTAGAAAGGAAGGAGAGCAAAGTCGGGATAGAAAGAAGACCTGGCCATGGGGGAGACAGGATGAAAGAAAAAGGAAGTAAAAAGGATCAAGATATGATACATATATGTACAAATTACCCACAATCACCATATATATACACCATAATATATATCATATATCATATATATCTCTCATACTGATAAAAAGAAAACTACAGGTCAATATTCCTCATAGGTTCAAAACTTCTAAAAAATGTAAGTAAATCAAATTCAGCAACATTTAAAAGAAAAAAGGAAGGTATTAGTCCAGATATAAGATGTACTCTCGGCTATGTATAAGAAAATGAAAAATCTATAAAAATATGTAATGACAGTTAGAATTTTGAAATACTATTATCTTTTGTTGTTTTTTGAGGCAGGGTCTCCCTTTGTAGTTCAGGCTGGCCCTGAACTCACTGTGTAGGGCAGGCTGGCCTCAAACTCATGGCGATCCTACTGTCTCAGCCTCCCAAGTGCTGGGATTACAGGCATGTGCCATCATGCCTGGCTTTGAAATATTAGTTTTTTTCTAGGCTTGGGAGATACAGGAGAAATCAAAGATATACCTGACTCTGGTAATCTCAAAGCTAATATTCAAATAACGGTAATAAATGTCATAATAATGTTTAATCAGACACTCAAACAGAAAATAATAATGTGAGTCTAGTTTAAGTGATAGAGGTTGATAAGGTGAAGGCTGGAGTTGGTCACAGGGAAAAATGAGGAATGGATTATTTTCAGGAAAGCAGCATGAAGAATGTTATGGGAATATCATCCTTGAAAGAGACACCAGACCTCTGGACGTGCCTAGTTAAGTAGATGAATTCTAAAGCCCACCACTGGAAACAGTGAACTATATATATTCTACCTGCTTCAGAACATGTACTCCAGTTCAGGGGATCAATCTGAAATACATTAAGAACTGAAAATGCAGAGGAATTAAGTTTGAGGCTGATTCCATTTATCTTTGAAAAATAAACAAACCTTATACATTTGGCAAATTGTATGATTAAAGTCAAAGACTGGCGTAAATAGACAACACCCTCTCTAACCTCAAATGACCACTGAACTAACTTTAAAATCATTATGAAGGTGATAAAAAACCAGAGATCAGAGTCATGATTAAATCTACATTTAACTTGTTTTGTTTTAAAGTGAGGTGGACTTGTCTGTTATTTTCTTGACAACCAAATATCTGATAGAAATACATTGTTGAATTATTATATTAATAATATAATCTCATAAATCTTATAAAATCTTCTAAATCTCTTCTCAATCTTGCACGTGAATGATTTATAGCTGTAGAATGGAAGGGCTGACATACAGCAAATGGAGGAAAGTATCCATAACCCAAGTGGACAGAGACAAAAAGAACTGAATCATAATAACACAACAGAGAGACAAGATCTGAATGGGTTAAGAGAGGTTAAAGTGTGTTTTCACTCCAGAAAAGAAAGTGTAGAATAATTGATAGCCTCGGGAGAAATACAAAAGCAATGGGTAAAAGAAAACAACAACAGCAGTGTACATATATCCTAGAAAGAGAAAGATAGGAAAAGTAGATGCAACACTTTTAAGGAAATTCCTCTGTAACAAAGGCAAAGTCATGTAACACAAGACTGTACTTTAGTCTGGGCATTTTAATTTTCTTCTCAATCACTCCAAGAGCTTTCTTGTCTCTCCCTTCCTCAAGTCTCTCTTTATCTGTTTCCTATACTCAAGCTACATTGGAATAACCTTGATCTTGTGAGTTGATTTCTAAATGTGTTTTCAAAGTAGGTTCATCTTCACCACTTAGAGAGAGGTTTATCAGCTCTTTGCCAGACAAGCTGTTTGATCAAGTTATTTAATATCACATATTTGGGAAATGGGCAATACAAGTTGTTGAGATCAAGCAGAGCTTTGCACTCAAAATGAGTATGTAGTTGTTGACTGACCTCTAAGAAACTTGCAATGTCCTACTTTATTTGGGAATTCGATAGGAGGATGGTTTTTACATCCATTTTTATGTTCTACTTCTAAAATTATTCTGCTGTATTCTACACAAGCCACACAAACAAATGTGCACACAGCAAAACAATGTATGCAAAAAATTGTATGTACCTTTTACCATGATAGCTACAAGCAGCGTAGACCCAAGCCAAGCAATTTACTTTTTTTTTAAATAGCAGGTTACCTTTCGATGGTGGATGTAACTGAAATAGCTGCAAAAACACCATATTAGCATATAATATGTCTTGCAAGTGGTATTGTAGCCTAGATTTCTTTGAGCTATGGCTCTGGAAAACCTCATTTCAACTTAGAGAAAGTACCGTGCTATGGAATCAGCTATAAAAGGCAAAATCAACCCCATCTTTGATTTGTAATTTTGAAGAGTCATACCTAATTAGTACTAGAAAGAAAAGCTGCTGAAGAAGAGTGGTGCTAGTATAATCAATGCACAGGTAGTTACCTAATCTGACTTCTGGATAAGATATCATCATAAATGGTGTTGTTTGTGTTCCAGTAGATGAAATCATAAGTCAAATTACAGTGAAACTGAAAGCATCCCTTGTAGCAGTTATTCAATAGAGACATGGAAAGAAATAAAAATGCAAAATAAAATTCAAGGCAGAAACTTAGACTTCAGCCTGCTATCTGTTTCCCAAAAAGACTACATCTAAGCTCTCTTTCCACTCTTACCCTGCTATATTTTGGATGAATGTCCCCTGAAGACCCTTCTGTTAAAGGCTACATCACCATCTGTGCTGTTATGAGGAGGACAGGGAACTCTCAACAGTTGGGGCCTGGTGGAAGGCAGTTTGGTCATTGGGGGATGGACCCTTGAATGATAGTAAGACTGAACTCTTTTTTGTCTCTCTCTCGTTTCCTGTCTGCCATTTGATAAGAGCTTCTCCTGCCACATACTCTCCACCATGCTACACTGTCTCTCTCACCCTCTGCACAAAGGCAACACGTCAAGCCAACATGTACTGAAACATCAGAAACCATAAACAAAAATAAATCTTTCCTGTTTATGAGTTGTTCCTCCATATATTTTGTTGTGGCAATTGAAAGCTAGCACAAATCTCCTTAGCAATGTAGTCTGGAAAGGAAACTCTGTTTCTGGGTAGGAAGAATGTCACAGATCTGTATGCACTGAGTCATCTTCCTTTCTACGTAAGGAAGTCGGTTCTGAAACTGGGAAATCTGATTCCAGTGATTTAATGACCTGGTAAAGCACCCTTAGTCACCTATCACTAAAAAATCCCAGTTCAGTAAGACTTATTCACAGGAACAAAATAAAGTGGAAAACTTAATAACTGAAATGCAGGACCAAAGCTTTAAAACACTTATTCTTCAGAAGCTAAATTTTGAAAAACCCTTCAATATATCTCAGAAAAAAATTATAGTATGAAAGATAAATAATAAGATCACTACAGCTCAGTTTCTTCAAATAATTACTGAGCTTTATTTTTTTTCTAATAGTTTTTACTTCGGACTCATGGAATAGAAAGTAATTATTCCTCTCTGAGACAGTGTACAGACTCAATAATTATCATCTTTATTTCTTCTTCCAGGATATGCATAAAGATTATGCTTTAATGTGAAGACAAATATAACCAATTTACATCAGAATAATGACAACAAATTGTTAGACTAACATTAAATACAAACCTATACTATATTCCAAATTCTAGCAATGTGTCATCAACTGAACCCCTCACTTCCCATAAGTATAAAACTCCAGAGCTAAAAAAGGATTCTGAGTAACTGTGGCAAAGAATCTTGGGAGTCATACAGATAGTTGGAGAAGTAAAAGTAGAAATCACCAACACATGTTTTCAGTCCAAGAGTTTTCCTAACTGATTCTCTGATTCTCTTTGTAGCTTTTCCATATAAAATGACTTGGACAGATTTGAGAAAGTCACAGCTATGTAAAAGGATCACACAGATTATGGATGAAGACATTACTGAAAGTAAGATACATTCTTAATATCCAATCAAAGGAGACCCAATTGTTAAATAATGATATGATCTATGGAAAAGCAATTAGAACTTAGCTTGATGGATAACAAGTCTGTCTAGCATCCCAATGATACAAATCAATATTGCTGTCATCACCTTGAGAGACATGCCTCCATCACTTAATGACAATCTCGGGAACAGGAAGATGGGCAGGTGGGCATAGATTGTGGCCTTTGCTTGTCCCTTGGACCCCCTTTTTATTAGGCAGCTTCCTTGATTCCCCTGGCCAGTATAAACACATTTCTAAGAATCAAAGTTGCATAGTTAGCTTCCTTGCAGACTTATTCTCCAGTGCTGTAGATGAAACGGATATTGGAAGAGTCAAACAGCTTTTCTAGCAAGAAGTGTAGCAAACAATTTCCCTAATAAGCGCCCCCACCCGGAACAAGTGCGGGGAAGATCTAAGCAGACTCCTCAGAAGGGAGGGGCCTCGACTCAAATGCTCCCTTTTTTATTCTCGGCTGGTTTGTGTAAAAAAGAAACTTAATTATGACATTTCAATATTGAAATAAAATTAGTTAGGATTTTACTCCTCATTCTTGAGAGGAAATTATGCTCCATTTTTAACTGCAAGACAACTGCCGATTCATCTGTGGAGTGATAAGCACGGCTATTTTTATGAACTTGTAACTAACTGTATGCAGGACTTCTCTTCCTGTGGGTACAACTTGGCTTCCAAACTCCAGCTTGCAGAGATTTTGTGGGCATCTCACATGCTGCAGTGGAACTATGCCAGCATTCAAATAGTTAAACCTCTTGAGCAGCAATCAATGTAGTGAATTATACCAACGCATTTCATTCGTATCCCTTCTCTGTGCCTACCGCTAATGGACCAATAAAAAGATCAAAAATTATCTTGTCCAGTTTAGCCTAAATATTCTTAATCCTAAATATGTTATGTGTAATTTATAGCATTACTAGGCTACATACAGTATATTATACTATCGTTTAATATATTAGTAAAGTTTAAAAATTGTGTAATGAATTAAATATTGATGACCACATAGCCAATGTAGTTTCTCTGCTCTGTAAATGCCTCTGGCAAGGATTTAATTTATATTTAATAAAAGAGTTATTATATTATTTATTTGATTATAAATATGCAAATGTAAGTGCCATGCTATAAATACTTCTGCTAATTAAATACTATTTGACTTATGGAGGTTTATTTAGGTGCAACCAGCAGTTTATTAAGATGTATGAGTAGAAACTCAATAACCATATTCTCAATAATCTATTGATATTTAATAGGTAATAACCACATTATATTCAAGGTAGTGAATCCTTTCTATTGAATGTTAGTATAAAACTAATCATTAGCAGCATAGTTACTAAGCCTCAACTGTTTAAGAGATATTCATCTTAATAAAAATGGTTGTTATGCTCCAATAGATATTCATAATAATCAGTTGATATTTAATTAACATATAATAACTCCCTCATTAAACCTAAATTAAATCCTTATTTAAAATACTCAATTTAAAATGCAAGTGAAAATATTGCTATAGAAAATTACATAGCTGCTCTGCATTGCTTTCATAAGCAAAGGAAGAGATGTCCTGACCGTTAAGATGGAATTTAATGAAGTAGAAGGATGTTTAGGGTGCTTTTAAGTCCACATACACAGGTCACAAAATACAAAAAGTCTTCAAGTAGACAACATTCTTATTGAGCACATATTTCAACCTGCTTTCATAATCACTACTCTAATGAAGTTGAAGCTAAATGAAATACTGAAGCAATTGATGCTCATAAACAAAATAAAACAAAGGTGAAAGGCAAGTTGCAACAGACATTCTTTATTTCTCCTTGGAGACCCTCTGTACCCTCCCAGCTGAACTGTGTGACACAGGGGGCTCCCCGGAAAGGATGAAGGCACCACCATTCTGAGCACCAGCAGTGTTCCTTTCCTTTAAGGGTCCATACCGGTTTCCAGTCAATGGGAAGCTGTATCAGTGAGACAGAAGAGAGGGCCCCCCACTGCCCAAGAGGTACTGTTCGGTTCTCTTTATCTTTCTTATTTTTTTCTTTCTCACTTGGCTGTCCCAAATGCCTCCAGTGGGCCATATCCATACCCGATGTCCCCAGTCACTCCAGTAACTGTAGTTTGCCAGTGTCTCTTTCCATAAAAGCACAGGTCTATCCCAGACAACTCCACCTAGAACCCCTCTGGGTAACTCCATCCCTTTCAACCTAATGCTCAAGGAGATCCTTGTACCCATGACTAAGAAAGTATATAATTAGCTGGCAGGGCACTATGCATGCCTGAGCATGTTTTTTCTTCTATACAACTAATATCCCCATACCCTTAATGGGATCAGCCCATGAACTGTTCCCTCTCATGCATAAGCCCCACTAAAGTCTCTTTTAGATGATATATTTCATAAGCAAATTGAAAGATATTTGCACTACCAGGATGGAATTTCATAATATGGGAGAACTCATCTGCCTTTTGGGGATTTGTAGCTCAATCAAAACCAGCTAAACTGGTAAACTAAGAGCAGGTAATATCAAAGACCACTGGAACCAAAATCAGCCAGCAGTTGATTCTGGTAACACTGAGAGCCAGAAAATGGTGGAGAATATTGTGTAATTGCTGAGAACCAGCACCTCTGATTGCCAGAAGGGTTCCTGAGTGCTACTGATAGCCACTGGCTCCAGCTGCCAGAAGAGTGGTGGAGAGTCTCTAATGCTAAGATCTGACAGCTGCTGACATTCAAAGCTTGGAACCGTTAACACTGAAACAGCTACACTTTGCCTATCTGTGATTTCTGTTTCAATCAAGGAAAAAAACATCAGCTGACTGGCAACATCAGGAGATCCAATGAGAGAGTTTCAAGAAATTGGGGTTGTGTCTCTTTATCCTTTTCTTGCTGAGCTGTAGTTCGCCTACGTTTCTCTCCATAAAGCCAAATTCTGTTAGCACTTCTGAAAGATCTGGTTCTTATTGTATTCTGCATCTGTTTTCATTTTCCTCTGGAGGCATGGAATAGGTAATAATTTCATACAGTCTCAGAGTATTTTGGGGTATACCATACTGGTATACTTTTTAGTATACTTTACATTTTCCATAATAGCCTAGACTTATTTGTAAATGAAAGAACAAAAATACATAACACAGCAATAGCAACTAACCTTTACAATACGCTTTCACTGGATTCTAACAAGTTTTAATTTTAAACCATTTCACAGACAAAGAAACCAAAGCTCAAGTTTTCTGCACAATAGCTCACAGTAAATGGAAAAGCCATAAATCAAGCCCTGGACTTCTAACTCCATATTTTAAATATCTTCAATTACATGATATAAGCAGAAGCCTTAAATTTTCCTTATTTTTAATTTATATTTTACTAAGGAGTAGTTTAAATTTTTTGAAGTCATAGAATCCTTTCTTCAAACAAAATCCAAAACCTTGCAAGAAATACACAGACAAAAGCAGAGCCTGCTTTGGTAGAAGTAATCTTTAGTAATTCCATTTGAAGATATCCAAAAACATCCCGGATTATCATCTATCTCAAACTCTATCACCCTGGCCACAGTGACTGGTTGATGTATAGTCAAATGACCCAAACTGGACACTTCAGTCCTCCAAACAGTGCTACTTACTTCTTCTTGGCGAGCTGTGAGGATTCATAGCCTTAGATCTCTAGTTACCTTCACTGTCACAGAAAAGGAGCCTAAGCATAAAGTCAAATATAGAGGTAGGCTGAACCAAGAGAAGGGCATCAGAGCCTCCTAATGGGATACTTTCAACCCATCAATCTACCTAAGACCAAAGACAACTGTAACTTTGGAAGGATCAAGTATGGTAGTAAATCAGTTCACTTTTATACTTAAGTTGAATTTGAATTGTGTGATCCCATCAAAACAGAGTTCTACTAAAATTATGTAAGTAGTTTTGTACCGACTTATTTGATATACAGAAGACATGGTTCTCCCTAACTTGATTCTCTACACTAGAGATTCATTTATTTCAAGATTCTTCTTGATGGTGGTCAAGTTGACATTTATTGATAGAGTCTAACATCTGTTTTGAGCTAAAATCTACAACTCTGTAGCTACTTCTATTACACAAATCATTCTTTCCTTTCCAACCAGATCCTCACTAATGAGTAAATTAATATTACTAATTTTGCCTTTTTATGGGGTTATTGTGGAGTTCAAATTGATGTTAAATGTTTTATAATGTGTAAAATCTCTACATTGTACAAAATGTGAGGCAAGCTGTCAGCAATTTGCCAAATGTCAATTTTGATTAGCTTCTCAATATTTTAAAACATAAAGACACATCACACCATATATTTGGCATTACATTCAAAAAGCGATAGTGTATTTAAAAATAGGTGTCATTATTTGCTTCTTTTGGTCTGTAGTTAATGTTTTCAAAGCACTTTACCAACATTAAATGATTAGACTTCCTAACAGCCCTCTGACACTGGGGTGTTATAAAGGGGAACCCTTCCCTGCTGTAATGTAGACTTTTATTTATTTTCTAGATTTTAAAGATTCACTTAGGGAGACTCTGGGCATTAAAAATCAATTTAAAATACAATTAAACTATTAGCGTATCCAAAAGAGACCAATAGGAACATTAGGCTATGTCTATTCTTGGGCCAAATGAGTAGGGAATATAGGCAAACATCCAGACTCTTAGGATATAATGGCTGAAATGTCAACTGTGGGAGCAGAAAAAGGATAGGGAGACTTGAGTTCTCAAAATTGACTTTCCAGTGAAATCCTACCTCTGGTTTTTTGCTTGAGTTTGTTTT
This sequence comes from Fukomys damarensis, assembly GCF_012274545.1. NCBI lineage: Eukaryota > Metazoa > Chordata > Mammalia > Rodentia > Bathyergidae > Fukomys > Fukomys damarensis. Next base: position 16,403,354 of record NW_022900947.1, on the reverse strand, counting down.
GCACAAAACACTCAGTTAATATGCAGCAGGTAACAACCACATTATGTTAAGTATTACATTCTGATGTTTTATTTTATTGAATTCAAAGCTAAAACTTACTTTACTTTTTCATAACCAATGTGAATTTCTGTTTAGCTAACAAATAAGTTCACATGTTAGATACAATCACTGTCATGCTGGTAATTCCCATTCCTAAACCCATATCATATGTTCAACCTGAGTCTGAGGAAGCCCCAAGATGAACTCTACTACTCTCTACCATTATTCTGACTCCCAGTGAGAACAAAATTTCAAAAACAAGTATTAGTTTTTTCTGGTTTTTGATGAGCTAAAAACTCTCTTTCATCTGTCAAAAGTGAAACTGGCATCTATTTTTATTGCATATTCTACATATTTAGGAACATAGCTAAACCGTATTCAATCTGTATCAGTTATTCATGAAGGGAACATAGAGTATAGTATTTCAGAATTTTGAAATACATTGAGTCGGGTCCACCCTTTGCTTAGCCATTCAGTGAGAATCCCTCATATCCATGATTACTTTAACCTGTGCATTGCCTACTGAGATAAACACATCCAGCCCCTTTTATGCCTCTGTAGCAGGTAGCAAATATAAGATGTTTTGGTTGGGCCCAGATTTGATACATATAGTCACAGAAAAATCACAAATCTGCTTGAACCAACACTTCTAGTCTTGCCTCTGCCCATCATGAAAGAGAGTATAGAATAATGATTAAGGGTATGTGCTATGGATTCAAGGAGTCTATGTTCCATTCCTTTTCTGCCCTCCCTTACTTGAAGCTCAACTTCTTTGCATTCCATTTCATCCTCTGTGGAAATCATAATGGAACTTGTTTCATGGTAAAGGGCTTGGCTTTATGCCTCAAATATTCTAACTAAGCAGCTACTATTAGCCATCTGGAAGCACTGCTGGAATGCCAGGTCTATTAAAAACCTGTGCTTCATCCTGTCCAGTTACTACTACCCAGGTAGATATTTTTAAATTTCTTTTGGACACACATACTTCGATCTAGATTCTACCTAACTGGCAAATGCTTTAATACCTCCTTGTACTTTCGGAGATTGATTTCAGAGATAGATTATGTATTAACTTTGTTACTGTGACAAAGTAACTGAAGCAATGAACTTTAAAAGAGGAAAAAGTATATTTTGGTTCATAGATTCAGTCCGTGGTCATCTTAGCTCTCTTGCTTTGGGTCTGTGGGAGCACAGTACATCATGGTGGGAGTGTGTGCTAGAGGAGACCTATTCACCTCCTGAAAAAAGAGAAATACAAGAGATAAAAGTTGAGGCCAATGTCCCAAAAGCTCCTTCAAGGGCATCCCCCAGTAGGCAATTTTCTCTCCCTGGTTCCACCTCTTACAGGTTCTACTTCTCCCAATAGTGCCACAAGCTGGAGACCAAGCCTTAGGCTTTAGGTAGCATTTTATATACAGATGATAGCAGCCTATGATTAAATATTTCTGTTTTATTAATTTATTTTTCTTCTCCATTAAATTCTACATTCTGTAAGGAAGAGACTATATTTTGCTTAAAATTTTGCTGCTAGTACCTAGCAGTGCTTTGGCACATAACTAGGTCCTAAATAAATATTTGTTGAATGTATAAAGGATAAATAAGTGAATGATAATATAGAACTCAATTTTATTTCTTTACTTCCAACATTTGTTCTTTCTCTACATAATGTACACTGCAACAATACACCCTCCTATTACTCAACCCTTTTGTATACTGTCAGCTGTCCCCCTGAACTGTTGAATTGGTTTTCACTGTGAGGTAAGGCAAGATGATCTCTGAAATCAGCATTTTGGAAGACTTACAATATGACTAAAACAGAATGTAATTAATACATTTTCTAATAGTGCTCCCAAACTGATTCTAATTTAATCCTTTCTTCACTGCAGCAACATTACAGACTTAAAATGTCCTTTTTATTGCCACAAATCAATCAATAAGTGTTTGTTTTATATCCATCATGTCTTAAGCACTGTAGCAAGGTATGCTATTTATAACAGACTTTGTACCTGTTCTAATTGTTTTCTGTAGTAGTACATAATGATGTGAGGATTTAAAACATAAAAATATCTTCATGTCAATTAAGTAAATTAGTGTCCTCAAAGCTGGGCCAATTAAAGAATTCTAAAGTCAGAATTTCAGAATTTATTGTCAAAAGGAAATTAAATGGCTTAGCAGTTCCGCATGGAATGGATGTAGAAATTACAAATGCAGTGGGAATACTGGACATGCCCACATGTGAGCAGAGTCATCACCATCTCCATAGAAACAATCCCCCACCCCCCTTTTTTTGAGAAAACAGCAGCTGTTTAAGAGCACACAACCAAGAAAAATGCAAATCAATCAGAAGTAGAAAACTCAGCATTCATTTAAAATTGTCAAAGGGATGAAATTTAGAGCAAAGTAATGAGATGAACTCGGTGGTGATCATAAGGTTGTATTTGCCTCCAGTGCATGTGAGGAAGCCAGCAAGGTAGAGGTACAAGGAGGGCAAGAATTTACATCAGACATACCATCTCATTTTGTTGGGGTAACATGCCACAGGAAGTTTGCAAAGTGGAATTAAGAAAGTAATGTGAAGGGCTGGGGATTTACTTCAGGTGTGCCGCTGCCTGCCATGAAAGCACAAGGTCCCGAGTTCGATCCCCAGTACCCCCCCAAAAAAGAAAGAAAGTAATATGAAGCGAATGCAGGAGGATCACTAAATTCTATGTCAGTCCTGGCAACTTAGCAGAGCCTGTCTCAATAAATAAAACGGGTCAGGAATATAGTTCAGTGGTAGAGTTCTCCTGGTTACAATCCCAAGTACCACCAACAAGAACAGGAAGCAAAATAAATGACTGTTCTACAGGCAAAATCTATAACTTCATTATGTTATATGTATCTTTTATGGGAGTTTTCATGTATTTCTCAGAAACATGTGTTATGCCACAAAGATTTAAATTAAATGTTGTAGGGATCCTGATTTGAAAGCTTTAGATAAAATTATGCAGCCAAATTGGGTAATTTTAGCTTTGGCCAGACGATGAAGTGCTGGACGGGTAATAGTTTGTTTGCATGAAGAACCCAGGATAGTAATAAGAAGAGAAACACGAGCACACACAGGAGCTACACTCTGAGAATAGCCTGTCCCGTCAAATTCCATCTCCTACTCATTTAGAGCTGGGAATCTCTTAGTCAACTACCCCACTTAAATGAAGAGATGTGGGGCAGAGATGTAGGAAGAGATGGAAAAGCAGAAAGGCCCTAATGATAGAAGGGAAGAAAGTGACGAAGAAAGAAGGGGAATGGAGGGGAGAGAGCAAACATGAAAAGAATTAGAGAGAGAGAGAGAGAGAGAGAGTTTTTGATACCTGCCTAGTTCTTATTTCAAATTTGAGCTTTTTTACATGCTTTCAGTTGTAAAGAATACCCCCTTTATTATTGGTAGTTCTTAATAAGATTTCTAATATTGGGCAGCATAAGGTCAGATTTTCTACCCTTTTTATTTTATGAATGTATATTTTTGGGGTTGGGAAAAATCACAAGTTTTATTGACATAGACTGATACACAGGAAACTGCAATTAAGATATTGAACTTAATATATTTGAACACACATGTATACGTCGTGTTATGGTCACGAAAATCAAGATAATAAATGTATGCATCACCTCCAAAAGTTTTCTTTTGCCCCTTTGAGTCTTTGTCTTATTTGTTTGTTTGTTAAGGATACATCATGCGGGGCCAGGGATTTAACTCAATGGTTCTGCCACCTGCCTTGCAAGTGCAAGGACCTAAGTTCAATCCCCAGTACCAAAAAAGAATGCATCATGAAATCCCCCTCTTAACAAACTCTCCAGTGTGCATCACGTTATTGCTAACTCTAGGTATTACATTGTATAGCAGATCTCAGCTCATATTCATCTCATATGACTGTTTACAAGAAGTCAGATTATTACTGAGTGAAACCACATTATTTAATGAATGGAAATAAAGATCACTTTTAAAATTCCCCTTATGAAACCATACACATATATCATGTGCCTTTTGGACAAAAAGATCATTTTGGGGGGAAAAAGGCTCAGAATTTGAGAATTATGTGAGGAAAAAGTAATCATAGATACAGAAGCATCTACTGGATTCATTAGAATTTAGACATGTATATACTAAAACAACAACAACAACAAAAACCATCACTTCACTTACTTTGATTTCCTCTCTCTTCTGCAGAGAATGACCCCAGTAATCTTGGGGCCTTGCCAATGTTTTGCAGAAATCCTACTGCAGTGGCAAGGTGGGTGGGTCATTGTAATTTCCAGCCATTTGTTCATGGCAGTTAAGGTTAAAAATGAAATGCTTATTGTCTCTGCCTGAATAGTGTGGTTGGTATTCCAGTTGGTCACTGTGATCTTTCCCTGATTTTTTTATTGCTAACACATCTAAAAGTCTGAAGGCCCTAGTATGAGATAAGAACTCTTAAGTACTTCCAGCTCTCATGATCTTATGACACATTTTCAAAATGATGCCAAGCCATGGCAGTGGGACCCTTGTTTCTCCCCTCTCCTCACAGCCTCCAAAAGGCATTTTCTGGTTTGAGGCTAGCATTCTCTTTCTGTTTGTCTGCTTGTTTGAAAGCATTTTTTCTTTTAGAAGTAAATGGCAGAAAATCTTACAAGCTTCTTCACTTTTCTGAGTTGGCACAATCTTCTTCCTGGGCTTTAAAGCACCGAGCCTGCTAGGTTCTTGAATATGAAAGGAATAGGGTGAGGTCATGAGCAAAAAAATAATATATAGAATATTTTCAAACCACCTTCTTATAGGTCTCCCCTAATTTTTCCTTTATAACATACACATTCTTGTGAGATATAAAATAAATAAGGTTATTTTTTCCACACAAGACAAGGCAAGACCTCTTTGTGGTCTAACGCAGAATAACAGGGAGGATTTCATTTTGACAGGTGATTTTTTAGACAGTTGTCTTTGAGGATCAATGTTTGAATTACCTAAACAGCAACAGATATTTGATGCCAAATATATCTAAAAAAAAGTTCTATGTATTGCATTCCATTGGCCAATTGACTTATGAACAACCAGGAACAGCACCCCAACAAAAATATTTGCTCCTCAACATATCATAAATCACATACCAAGGCACAGTAAGGCCTCTAAAGTACATATTTAAAAGAAAAAATGCTGAATTCCTGATAAAATATTAATACTGTTACACAAATCAAGTCACTAGATAGGAATGCAAAATAACCAAAGTTACTGTTCTGTTAAGTTGATAGCTTCAAGCTCTGAAAGCAAAAGAGCAATGGTGCTCAGTGACACCATGAGTTTCATTGCGCTGATTCCTGAGTTTCTCCGGCCAGCACTGCAGGTCTCAGCAGCTGGACTTGGTGGAGAACTTGAGTAAAAGGCCAAAGAGGAGCAGGAGCAGAAAGAGCCCCAGGCCCTTAATTACAAACCAGCAGTGGGAAGAAGACCCTGGAAACATGTCTCAAACACATCTTCATCCTGTTTTTCTTTCAAACCATTCCATCACATGTAACTTTCTGAACGCTTTGATTATTTTGTATCATTTTCTGTGGATATTATAAGTGGCAAGATAAAAAGTGGTCTGGAATTTATATATTAGTAAATGTCATATTAGAAAGATGTTAATATAATCATTAATAATATTCATACTGTATAAAGACAAATTTTTACTTTTCCCATTTAACAAGTGATGCATACTGTTTCATTTACTTTAAATTAATTATGTAATAAAAACCATGAGTTGTCAACAAATAAATTCAAACCTGACATATATTGTTTGCTGTTTGGCAAAATAAGGGGTATTAACATATAGATTAAAATTTAACTATGTCTCATCAAAACATAACAGAAAAAATTTCAGTGACTTGTAATTTGGAATTCTTGAGAACTGCAATTTAAAGAACAAACTAGTTTTTTTTTTTAACGTTGTCATTCTTTTTTTTGTTTTGTTTTGTTTTGTTTTGTTTTTTTCTACTTGATGATGTATAAATAGTTTGTGTTGCTTTCCCTAGCAGTTTGCAGGTAAGGATGTGGTCATTATTTATCTCAATACATCAAAAGCCATACTGAATTTAATTCTTAGCACACCTTCATGTACCAGGTTCCAAGAATGAAAGACACAATATTATAAAGATAGTTATTTCTCCTACATGTCTAGTTAAATATCAATCAAAATCTCACAAGATTTTTTTTTCATAGAACTTACAGGGTGATCCAATTTATAGAAGAAAAATATGTGAAAATTTCTAGGAAAAAATTTCAAGGCAAAGTAATGATGTAGACTTCATAAGGCAATAAGATATACCTACAAAAACGAAAACATCATGATATGTGTCAATGAAGAAATAGATCAAGGAACTCTACAAAGACCTAGAAACAAGCCCATTTTTCCTGTATGAGTATGCTGTGGGTAGAACTTGATGTATTTCAAATTCTTTGAGCAAAGTAGAAACAATGAAATCAATAATGAAGAAATAATTGGCTTACCAATCTTGAAAAAAGATATCATTATATCCTTCTTTTTATGGTTTAAATTTACAGGGTTCCCCAACCATTATGTTCAGAGGAGAGGTTTTCAGGAGGCGATTAGATCATGGGGATACTATAACACATCAGCGGATTCGCCTCTCCCCTCTTCTTCCTAGCTGCCATGAGGTAAGCAAGTATCCTCCGCCAGGCCTTTTCACCATGTACTTTCTGCTTTGGACTGCAAATATGAGCCAAGACAAATCTCTCACTTAATCTTGACTGTGAGCTATTTTGTCCCCAAAATGGGAAGGTGATTAGTATATTACTTATTAATGGTCATAGAAGTAAATACCACAAGGAACAAAAATCTCAATAATAGCTTAAAAGGAAAATAATTAGGCAGAAAACAGGAGATGTCTTTCATTTTGAGAAAGAAAATATTTTTAATATGCCAAAGACAAGCTTTAGAAAAAAATAACAGTTTATTTAATTAAAGTTTTTGTATGATTGAAGTTGGTCAAGATATAGTCAAACTTAAGCAGGCTAAAGATATTAGCAACACATATAATAAAGTAAATACAAATATACATCTATGAAATTTTTTTGTACAGAATAAATCTTAAAGAGCCAGTAAGAATTGAGTAAAGTATTTGGATAAAAAGTTCATAATCACACAGAAATTTTTTTTTAATCCTAGAATAACTAGAAAATCAGTTAAATTAGTGAGATATGTATTCATCCAGCAATTGACAACAATAAAAATTAAGCTTAATTTCCAAATCAGGGGATTTCATGTTGCAAATATGCCAAATGCATTTCCTTTTGAATAAATTTTTCTACAAAGCTATTCTATAAAAATATTAGTATATTTAAAAATGCTAAATACAATAATTATATTTCTGTTAAAATAATAAAATATATTGTACACCTTTACATACATGTGTGCTTGTAGGTGCACCTAATTCTTTGCACTCTCCTACCCCTTCTAATTTAACATTTCTGGGGATAGTGTTCAGAAATTTTACTTTGAATAGTTTTTTCAGATATTATTACTATATGGTCTTATTTACAAACTGCCAAGATTAAACTAATGATGAAGAAAATGGATCTACATTGCTCACTCATTTAGAAATATTTCTTGGATGCTTATCAAGTGCCAATCCTGCTTTGTGTCTCTGTAATGAACAAAATAATACCTATATTTTAACAGAATCACAGTTTTATCATGAAAGAAAGAAAATAATCAAACAAACTTATTGTAAAGTATTCTCCAAACTGGATGTGAATTACATTTTATTACTTAATGGGATACAAATGCACAGGTGCTCTACTTTGAGGCTGTTAGACATTTTTTTTTACATAAAATAAGACATTCTCATACTGTGAAAAAGATCCTTTGTAGAGATCCGGGTGTCCTAGCTAATAAGTTGTAGAAGCCCTAGGTTTCGAGAAATTTTCCAAGAATGTTCATCCACGTAAGGTAATAAGGATATGCTAGATTTGGGTATGCATGAAATAGATCCTATTGTTCAACTAGAAGTAATTTAAGAAGTAACTTCGTAATACTAACAGGAGACAGAGTCTCACAGACACCCAAGAATTATTCAAGAGATCTGGGGTATTTATGCATCAATTCTTATCAGGTATAAAATTTGGCTCACAAATGGACTATCTAGGACTCTAGTACTCCAGTGGAATAAAGTGTCTCTAAGTATGTCTTAGCCAAAGACGTGAGCACAGTTAGTATGAGGGCCAGCAGAACCTGCATCTAAGAACATATTATGGACTCTTAAATTAAAGAAATAGTGGATGAGGAGGCTACAACACACTAACAGGAACAGTAGAATTTATCTCCACCACAGAGGCCAGTGGCCTGGTGGATCAAAGGTGAAAGAATATGGATCTTTAAAGACCTTGATTAAGAGTTTGACATAGTAGGGCTGGGCTCTAGCTTAACAAATCAGAGGTAGAGTATTTATCTAACATAGGAGAGGTCCTGGATTTGATTCCAAGCACAGGGCTTGGGGAGGGGGGAGCAGCACTTTAGCCAATGAGCACAGATACTGGAGGTCAGTGTCTTTTTTAACATACAAGAATAATGGACAGTTCATTAAACTTGTGTCTAAAATCCTGTTAATAATGGAAAAATAAATTTCATAATTCTTAACTGATCCAATGTGTCAAATAATTTTGAATTTAGAAAGTATTTCTCAGCTTACCAGTGGCTACTATGTCTTGGCAATGGCTTGTGTATTCAGGTAAATACAATTTCCAGGGATATTAAATGGTCTACTGTGCCTTCTGCAAAGAGTATATGCTGAATTGGACCCTATTAAGAAAGCTTCAATACATGTACCTTTCCTCTAATACAAAATCCAAATATGGATGAGGTGTATTTAAATACAAGTCTAATTCACAAATTTATGGATTTTAATTCAATCATGAAATTAATTTTTTCTCTCACCAACATAAAGCAGCAATTCAATCTTAATAACCTGATCTTTCATTCATCCACTAACACTATCAAGCAGTAATCTCCTTGAAGTTTTTATTTCTTGTTTTTT